>NW_027466833.1:595000-1120000 GCF_046128005.1 Genypterus blacodes
CGGGGGAATTGGAACAAGTGAGACGGCTGCACGCACCTACAAACATGAATACATAAGGCCCCCCCTCTCACAGCAGGGGGTCCGACGCCAGCATCCAGGACCGCACACACTGCAAAACTATTCCAGATAATGCAGACAGCTGGGGTCATAACTTTACATTCATTTGCCATCCATCCATGTTACGTGGAGGTCGTAGCCTTGATGCTCTTCAGGCTCCTCTGGTGGGATCCGAACACGTTCCCCCCCCCGATCACATATACGATGCCAAATGGAGGCTGAGGAACGTTTCTACCTCACCCATCCCCAAGCAGGAATCCAGAGATCCAGCAGGGAAATGATTTTCAACACTTTTCTCGCATGGTTTCATTCTTCCAGTCTTCACCCGGAGTTCACGGCCACATATGAGGGATGGAACACAGATCGATTGGTTAAATTGAGAGCTTCACCTTCAGGTTCAGCATCCGAGGACGCTGAGCCATCGATCCTGTAAGACCCGGAGATATGTGAACTCCTTCATTTAGGGCAGCGGCACTTTCCACATAAAGGGGACAATCCAACATATTCCAGCTGGGGGTGTACAATACAGAACACACACACACACACAACCACGGCTGATATATCAGGATATATTGCACAAATTGTAGTAGTTATAAACTCAGTGCACTTGCATAATTTGTGACTTTACCACACACACACACACACACACACACACACACACACACACACACACACACACACACACACACACACACACACACACACACACACACACACACTTCTCCATGCCTTGTTAAACACAGATGGTGGTCATTCTGGTCCGTGCCATAATGTTAATGTAATTATCCTTGTTAAGTTGATAACTTGTCCCACTCTAGGAGACTTTACGCATAACTGCCACTTACACTCCAACAATGTGTTAAACACCCTCCACTATCAATCACAGCTAATGGCCAAGGTAACGTGGAAAAACTCTCAGAGGAGCAAATAAAGATTCAGGTTTTCCTTTTTTTCCTTTATACTGGCAAGGAACAAACAAAAAGACACCAACAACAAAATCAATACACCGGACACTCAGCGGCCACTTTATTAGGAACGCCCAATCACAGGGAAGCAGAAGATCAAGCAGAAGTGGAACACAGCACAACATTACGCTGTTTTTATGGGATTTGAACACAATAGCATTTCCATTCATTAGAGAGTTTCTTTGGGACACATTTGTCATTGTTGCCGACACAATAGAACCCAGTGTTGCTTTTCCCCGTCTCTGATTCTCCGTTTCCCTTTGACTCTTTGCTCTGCAGGTCTTTCTCCACGCAGATGTGACCGCTCTCTCTCTCCCTCTCTCTCTATTCTGCCGCCCCTTTTGTGTGCAGAGATCACAGTATAATTGCTCGTCTGTAAGTCTATTTGAATATGCGGTGTGTGCCCGGCCCTCTTGAGACTACGTTCAAACACAGCTAATCTGGCATCTGGGACTTAGCGCCTCGTGCTCTCAACGGATCATCAAACGACAAACAGGGAATCGGGAAAAGGATCTTGGCAACAAGCCTCTTAACCGTGCTAAACCATGTTTTGTTTTTCGGGATGGAGAGCGAGAGCGAGAGAGAGAGCGAGAGCCTTTTCAAAGCCTCACAGCTCATTTACATATCTGATTAGAAAATTGTTTTTTTTGCCTTTAAAGATTTATTGAAGGACATCGCTAAGATGATACTGAGACAGTGAGCGACTGTGATGCTCCCTCGGTAGACGAGTACTTAGATTTGTAGAATTGGATTAAATCCACATTAGGTCCTGGTAGGAATTGAGTCTTGTGTGTGAAGTAAATCATGTTTGATGGAATCTGATTGGGGAAAAAAACCTCTGAGCCCAACAATACCAGCATTTACCACAAGGGGGATCACTAACTCAGCTGTCAATCATGTCTCGAGTTCTAAGGTGATAGGTGACATCAGTGTACGAATTATGTAACTAATACTGGAAGTAACTGAAAGGATTCTACCTCAAACCTGTGTTCAAACAAAAGAGGGGACCCCCAAAACCCCCAAACCGACCTGACAGGGCTTCTGCTAATCTCATCTGCCTGTTGCACACCTCAAGGTTTCAGCCCTGGCCAATCAGAGCGCCTGATCTGGAGTTTGAACAGCCAACCCCACCCCTTTTCATGAAAACAAAACACGGCGTCCGAGGCGAGCGGGTTCAAATTGGCAGCGCCTTGCTGAAGGCTGCCGTCTCGTGTGGTGTAATTAAAGGAAAGCGGACTCCTTGTCTGTCAGGTCGGCGTGAAGGTTTTCTTACCCTCTGTGCAAATGCTGCCCTCGGTTTCGCCTCAGGGTTTCCTCATTACAACTCATTTGCAGTTGGCTCGGCGAAGACAACTCCAAAGATACGTCCACTTGCAACATCTGCGAGCCACCCAGGGTCCATAAATTGAAGCGGCGGTGACTTCCTTAGTCATAACGTGCAGCAGCTACTTAACACTTCTACATTACATACATAAAGGAGTCCGTATTGTCATATTATTTTTAAGTCTATGCAAAGTGCTGGCAGCAGAGAGCTCAGAGAGTTACAGCCAGACTGCACCTCCTCCTCCTCTGTCGTAAATACATAATGGCACAGGAATTTGTTTGCTCCCGAGTCTGTGTCAACGGCAGGCTTTGGTCGTCAGCGCCACACTTCAAAGTGAGAAATGATCTCTGGAGCCCCGGCGCTGTTCTGCTCAGTCTCCCCATTTCTTTTCACATGTTCCCCTTTAAAAAATGGAGCGTGGCAGATTTAGCAGCGGCGGCGGCGGCTGGTATTGTCGTGACGAATCAGATATTTTCAGATGTGCATTAGCTCCGCCGTGGCTTTATCTTATCAAACCGCTGTAATTACGTCTCCTGGAATAGCAGGGAACAGAACGCCTAATGTGGAATTATTCAAAAGGTTATGCACAGTGAGACGGGTCAGGAGAGGGAGAAATGCTAATGACGCCAGAAGAGTTTGGGTTCTGATGTTGGTTCCAGAAGAGCATTACTCAACCTGTGTGTGTGTGTGTGTGTGTGTGTGTGTGTGTGTGTGTGTGTGTGTGTGTGTGTGTGTGTGTGTGTGTGTGTGTGTGTGTGTGTGTGTGTGTGTGTGTGTGTGTGTGTGTGTGTGTGTGTGAGAGTGTGTGTGTGAGCTTTGATGTTTCCTCATGAGTGAAGATGTCATTGTCGCTCTCCCAAATCAAATCTGTTACACATCAGCTTTCCTGTTCAAGCTCACACACACACACACACACACACCTCTCTCAGTCTGTGTGCTGTCGGCCGTTTAGTCAGAGAGGAATAACACACAGCAACATATTTATACCTTAACCTTTGACACTGCAGCTTTGAGTCGTGTGAATAATGAAACTTTAATACCAAGGAAGGTCATTTACATGATTCTACCTTATTCTAAATTATTACTGCCTTCAGATGGGTCAGGAGGCAGATTTGTGCGTGTGTGTGCTCTTTTCTCTGCACTTGTAATACCACAGTACAGTATTCTAGATGTCAGATAATGGGATTGTGTATTGTTGCTTTGGTAATAACCTGAAATGGGATTTATGAGCAAAAGCTCCACTCCGGCTGCGAGAGTCAATTGAATAATTATTTGCTTTAAACGCTCTTCGTCTGTATCGTTTCAAAATCCTCTTACTCATTATAAACCAGCAGACAGTGGAAATAATTACATCCTTCGGCCAAATGTTCCTTATTTGTTTGGGGATAAATAGTCTTTCCATTACCCCCCGACCCCCACCTCACTATTTAATGTTTCTATCATGAATCTGCAGGTTACTGAACCGTACCCACTGCGACCTTCTGCAGGGCGAAGTATTAAAAGGCTGTGGGAAGCGTTTTTATTTTTCATTTGCGAAGCCCCTCAAGCTCTTGTTACAAATGGCCGTTGTTGCTGTTGTTGTGCTCCCCACCTTCACTGAGCGCCAATTACTCCCCAGCTAAATTACACTGTCATAGAAGTATTCTTAGCTTCTTTCCCGTCGCCCCTTGTGAAATGGAAAATAGCGAGAGTCAGTGGAGTGTGCGGGCCGACGCCGCCTGGCAGATGGTTAAAAAAAAAAAAACCTTAACCGAATTTTCCTCTAAAACACTCACGCGTCTGTGTCCTCCGTCTGATTATGAGGCGTCCGGAAGAACGAGAGAGAAAACCCAGAGTGTGTTTGTCCACATCTGAGAGATTCATTCCACCTTTCCTGGGCCGAGATTCAGCCGCATGATTAATACGATGCTTGATCACTTGCAGCCGGTACAAGGTGCAGAATTAACCAAACTCCATCACACACACACACACACACACACACACACACACACACACACACTTAAACATGTATAAGACTGCTGAAGCCAAAGTAGAATTCCTAATCATGGCGATGGGGATGCATGAATATATATGAGATGTTCTGGGGATGAACCCATTAGGTTTTCTTCAACAATATATGAAGCTCACGCCCTCTTCCACTTCCCCTAACCACTCTCCATTTCTTCTTCTTCTCCTCCTTCCAGTCCTCCCCCTCTATGGGTTTGTGTTCTCCATATACTCAGTCCTTACATAGGATATTAAATGCAGCATACAGGGGAACATTGGACACAGAAACGTATCCGGCGCGGCTACGCTACCTGGAATAATCTTCAAACTTTGCCTGGCAGAACCTCGGTACAAACACCTGCCAGATCCAAACAAACACACATTACATTGAGGACTTAATACCTTTGAATCACCCCCTCCCCAAATAATCTGTCTCAATTCTCACACCCATGAGATGAGACCGCGGCTCAGTATTAGCGGAGAGAAGCTGTCAGATCTGTCAGATGCAATAGAGGAAGAGCTTAGTCATCGCTGTGTTTACACATCCGTGCTCTTGAACGCCCACAGGCAGCCTCTCCACAGACCGGACATACATTGTGTTTGTCGAACGTTACAGTGCAAGGATCTACTGCCCGTTGACTTCCATTTTTTCTCGCCGGGGAAGGTACAGCGTGCAGCAGCAGCAGCAGCCTCTGGTTTCCAATGCGGTATGTTTGTCACGTCGGCCAGAAGCGCAGAGGAGAGGTACATGTGGCAGTGAAAGAGAAAATAATGGGAATACTGTCCTGGGTCATTATTTAGCCTCACATCTTTTGTAATGCTGGCAGATCTGCACACACACACACACACACACACACACACACACACACACACACACACACACACACACACACACACACACACACACACACACACACACACACACACACACACACACACACACACAGGCACACACACAGGCACACGCTCATCCATTTCCCCTCGACCTGCCATGACTCAGCACAATCCCCACCGATGTCATTTTTTGGGACAGAAACCATGATTTTAATGCAAGGCACACGCTGGATAAAAAGAGATCTTAAATCAAAGGGAATGCTGCCTCCTCTTCATGGTACAGGGCACATTGAGGGCTCAGCCGAAAATATAGCTCTAATTGTCAAAAGGTAATTATCGCTTTGTGACATAGGTCACGGGAAAATTGGTTATTCGAACACGAGAAGCGGGAGGTTTCCAATTATGTTACCATAAAATTAATGTTTCTCCCAGCCTCTGACTCTGTCCTCGGCCCCAGCTCGCTGTATTTAGAATGATGCAAATTGATGAAGCCTGGGATTTATTGCAGATTCTATACACACACGGGGGATATTTTGCACACATATATATATTCACGTTTCATTCACTCACGTATATAAAACAACAACAACAACACGCAGTGATCAGTATTCAGATAACGAATATTGCAAAACAATCTTGTAACAAAAAAGTGCTTCAGTTAGACTTTGTTGTAAACCAGAGGCTGTCTGCTGTGGCCTGCATACTAATGATTCATCCAAGTGATACAGAGATGCAGAGAGGTGCAGGTTGTGTGTGTTTGCAGCAATGGCGTCTGTCAACAAAGACTCTGAAAAGCAAACCGCAGGCAGATTGCAGGCTGGGAGATTACAGTGTCTTGATGCACAAATGATATAAGTGGTAGTTTTTACACTAAAAGGAGCGAGGAACAGCGGGGACAGGAAAGACATGAATATAGATCTGGGGAGATAGATTTAACTTTAAATACGTTTATGCTGTAGATTATGTGCAGCTGTTTCCAAACATTATTCAGAATAAGGTTATGTTGATTCGGGTGGATAACACATTTTCCTTTCTCCATCCATGAATCAGATTGCATTTCTTTTTAAAGGCGGATAGGATCATTGGCAAAAACACATTGAATCATTAGAGATGATCATTCAGGATACAGAGCCAGACAGTTTTGCACCTGCTGGTCCAGCTCTCCCTTTGCAAAATGCCGCTTTAGTCTTGGGGAACCCTGTTGCCAAGAAATGATGACTGCATAGTCATGATTTGCATAAAAACCTTTGTAGTTCTTCTAAAAAAACGGAATTATTTATGGCATTATGGTTTCCCAGCAGCCAGGAGTTCTTTTATCCAAAGGCAATGCAGGGTTGGAATCAATAAAGGGCAAAGAGTGAAGACGGCTATGATGAAAGAAAACGTGAAGTCAGATGGAGGTCATGGTTGAGTGAACACAGTCACACTCCGTTTCTATGAATTTGCCATTAGTCCCCAAAACAATACTTCTTTTGTTTTGTAGATTTGCATTATGTTCAACCAGTATCACAGCCTATAGATTACATGCAGAACATCCTCATGCACATAAAGGAGCCATTATCCTTGACATTAACTTTTGCAATTTTGCTCCACGGATGTTGCTCAGGTACATTTCATCAATCAGAGCGTTTACATACTGTATCCACTGGGGGGGAAGAGAGGAGGCCGACATGTAAATCATTGCTGCTCCGCACAGGGACACCTTTACGTTGTGGTCGTTATGGTCACTGGGACTTTTATTGGTACTGTGTCTTGCAAAGGGCTAGTAAAGCCCCTTTACAGAAAGCAACATTATTGGGCACACACACACACACACACACACACACACACACACACACACACACACACACACACACACACACACACACACACACACACACACACACACACACACACACACACACGGTCATTGTGTTTACATCATTCATTGGAGGATTACCCAAATTATGCCAAACCTTAATTTAGTCTGAGCCCTAAAATAAATGCTTAACATCCCGACAGTGTGACTATGTGAACAGACTTTTGGCCCCATAATGTAAGGAATACCTCACACACACACACACTCACAGACAACCCCCTACCACACTACTAACACATACACAAACACACTTTCCTGCCCGCAACTCTGGTCAGTTGTCAGTAAACATGGTGCCTCGTGCAGAGATCTCCTCCTTCACTCGGCATATATTGGGGCCAGAGAAACGCTAGAAGTCCCTGGCTGCTGCAGACACACACACACACACACACACACACACACACACGTGACCCATTAGTCCAGACTGGAAATACTGCAGTTGCTCCTAATTGCCTCTTACTGAGCTGTCCTGTTTGTAGAAACTCATCTACCTGCACTCACTCAAATTGAAGTAAATAGTGACGGCCGACGCTGTGACAGGATGGTGTGTGTGTGGAGACGGCGAGAATTGATGCTAGTATAGGATCCCCTTAAAATAATGATGGCGCCGTAGGCCTGGCATGGATAACCATCCTGTCATCTGATTTTTCCCTCCATTATTTTAGTCAAGCCTATTCCTCGCCTTGAGTTTCAGCGTGGGGTTTCTCTGCCACTCCCTCCATACTAATTTGGCGGTGTGTAACAGTAAATGACAGTGGTGTACGGTGTCATGTTACGTATCATTACACCAGTTTCAATGTTCCCGCACTGCACGGTACTTACACACATTGTGATAATTTAAACAACACACACAGCCTGTTGCTTTCTTTATTTGGAGCGTGCATATCCTGCCAATGAACTCAGTATGGGATGAACTTTGTGTCAAAGCTAAATCATCACAGTGGTTGCATGCACGCTTTAAGGGGCAGCGGTCACGTCTTTGTAAATAAAGCAAGATCGTCTCATGCCAAATATCAATGTTTTCCTGCTTTAAGTAGGCCGCTGCCTGGAAACAAAGAGCTGCACTCCCACTTGCTCTGCATTGATGTAAATGTAAGGCAGACATTTCATTTTGTCTGCGTTGAGTAATAGCCCACTGAGCGTGCCCTCCTAATTGTTTCTGTCAGGCTTGTAAATCACGAAAGTCTTGCCTCCTCTCCATCACATGCAGCCTCCTCTTACATAATCCTATTAGGCACAACAGTATCAAACAGAGGCGGAGTAGTATTGCTTACAGGGCCTTGGATTATTTCTTTATTTTGGTATGTATCGCTCCAAAAACGTCCTACGACATGAAGTGTTTTCCTCCAAAAGCACGCTTCCCTTTACAAAAATTGTACCATGTAAACAGCTGACAGATGAGGACATACTGTACATCTTTTATCCTTACTCTTCCATCATTTGCCTACATCAGTGACAAAGAACAGAAAGAAAGACAATGAGGGGTATGAGAAGAGAATGTCCTGTGCCATGCTGGCATCTGTCAAGATGAAAGGAAATGGACCTCTGTGAGGAGAAGCGCTAGATGAAAGCAAGAGCCAATTATCACCGAGAACCAAATATCTATTTTCCAATGTGCCACTACTGTACATCCTCTCAGTCCAAAGAGTGCTAAAAGGTTATGACTGCAGCGGGACATTACTATTGCATCGCTCTGTGGAGAAAGTCATTCTGACAACGGCATGCCGGCTCTGTAAAGGGCTTTAATCAAGATGAAGCCAAGGCACATCACGTAATTACTGTCTGATTTAAAACAATAAGTCCAGGAGAAGATGTATGAACAGGTGGAATGAAAAGGCAGAGACCCAAAGATGCAGTGTAATCACGCCGTGACCCTTGACTGACTCCAGATGTTTGCTCTCCTCCTGATCCAATCCTCTGCTGAGCAGCAGCCAGGAAATTAAGTTAGGCAGTGGGTTTGCTAAAGCCGCCGTTTTTGTTTCTACTGTTAAGAGCTCCAAACATTTAAGCTATTAACCTTTTTCATTTGGACAACCAAGACAGATTAGCCTATCTGCCAGTCTTCTCATTACAGCTTCCGTTTTCCTAATGTGTTTTTCAAAGATATGGCAAGACAGTGTCTACTTTTTATTGTTATGTACCGACTGGGAGGCAGACTTAAAAATCCCCCCCCAGCCATCTCCTGGAGACAGCAGTGTGTTTGGCTCTCTTTGGACAGCCAACCAAAGCCAAATGACTCCAATTCGAGTGTATTTGAACCAATTGTGTAGAAGGCATATTGGATGTCTCTGTTGATGCTCTTACAGTCTTTGCCACCAGCCAACAAAAGACAAAACTTCATTGCAAACTTTGTTCTTACTGCAGAGGGATTTTTAAACCTGCATTCATCAATACTCTTTACTCGCAACAACAAGAGAGATTTATACTTTAAATTTCTTTTTTGAAATTAAACTTGATAGTTCTTACCTCCCCCAGCGGAAGGTAACCACTGTATTGAGCACAAAAATTGATTGAGAGACGATATAAGTGGTTGATGAAGAAAGTTAATGATCTTGAGAGCTAAAACCCCTGAAACGTTTGTCAGGAGTTAGTGGAGGCCGAAGCAAAGCTGAAAGACACAATCAGACTAATTCATCAGGTTGTTTGTCTACAAGCTTCTCTCTGGCCTGTAATGATGAGTGTGCAGTTTTGAGGCAAAAGTTTGCTACTTTTATGCAAATATCGTCTATTTTAGTGTCTTACTCTTCGTTTCAAGATTCCATGGTCAAGATGTTCACAATTTGTCCTGGCTCAAAAAGAGTTGCAAATGTTATTTCTAACGTTGCCATTTGATGAATGCAACACAAGTGAAATAAATAAACAAAGAACTGAGTAGTGGCATTTACAGTGCAGTTCTAAAGTTGCTCACAAACAATGGAGGAAATGTCAAGAACCTTTAAAAATGCAACCTCTGCCCCCTGAGGTGCTTCACAGAGTTTTTGAAGTGACAGCAAAGACTTATAAACAATAATTATACTGCATTTCTAATGCAGTTGCTTGTTGTCGGCTTTTTCAATCCACAGAAAAGTATGATACACTTTGTAATGATCCTTCCAACAAATATTGGACTACATTTTACTGGAAAAGACTTAACTGCAGGAGTTCCCCATTTACTATTCCATCATCATATGCATTAGGAAATTAGGAAGGTGTAAATTAATGATTTATAACAATGGTATGTGATCATCTCTTCAAAGGTTCTCTTTTAGATAAATGACATACTGAGGCACACAAGCTGGTGTTATGAGTTTTGGATATTTAATGAAACTATTAGCTTTTGGAAATTGGGCAAGACTCCCAAAGCAGGAAAGTTAGTGAAGCTTTTGTACTTTGTTAGATTTCTTTGTGAATCATTTATCCAATGGGTTCAGTCATTCCAAAACAAACCAATTCTGTTGCTGATTTATTTGGCTGTTAGGTCATTCAGCCTTTCCTGTAAAAGGTTCAGAATCATTCCTCTCCTTTAGTGGAAGCTCTCCACCATGCCTCACAGATGGTTTAAAGTCTCAGTGTTCGGTGTGCAGAGCACTTTTCTCTCTCCAAACATTGTGTATATCCGCCAAAACATTCTCTCATCTGTCTCAGGAACACTTGCAGATCATCCAGGTGGCCACTTTTGGTCTCTGTGATATGATGAATACTCACGTCTTAGATGCTTTTGTTGCCTCCTTCAAAGCGCCGAAGAGGATGAAGAAGACTTCACTTTGCCCGGGTCACAGTAGCCATACTTTGGATTGCCCTTGTTATACAGCGGGGCACCTTTATTACCCACACCTTGTATCTCATCGCATTGATTGGAACACCTGACTCCAATTAGCATTTGGGAGAAGTCATTACCTCATTAACAGTGTGAATGTTGTTGTTGTTGTTGTAAGTGTCAAGAACAAGTGCGATTACTTCTCTACCCTTAACTTCTGTCATTAAGCACAATGTTTGCCTGCTGATGTGTATCTGGTGAAGATTGATTAATTAATGCAGAAATCTAATCCCCTTTCCTTGCCACTCAATCAAGATGAGTGTGTGTGTGAGCTTTATGTCAGTAGAATGGCCAGGAGTCTGTTGATGTGGATTGATTCATTTTTCCGAGTAAAGCTCCAGATGTTGTACACTGCTATGAATGCAGCCACTCAAAAGTGTTTTTTGGCATGAAAATGCTAATGTAGAATTGATGACTGCCATATTGTTTGTCTCTACACCCAAGGGTACTTACAAGGACAATGAGTGTTCAGGGACGTCTGCAAAATGCCTGTACGTGGACAATGATGGATTTGCGTGCAGAATGGAACTCAATGAGTATTATTTGATAACAACAGCCATCTAAAAACACACAGATACCCAGAAGAGGCAGCGAGGCTAAACATGCAAGGGGGGAAAAAGCAAAGCATTCACTGGCACAATCCTGTGTATGAATACTGAATGACACTGATTGTTTTGTGTGAGTGCACTCTGTACTGTACATATCATCAGGTTATACTCAGCACAATAATAAAACCAATAATCCACTCAAATGTAAATTGTGGACTGACTTCATTTGCATTTTCCCTTGATGACATAATCCTTTGCTTTTAGTGTACAATTATGGAATTTAATTAAATAGTAAAGCTCTCTTGGTCTGACTCCAAGTGAAGTGAACAGTATGGAAAGCACAGGGTTAATGAAATCCACTAATGAAATTCTACTCTATTATTCTTGGTTGCGTTCAGTATTTTCTGCCTCTGCAGCTCAGATGTATATCGGGGACGGAGTTGAGCAGAAGTAATACAGACGAGTCGCATTGTAACACGAATGATTTCCTGTATGCAAATGCACACACGCATGAAGCCGACTCGTGCTCCACGTTTGATGTGAGCTGAACCGAGTGGAGCGGCCCAAGAGACCATCACAGCCGACACAAAAGTAGAAATTGGTTGCATTTCTTCCCATTCAAAGACTCAACTGAAGAAGTAATGGGGCTTAAAACTGCAATTTCTGCCAAAGTGCCAAAGTTTTGGAACAAACTTTGGGACTGAGAATGGAATATGCTGTTTTGAATTAAGGACACCTTGTTTTGGTGATTAACATATTGAGCCATATGATACAAAAACTCAGCATTTTCCTTATATGGGCATTCTAAAATAATTCCAAAATTTAATCTCTTATTTTCCTCAGAGTCTCAAGTTTAATGTATTTGATTCTGAAATCTGGACTGGACTGGTTAACCATAAAACTTTACGTTCCTCTTTCCATTTCATTTGGCTTCACTTCCTGGTTGTGCTTTAAAAGTCATCCAGACAGTTTTTGGTGACTTTAATTTGCACCCTTGCGTGGAGCGAAGCGGCAGATGGGTGTGGTTTGGTTTCAGTGGTTCAACCAGACACAGGCACAGCTGCAGGTTAGCAGGTTGATTAGCAGCCTGATAAATAGCAGCCTGGAAACTGAGGCTCTGTTTGGCTGCGCACGCACACACACACACACACACACACACACACACACACACACACACACACACACACACACACACACACACACACACACACACACACACAGGAATGATTAAAAACAAGTTCAACTCACTTATTTTGTATTGATTGCTTTGTGCATAAAGTGAAACAAATTACTTCTGCCTGTTGTTGTGCTGTGCTGTCTAAGTGCAGTGCAAAACTTTGTGTCCCCTGTTCAACTTAAGCTGGAGCCCAGAATCTGATGGATGGAGGGGCGCATAAAACACAAGCGCAGTGATGTGAATGTGTGTGTGTGTGTGTGTGTGACAGTCAAAGTGGTGTGTTGTCAAAATAGGAAAACCAAACCCTTTCCAGTGAGGATGCATGTCAGGCTTTCTGTTGCATTGAAGCAGAGAGAAGTTCTGACCTGGCACAGATTCCTCAGTGGACACTTTGAAAAAATCTCCCAGCATCCCATTGGCTTTGCTTCCCCTAAAGCAGATAAGTGGTTTATAGCTTCAGAGTTGGCCTTATGAAGTCAGCACCGAGTGTGTGTGTGTAAGGCTGTGACATACTCAGACTGACATACTCGCTGCCACTTTATGGGATTTGAAGTATAAGCATCCATAGCTTTTGCAACTTAGTCTTTTTGGCGTGTAAAGATATTTGAGTGCTCTGTAGGTGTTCCATGTGTGCAATATTTACAAATTATGCATACAAAAACATAAAGCCACAAAGCCACAACATGCAGTTAGCTAGCTCCATAGCTGTTAGCAGGTTGCATTTATACCTCTGCTAACCTCAAACCTAACTCTGTGGTTAAATTTGTCATCCAGCTAACTACTAACTCCATGATAGAGCTAGCTTTCTAAGGTTAGCTGTAGCATTAAAAAAGCTAATACCCTCCAGGGGTTAAACGTGAGGACAGAAGCATGAATCTGACCTTTGGCTCTTGACGTCCTGCTGTTTTGATTGTGTGAATCCTGTAGCCTGGGCTGGAATCTGTCAAATGTCAGTGCGCTAATCTGCACTTAATGAAAGCTAATAACCTGCAGCAGCACATCCAGTTTATCACTCTGTGTTTAAGCTGCGTAATAGACTCTGCTGTGCTTCACAACAGAACACACAGTTGTTTTGTTGTACAGAACACACAATTCATTCGGCGTGTAATCCTCTTTGGGCCATAGTGTTCATAAAAGGTACCGTCAGCTTTAATGTCACGCTAATGCCTTCTGTCATTCATAAATGTTGCACTCGCTGGCCTTTTTACCGCCTGGTTTTCTGTTCAGTCCCTTCTGCGGTACATTGAGGCTTGCTTTGGCGAGTGTCCATTTCTCCGTCTACTGTATGTCGCCATCCAATCATGGCCTTAAACATCCATGACCTCATTATCAATGGTAATGGTAGTGCGCTAATCACAACCGCGGCGACTTCATGAATGAGCTGAAATTACCGCGGCAATGCATTTGCCGTCCACTTTTATGAACATGGCCTTTTGTCTTTGTTTCGTACAATTGATTTTAATGTTGATAGAATTTATCTTTTGTTTCACGAGGCTTATCCCTTATAAAAACGATGCAGCTGTTAACCAAAGCAAAGCCAGAACAACTTGGTTATAACCCTTAAGCAATGATTATTAGACTTGATCAGTAAATACAAGGACAGATGGAGGGAATGGAACCATCTACACTGCCTAAGGTGCTGCTTACACTCCAGGGACTTGATATACATTATGTATGTTTGGTTTCCTAAAAAGATTGGCACTCTTTTGGTGGAGCGACTTCAAACCTGTGGCAGCAGAGTGTGTTTCACTTCAGAAGGAGCAGTGTTTTACACACTCAGCTGGCACAGCAATGGGACACCAGATTTGTCCCTTTATCTTTGCAGTTCAAGGCCAGCTTTTTTCGTCAAATGCAGACAGGCAGTAAATTGAACAGCCAAAGAACTGTAGAGAAGGAACAAAGGGGAGAGAGAAGACTTGGAAGTATGGAAATTCTGTTATTTCGCTCCTTCACCGTCACTCAAGTGCATTAATATTGACATCAGTGAAGCGGTAGGTGTGTGTTTCAAAAAGCAGGGCAAACGTCTTTGAAGGGTAAATTTCCGAGGACTGCCTTGGGAGCACAGTTGGTCAGAGAGCCTATTAAAAGTCTTATTTTTAAAGTGGGACCATTTGAATTATTTGACGGCTGTTACATCTCTTCACTACCGATTTATTTTTTTGCCATTTTTCACTGTAAAATGCCCAAAGTTAATTCTGCTTTACGAAAAACCGTGACACAGCAACACAAAGATGAAAACGATGATCCGTCTCATCCCACGTTCCCCTCAGGGCTGCGATCAAACCCTGTAATGTGGCTTTTATACGGTGTCTGCAACAAATGGAAATGGCCAAAACATCGCAACCACTTTGAGAAAGCATAGAAAATCAAATGTGGTTAAAACGACATTGGACCGCGTCCATCAGAGCTTCCCGTGTGGGCTTCAATCACCGCAACTGGAACCACACATTTCCTATTTTCACAATGGAACTCCTTAAACTGCATACAAGAAAGTGTATGATGAAGTACAAATATAAAAAACTACAATCAAAGCGTTTCATTATTTGAATTCTCTAACTGCAAAACGCTTTAGTGAGCTGCATCACACATAAATACTAATATCTCAAATGTCCAACAGTCGCCCTATTTTTTGTTTTCCCTTCAGATTTTTGCCTCGCATGCAAATCCAAGCTCCTCTTGCAGTTTGAACATGGTTTGCATTTAAAAATCGACACTGCAGCGCCCCAGCTTCACCGCTTTTGTGTTTCCAGCTTGTGTTGGTTAGACACACAGGGAAAATGGCTCGGGACTGGAAAATCCCAACGTTTGAGCTTCTGACTGAAAACATATTAGACCGTGTGACTCGTCCGTAAAGTCTGCCTTTTGGTTTTCTTTCGCCTTAAGTGTCAACCTGGTGAGCATGTTCAGTAATACAGATTTTGTTTGTATTCAGGAATGCAGCCCTCCATTTGCGTCTGCTTTATAGTGTTGATGTTGCAGCTTTGGACAGCCAGGAAAAGAGATCAGTCTGAGAACAGTCTGATCCCCTCTCCAAAGCCAGGCATGCTCTCTGAGTCGAACACGCATACAAGAAAGCCAAGAAAAGCAACACAGCACTCGGCTTGTTTGGCTGAACACACACACACACACACACACACACACACACACACACACACCTTGTTGAGAGGAAAATGAATAGATTTTTTCCTATCTAATGTGACAAAACACACAATGTATTTGGTTTCCCATCTGACTCAGGTCTTGTGCTCTGTGCGGGTATGTGAAGTGGATTGAGGTCTTGTTAAATCGTAATTAATGTTGCGAAATAACTCAACAATGACACCAAAGAAATGCATATTGTTGCGGCGAATAGTTTGAGAGCTATTGTCAATCCATCTTTGAAAATTCTGATGAAATTTGAAACATTTAACCCGACATTTCTGGACGTTCATTTGTGGCATTGAACTCTTCTGCATTCTCACTCAGATATCAGACTAAATGCTGTGAATCTGTTCCTAAAATGTAAGCACAAGCCTCCGATATGTTGATAAAAGTAATAGAGTTGGCAGATCAAGCATTTGAACAAAAAACAGCAATGGCATTACAATTCTGAAATTATCTCCTGCGACTTCAATGGCTTCCTCATCAAGAAAGCATCTAATGAATTAAACATTGTTTTCCAAATGCACGAGGGATGTTGAGTCAATCAGGCATAGCTGCAGGCACCGGTCGACAGGGAAGAAGCACTTTGCTCCATGCTAATCTACCAACATCTGCCAACAAGTGTCCCATCAATACTAGAATTAACAATGTTGTTTATTTTTCTCTTTGAAATATGTCCTGCGTTCCTCCTAATGAAGTGGAAGAACTGTGGACCAGAATAATGCAATGTCTTCTGACCAGGATTTCCATTTCTTCCAGTTTATTTCATTCAATTGCTGAGGAGTTTATTTCTAGGTTCCTGAGTCACCCAAGGCTCTGTGAGTCAGAGTGAACGTGCAGTGATCCATGTGCATGTACTTTCTGGCTACTAACCAATGGCGACTTGGAGCACTCACCCCGCTCGCCGAGCATGTTCGCCTCTTTCCAAGCATGACAGAAGGTTTTGGCTGGAACTTGTTTTGTCTAAAGAGGAGGAAGATATCATTTCAAAATGCAAAAGATTGTTGGGCGGCGGAGAAACAGGACTTTGTTTGAAACTGGGATAAATCCCCACGGTGCTGCTGGCAGAAGTGTGGAGTTGGAAGGAGTTGTTTCGTCGTGTTTGGTAGAGGGCCATGGAACAAGTGTGATAATATGCTCGGAGGTGCTCCAGTGCAGAAAATAATGGAATTGGCAGCAGAACATTGCCCACATTTCTTCCTCCACTGCAAAAGTAAAATAACATCTACATCTTGACAGATTTAGCCAATAATTGGATCCTAAAACCCTTATTTCCGATACAAATGTGTTCAGGATTTGCTGGTCTAGAATTAGAATTAGACAGAAGTAGACGTTTTCTACAAAATACTCTTGATTCATTTAAAGACAAATAACGTGAGTCATTATGCCACCTGGAAATGGATTTTCTCCATCTTTGAGAAGCTCCAAAAGCTCTTATTTCAGCTCTAAAGGAACAAAAAATCACGTGACTGTCCTACAAGTCTCTGACTGGACGGACTCACCACTTTACTGAAGCAACATGAGATCGATCAAACGTCTGATCAAACAAACAAGAGCAACAACTCAAAAACTGAAACCTAAATGTTCAAGGAACCATAAAAACAATTAACTGTCCTTCAATCGCCACAACCCACAAGCTATTGATCTGTTTAATAAAACATCCTGAGTGGAAAAGCTCACTGATGAATGCCTGTAATAGGCAATAAACATTATAGATTAAGTGCTGGCTACTAATGAAATACACCCCAACTGAAGCACAGGTGGCGCCGTGATGTGTCGGACTGCACAGTCACACCCTGCGTCCTGCGTGGACTTTGACAAGCATTTTCATCATTTGGGAAATAAAAACAACCCCAGAGCCGCGGTGGCAAACACTCCTGACAGCTGATCCAGCCGTAAGCGATGTCGCCTCAGATGACGCTTGAGGAGCGAGGATGTAATTTCTCAAATTGTTGTTCCCTCCGCTCCTCTATCCTTTGCGTCTTTTCCTTCCATGTTGGGACATGACAAAAATTGAAAAGACCAAAGTCCGGCAAAGGGATGAAGAGCTCGGGGACACGTCAACAGTTGGGGAACCGGGTCACTTCGACCTAAAGATGCACTCAGATGAGAGGAAGTGGCGCTAACTGCAGTCTGGAGATAAAAAATACTTCTCTGTGCACTTCTTCATCCAAAATCCATTACATCCCTCTTAAACAGCTGCTTCCTCTGTCTGCTCTCCCCTCAGCAGACGTCTGCCTCCGAGTCACCGACAAGTGCAGCTCTTATCGCAACTTTCATCGATCCTGCACAGAGTCACAAACTTCCAACGTGGGAGTATCGGTGCCAGAGCTGTCACGGAGAGGCATAGCGAGAGACGTATAGTCGCTCTTTTGTCAGGTTTCCTTTCGCCAGAGAGGCTGAAATGGGTTTGTAGCAGCTGGTGACTTCAGAGGAATATCATTGAAGGTAGAATAACGCTGATCCTGCCACACACTGAGATTCACTCAACATGAAGGAAGCAGTCTTTGTTATAAAGCTCCTCAGCGCTCATGGCTTCCCTCAAGGGGGGATTGTAACGTTTGTTGATGTCATTGGTAATATTCTTATACCCAAACAAGTCCTGCAGGTCAGTATTCATCTTGCATTAGCAAAGATTCTGACCAGCAGGGTGTAAATAAGCTGCTGCAGCAATTCCAGTGAACTTGCTAAATGTCTTGTCAATAATAGGAATAGCCAAGCAGTGATGTGACATTTATTCACCTGCAGAACTGACAGACGGTGATTTATCTGAGCAGGCAAAGTGGTTGTTAATACACCAGCTTCCACCCATCACCGCTGTGTATAGAGAGGGAATCTGTCTCCCAGCATTGCCTGAAGTTAGCTAAACTGTTGTTTGCTGAGGGAGTTTGGGGGTTTTACATGTATTTGCTGGCCTGGCGTTCTCTCTCCGTCCAGTCACAAACAAACCTCTTAGAACCGTTTGTAGAGGCCATCAGAGTGAAGTGGGGCGGGAATGGAAGACGCTTTTGAAGAAATTGCTTGAAAAATGGTGCTGTTGTAACCGTTCAAGGGTCAAACAAGATGCAGTGTTTCCATGTCAGCATATGTGGAAGGAATGAGTGAGGGATCTGATTAGATGTTGTTTCTGTGATTTGGCTGCAGCCTTAAGGACCAAACGTAGGGGAGAAGAGTGAGCCTCATACACTCCTGAGTGTATTCAGAGTCGATACAAAGCGCCGTCCCAGCGGAGCTCCACAGGACCACAGATCTCAGCAGCTCACACTCGGCCCTTATTAAAAACCAAGGCCGGGCCGGTTGCAGCTAAATATCATAACCCTTTATCTTTTAATGCGCTGCCTGAGCATTATACCACATTTCAGCCAATTCAGCCGTCCTGTGTTTAGCAATGCAGTCATTTGCAGCGTAATTTGAAAATGTTAATTTATTTATTCATTCTTTTGGTAGCAACCTTATCACCCTGGAACACAGGACCGCTGAAGTCCCCTCCCCCACCCACACTATAAGCTATTTCATTCTTTATTCATTTCAGAAACAGAGCTCATGATGGGAATTGCCGCACTGAATTGCTAAACACAACATTCATATTCACATTCCATCTGTGTGTGAAATTAAGAGCACCTCGTCTGTCGGGGAAGGAGTCGATTCCTCCTGCGTCGTGATAATGAATGACCTTCTCTCTGTGTCCACATACAGGTATACAAGATTAAGCTATTGTGAAATTCGGAACATTTGTCAATTTACAGCGGTGATGTTGTAAACTGCAGGTATGTAAATTTCTTAGCCGTTGCTCAGTTGTAAGCACTCACATTAGTGTCCCAGCTGGAATGGCTTCCATCGTCATTTCAAAGGCTTAATTATGTTTTTTATTGGCTAGACTAAGGCTAACGAACAACACCTGTAAATGAGACTGCTGACTTTTTCTTTTTCTGTAAACTTCCCCTCCGAGTAACTTAACACACAAATAATGACTCATGCTTTCTGCCACAGTCGTAGATGGTAGTTTACACCTCGATGTTCATTTAAAATACATATCTATATATATAATCACAATGATCTCAGGTCCAGCACACGTGTAATTGCTGTAGTAGTTTTCCATATTATTAGCCAGTCATCAGAGTGATATTACTACCAGCAAGGTGATCTGAAGTACTCAACTCAATAGCTATTCAAAGGCTTCTCTTATAAAGCCAATGTAGTGACTCCCTCAGAGTTTCAAAGGGACCATTTGAGAAGCAGCCAGGCGTGACAAACACCCTGCGAACCTCTAGATGGAAGCAAATCTCAAAGTCCTTTGAATGTCGTTGATATGGCCACTCTGTTCAGCCACATGAAGACATACAACAGTGATATCTGCTCTAAACAGCAGATTTCTTTGATTTCTGCGCTCCACAAACAATGGTACTTCTTAAACCATCTCCCCCTTGCAGATCTCGTCAGGTTCACTCATATTTCATGTGTGTCTTCCATGATCAGCCTCCTTAGGTTAGGGCTGAAGCATTTTTCCTCAATTACATGGAGACTCTGACTCCTGCGTCAGGCCATGAAGTGAAATGTCTACAAACTATGAAACTGTAATTTCTTTGATATGATTTGTAATAGATTTCCTCCTCAGTGATGTTTCTCTAGGCAGCCCACGCCCCCTCCAAGGCAGCAAAGCAGCCATGAATCACAACGCTTCACAGCTCGCAGGTTTTGGTTTCGGTCTTGTGCACTTGTCCAGAATCTTTTTGTCCTTTGTCTCATCTGTCCACAATATTTCAGGGAGAGACTCAACCGTCCTCCATTTCTAAAAACAGGATTTAACGATAGGAGTGTCTCCCTCTCATCCAACCTCAATCATCTGATCTGAATGATTACATATCTTACCAGTGTGTATAAAGCCTAATGTCCTCAGCATTACAGGCTCATCGCTGTAACGCTGAAACTGAAAAGTCCCGTCAACCCAGTTCGAATTGAGAGATGCCAAATTGTCTCAAATCCTAATCCCTGTCACGACTTGCTAATGGAGAATAATCCCTCCAAATTTACCTGTAAATCAAAAGATCCGGGGAGGTTTTTCTTCATCATCTGAGACGTGTACTTACATTAATGACTGTCGCGCTGCTTGAGGATGAAAAATGTGCTCATTGTACGGGGAAATGACACAGAGCATCATAATCCATTCCAATTTGTACTTTTTGCTCAGATCTTCTCTGTCTCTGTCTGGATTTGTTTTTTATTCGCTGTTGCTTTTTCTGGGATGAAAAATCAAATCAAAAGCTCTTTGTTTGGCAAAGATGCAAAAAACTTGAGTGACTCCCATGCTAACAGAAAGGGACCCCCCCTCCACACACACACACTCACACACACACACACACACACACAGAGCCAGAGTATTTACGCAGTGGCCCAGCAAGCAGCCCTGTAGGAATCCATCTTCTTTCTACTTGGCTAAGTCCCATAATCAGGCTGATGTGACTCGGCTCTTGAATCATCTCGGCTGTTTTGCATGAAGACTGAAAGGGTCCGACACAATCCTGAATCTGAGAAGGGGTACCGTCACGCCATCAGACCCGCCGCCGCCGCTGACCCATGTTCAGTCTCTACCCAAAGGGGGGAAGTGCATGGCTCTGACAGGAAGAGCAGGGAAGTGGTTGATTGCTTTTTGTTTTGTTTTTAAAAAACACTTTACCTGTTTTTCCCCGATTCTCTGCTTCGGCCCGCAGACACACCAGGCACTCAGGATTTAAACGTAGATGTACAGTTCATTCCATCACCATCGGACTCTCAGCGGAGCAGAATTTTCATTTTTAAGAGTAATGGAAATAGTGTTGGACCAAGCATCAATCACTCGTCTCTCTGTGTCAGGCTGTCTCTCTCTCTCTCTCTCTCTCTCTCTCCCTCGCTCCCCCCCCCCTCTCTTTCTTGCTGCTTATGATGAAGACTGAGACAGTGTAATGGTGTTCTCCACTATCAAACGCCATCATTCACAGAGAGTCTATTAACCAGAGGGTCGTGGGCTCCTTTCAAACCCTTATTTGCTTTCACTCGCCGTGTTTGCTGAACTCTCATGCATAATAATAATAATGACTTCAGCTTGTGTTATTTGATTTTAATATGATGTTTGGTTTCATTCTCTTATTTCTCTCTCGAGTGCTTCTCAATTAAATACTGAATTGTAGCGTCTCATCTGATTATACAGATTTTTAGGTCAGCACAGAACTGGTTCAGTGTGTGTGTGTTATTTTAGGCCACAAAACAACACTGAGATCCTTGAGTGACTGGTTTATGATAAGTAATGTAGTAAATGTTCACTGTATGTATTTAATGTATGAATGTATGTATGAGACATGATCCATCCTTACAACCTATGCTTTCTCATGTGTGTGTGAGAGAGAGAGAGAGGGAGAGAGAGAGAGAGATTTCTGTTCCTCTCCTCCCCTAAAATCAGGTAGAGCCGCTCGCTCTCCTGGGATTGATGACTTTCATCTCATATCGCTGCTGCACGAATAAACACTGTTAGGAAACATGCCACCGGACTGAGCCGCAGTGTTAGTGATGTTCCTCTTTCACTGATGCACTCTCTCCTGTGTATTACTCATCCAAAGAATCTATAGAGGGATCTATACGCTGTGTATCCCCCTGCACACACACACACGCACACGCACACGCACACACAGACACACACAGACACACACACAGAGAGAGAGAGACAACACTGCCTTCCTTTGTGAGCTGTCGGCTTATGGGCATTAATCTTTAACCACTTGATTCTTCCCAGTATTGATATTATGGTAATAGTGGCAGTATTGTTGCTGAAGAATGCATGTTACAGGTGAAACGTGTGAATTAAAGAGGGAAATAGGCAACAGATGTTTACATTCATCTTAACAGTGTAGTATCATTAACATTGTTGTTCAAAGTAACAACTACACCTATGATTTTGTAATTGTCATCATGTCCTCTCCTCCACCCTTCTTCTTCTCTCTCTGGCTAAAGTACAGCAGCGTTTACAGAGCCTACGTGAGTCCTGAACGGCTGAGTAAATATGATCCATGAGCAATGCGGCTGAGTGTAAGCAGAGGCGGTTGCAGGTGGCGAGGCTGCAGAATCGATAGGCGTTTGCCCGCTTAAGCTGTGTGTGTGTGGGGCCCATAATGAACACGTTCAGCGCTGCGGGGGGGGGGGGCAGGCCACTGGGAGAGAAGGTCTAGATTGCCTCTGTCAGTCATCGTTTGGACGCCGCCGTCGGCCTCAACACGCTGGAGCAATCCACTAAACCTGCTGCTCCACGCTCAGGAGCTGCAACTGGTGTCAAACGTCACATTAGTATGTTTTCAGCACAGTTGTGTGATGTTTCTGTCCTAAAGAGATCCTAAACATGGACTTACTTAGAATCTACCCTGAGGCTCTGAGATTATTTGCACTTTAACTGTAGGTGTGTATGGAAGACTAAGTCCAGGGTCAAAGTATGTTGTGTTCAATGTCTGTAGAGCATAGGGAGGAGAGAAACGCAAGTAAACATAACAACAACATCGCTTCATCAACAGCCAGCACCTCAAGTAAATGCATCAGTGGTTTGGCTCTCTGAGATGATGATGATGTCATTGTTGGCGAATACTGACTGAGTGTGTGTGTGTGTGTGTGTGAGAGCAGTGTTTGTATTTGCAAAATGAGCCTCACATGTTGCCTCTCCTCTCCCACGGTGAAGGTGGAGGCGCCGCTTTTATCCAGACTCCAAAATGTTCTGCATAAAGTGATTACTGTCTCAGCAGAGATGGAATTGGAAACACATCTCGTCCCATTATTAGACTCTCCGCTCGCTACACCGGGGCAGAATTGTTTGTTCGCTGAATTGCAGAGTGTTTATTGTTTTCTTCTTCCTCAGCGTTTCACCGTGGCTGAAAAGCTCTCGAGGAAGTTACCGGGACCGCGTCTTGATCCCGCCTCTGCTCCGGCTGTTCCTTGCTGTCCCGCCTGTCAGAATGACACCTACCTCTGCTCCTCGCTGTCTCCTTTTCCTCCCACGGTGGTCTGTTTACCCAACAGCCACTTTAATAAAGCCTTGGCCGTACCTTTACACCTGCTGTGTAACTCAGAAATGCCCCTGCTGTCTTTCTTCATCATAGATCTGCAGTAGTTTGAGTAAGATGCCCTTCGGAGAGACGCATAAATCAGAACCGCAATTATACATTCAGAGCTGTTTTGAATAAATTGATGTATTTTAAGTGCAGAGCGGCCCAACAAATGAAACTCGCCTGCAGGAGAGTTATGTAAATGACGTTGTAGTAAGCAGTATTTACAGAAATCAAACTCTTTTATTGTCTTGTTGACAGACTTCATCATCATCGGCCTTAAATCTGCAAACACACAGCTCATCTGCAGGTTTTTGCTTCTTTGATTGCACGGATAGAATACGACAAAGTTCCCATATGTGAACGCTCAGAGTACACATGTACACACACACACACACTGTACTTCCATCCAGTCAGTGTGTAGGCAATCAGTGTGTGAACAGTCAGTGTGTCTGCTGTGTGACTGACACAATGACATCTATCCAGCAATCCCAGTAACAGCCCTGTGATCAATAAATCAGTGTGCAGCTGAGAGGGGAGGGAGGAACGCTTTACTTCCTCTTTCACACCGGCACATTCCAGGACACCTCAGGCCGTTATTACACAGAGAAGAGAAACGAGACTGTGCAGCTTTTAGTCCAAACCTGACAGTATTATTTTCCTCATTAGAGGACCGGAGACTTGGGCGGCGTTCCCATTTCCGTCGTTCCGTTGGAACCTTCTGACCTCCAGACCTCACACTTGTTCAGCTGACACACACTCACACACTGCTTGACGCTTGCCCTTGCGTTTTTTTATTCCCCGGCTCGGGCGCTCTGTCATGAAGCAGCAGAGGAGGAGGATGTTACTGTATCACATTTCCTTTTTAAGATAAACCGTCGCTTGCAAATGACTTAAGGAGCATTCACCCTGCAGGGACGCTGCATGGAAAGATATAATTGAAAAGTCTTTCTAGAAATCACCGTATTGTTAGATAATGCCTGCGGAATTTATTAAACCTCGTAAATGGAAGGAAGCCTTTTATTTTCACCAGCTGATACGTGACACCTGCAACACGCACAAATGCTTTTCTTCCTCTTCTGCTTTCTAAGCGTCTGAAGTCTCGTCTCGGCAGGAGGAATGCCACACTGGGGATCCTTTGCTATGCTGATGAGGGCTTAAAATGGAATAGCTCATATAATGCGGCGATCTTGGGTGACTTACCCAAATCCCTCACTCATCTTCCTTTATTGCTGTTCACTTCATCCCCTGTGGCCTACGCAACACACACACACACACGCACACACACACAGAGAGAAGCCCTGTGTGTGTGCTACCCGTTAATTTGATCTGCTTTATGTCTCGCCGGAGTGATGGAGACAACGAATTTGAGTTCTCTCTCGGTCTGAACTGAAGACGCCCCTCCCCCCCACTGATCATTATCTCTGATCAATCCCATTACGGATCGTTACATAATCAACAGGATATGATCACAGATGCTGCTGTCATTAATCCGTTAAGCTGTTGTTATTAATGCGTCCGTCCATCTATATCTCCACACAGTAAGTGTAAGCTGGACTGCTTTACCAGTGCTTGTGTGTGATGTCACATGGTGCAGATGTGTGCTTATGCAAGATTTCAGACCATATGGAATATTTTAACGAGACAGTGTTGTTGTGTGGTATGATAATTCCACCCGCACTCTGGCGTCCCCATTACTTCTGTGGATTGAGATCTGCATGGCAGGAAACATCAGCACAATGATCCCACGCTGACATGTCGGCTCACGGTTGCAGTAGATTGTCAGCGAGCCTTCAGCGTGCAAATGTCAACCCCGGCCATCGCAACACGGCCGCAATTATGCTGCATTCCACTCAAAGTCGGATGTCGCGGTGTCGCCAGTTGGAAATTCCTGCCTTCGAT
Source organism: Genypterus blacodes (assembly GCF_046128005.1). Lineage (NCBI taxonomy): Eukaryota > Metazoa > Chordata > Actinopteri > Ophidiiformes > Ophidiidae > Genypterus > Genypterus blacodes. Next base: position 620,643 of record NW_027466833.1, read on the forward strand.
TGTCCGCAACGCAAAATGTAAATAAAGGGGGGCCCAGTTCAGAGCTCTGAGATCCACCAAAGTTTCCGCCAAAGTTTCCACAAAGGTTTCCACGTGTCGGAAACTTTTGTCGACTTGGAAAGCGGCGTTTACTTCCTGCCCGCTTGAGCCAATAAGCATCCACATCCTGGTCGATGCAGCTCAAACACAAGTGCCTCAGACGATCAAAGCCTCCGCAGTGAAGACGAAGGATTGGACGGAATCATTTTCTGTCATCTGTGAAAGAGGAGTTTGCCTGCTTGGAGAGAGGATAAGATACCAGATGAGAACTTTGGGAAAGTATTTTTATTTCTAGAAATTCCCTGGGCTCCTCTGCAGTGTGTGTGTGTGTGCTGTACAGTGTGTGTACTTTTTATAGTGACTTTTGGATCCTATTATAATATTTCACAAGTAAATCACACAGAGATGATGGACACACACACACACACACACACACACACACACACACACACACACACACACACAGTTAATATTTGGGCTTGATTGTTCGCTGGTGTAATTAGATTTTTTGTTTTGTGTGTGTGTGTGTTTCTTTGTTTCTCATTATAAGCAGTAATTTCATGAATTAATCATATTTTTGCAACATGTCTTGCCTGATCCAATTACACTGTTCTTCTCCGCATGACCAGCGTTCAATTTTTTATCGGGGCGTCTCGCTCTGCTCTTAAGTCCATCGCCTGCTCTTTAATGAGGACTCCGCCACCAAACTGAGGATAATTAGAACAGCGGCGTCATATTAATCAGAATGTGACGGCTTCTTACTCACTTTCACCGCAAATGATGAAGTGCAAACGCGTTTAATTAATGTAAACATTTAATTTGTAAGAGGAGGAAAGAGGCAGAGATGGAAGGGAAGGGAAGCGGCGAGGCGGTGAGCCGACCCTGAGAAACACAAGGAGACTTCCTGTTCACTCCTTTTCCCTCAGAGGAACATATTGACTTGACACAGAGGCTGTATTAATTATAGATTAGTGTTGGTCAGATATAAACTGTAGATTAGAACGCATCTGTTCTTTAGTTATCCATTATTTAAACTCAATTGTTTAGAGAGGTACAAATTATCTCATTTCCTTGAATAATGGAATGTCATCAATGGTCTTTACATATTTATTAACACACTCCTACTCCATATTCTACTCTTCTAGTATATATGATATCATTTGCATTGTGATATCTGTAGAAACATGCTGCTGTGGTATCTGTAATCTCATTCTCACACCAAACACATATGTGGCTGAAAGGAGTTTCCTCCCTATGGTCTCTGGACGAGGACATCAGGTCTTCATACATAAAGGCTGCATTGAGATGATCCCCAGGGAGGCACAGAGCCAGAGTATGGCTTCAGAAACTATACGTACACCCACCATCTTTCCTGGGAACGCGTTAGGATCCTGAGAAGGTGGCCCTGGGAGAGGAACACCCCCAGCTTCTGTTCTTAAAGGATTCTGGCTCTGCACCCTGGACCAGGATAAGTGATGGAGAGCGGATGGCTGCTTGGCATCCAGGTTGGGACTGATTACTGGGCGGTCCAGTCGATGGCGGCCGCTAATCCATCAAGTAATCTGATAATGTCGGTGGCTGCTGAGGTTAACACTTCTAAATTACAGCAAAGAACAAGAGCAAGAAGAAGTGGAATGCAGCCTGACAGGACAGAAGTCAAAATAAATGGTTTTATCTCCACGTATTGATATTTTAAAGGTTCAATATCTTTTAATTATTGCTTTATTAATGCTTATGCTGCTTAAGTTGTGTTATGCTTTCTTTCTTTCCTCTTGTTCTTCCTGCTTGTGATCGTTTAGGACACAGCCCCGATACACACACACACACACACACACACACACACACACACACACACACATACAAGAATACAAGAAGGATTAGATCTGATTTACTCGGGTGACCGATTCACAACCTTGAACATCCGCAGTGAAGCTCCAGCGTGGAACAATGTTATCTTCATCCCTGGAAACGTTCAAATATTATTACAGTCCCTTAGAAACAGAAAACCTCCGAGGAAGATTGTAAAGTAACCCCGAACTAGTTTAATTAAGTCGTCTTAACTTGCTCTGTGTATGTGTGTGTGTGTGTGTGTGTGTGTGTGTGTGTGTGTGTGTGTGAGAGCTGCACAGGTGTGTGGGGGCTTGAGGGGATTCTTCCCCGGCGCAGTGATGGAGACATTTGTGTGTAAATAAACCGGTAAAGGTCAAACCTCCTCCTCTCCAGAAGCACAATTAAAGCTCGCCGTGAACTGTTGGGGTCTTCCCAGCAAGCAGCGCTGTGCCTCTGACCTCGCCGGCCCGCCCCCGTGTTTCCCACCGGCCCCGGCGGAGACGTAAGAGCAGAGATACTGAGGAGGGAAGCAGCATCCTTCACCCGGCGGAGACTGACAGAGTGCCATGCAGACGTGTGTGTGTGTGTGTGTGTGTGTGTGTGTGTGTGGAGGGATTCTCCGGCTGACACACACTGGGAGTAATGGGAGTCGTGCTTGGAAGAAGTTGTGTTTTTGCACTCGGGCGTTATTTGATGTGAAATGTGTTTAATATTTCAGAAGCCCTCGACAGCGTAACCAGGATGTGGCTGACAAAATCTGTGGATGCCGACGACGTTGGCCATGAATAATTTAGCGAAAACAATTTAGAAAAACCTGGCTACAGCAGAGGTTATAACGCTGTGTGTTTGTGTTCCTCTGTGGGGCTCCTGTGATATGAGAGAGACGGGGGAGAGAGGGAGAGAGAAGAGGGAGAGAGAGGGGGGGAGAGAAAGAGAGGGAGAGAGAGAGAGAGAGAGAGAGAGAGAGAGGGGGGAGAGGGAGAGGGGGGAGGGAGGGAGAGAGGGGTAGAGGGTGGGGAGAGGGGGAGAGAGAGAGGGGGGCTGAGAGAGAGAGAGTGGGGGAGAGAGAGAGGGGGGAGAGAGGAAGAGAGAGAGAGTGGGGGAGAGAGAGAGTGGGGGAGAGAGAGAGAGAGAGAGAGGGGGGTAGAGAGAGAGGGGGGAGAGGGGGGTAGAGGGTGGGGAGAGGGGGAGAGAAAGAGGGAGAGAGAGAGAGTGGGGGAGAGAAAGGGGGAGAGAGGAAGAGAGAGAGAGTGGGGGAGAGAGGGGGGTAGAGGGTGGGGAGAGGGGGAGAGAAAGAGGGAGAGAGAGAGTGGGAGAGAGAGGGAGGGGGGGGAGAGGAAGAGAGAGAGAGTGGGGGAGAGAGGGGGTAGAGGGTGGGGAGAGGGGGAGAGAAAGAGGGAGAGAGAGAGTGGGGGAGAGAGAGAGGGGGGAGAGAGGAAGAGAGAGAGAGTGGGGGAGAGAGAGAGTGGGGAAGAGAGAGAGGGGGGGGAGGAAGAGAGAGAGAGTGGGGGAGAGAGGGGGGTAGAGGGTGGGGAGAGGGGGAGAGAAAGAGGGAGAGAGAGAGAGTGGGGGAGAGAGGAAGAGAGAGAGAGGGGAGAGGGAGGGAAAGGGGGGCAGAGAGAGAGATAGGGAGCGAGGGGGTGCTGTGCTCATGATGTGATTGTGTGAACATGCTAATATAATGCAGCACACGCCTCCATATGCATGTGTGTGTGTGTGTGTGTGTATGTGTTTGTGTGTGTGTGTGTGTGTGTGTGTGTGTGTGTGTGTGTGTGTGTGTGTGTGTGTATGTGTATGTGTATGTGTGCGTGCAGATAAATGGAGGGTCTAAAGGCTCAGAGGTGTGTGTGTGTGTGTGTGTGTGTGTGTGTGTGTGTGTGTGTGTTACTTTGCTGTAAAGGCAATTTCATAATGTGCCTGTAGAACACAGCAGTCAATGATTCAGTATTTTGTCTGTGGATAAATATTGATGAAGTTGAAAGCTACATGATTTATGAAGAACAACCTTTTGCTCCGTAGATCATTTATTATATTCCAGGTTTAGTTATGCAGAATGAGGAGACGGCTCCTTTAAATGTTGATAAACTCATATTGACTTTATTCAATATGAGAGTGAGGAAATCTCTGTGCTCGTTTGAGACAAGGAGACAAGGAGACAAGGAGGCATGGAGACGTTCCTTTATCCTTTATCTCTTTTTGTCATTGATTAGTTGAAGCCTGGGTGCGGAGGTAAGGCGGTGTGTGTGTCGTCAGCGTGGGTAAAAACTCAATAGAGAGATTGAGCTCAGCCGCTTGCATATTCATCCCGTCTGGCGTGGAAAGAATAATTAGGCATTGATTACCGGCATCTGAGCACCGAGGGCCAGGCATGACTTTGTGCGGAGGAAGGAGACTCACCCTGGCGTCTGCAGAGCCACAAAGATAATTGCATCCTTAACAAGAAAGAAGGAGCGCGATGTATTACACAGTCAAGGTGGTAATAATGGAATTTAATGGATGTTCGGAGACGACGACAATGTAACAGTTGGGGCAAATTGAAGACGGAAAGAAAAGGAAAAAAGGGGAATGAAATGACACGAGACGGCGGCGGTGTGAGTTTCATCTGTTTGGTGTGTGTCTGCTGCGCGAAATCCAAAGTTGTGATACCGGTCACACCGTAGGCATTTGTAATTAAAAAGCCGTTTATCACAGCTTGCAGCGATTGTGCTGAAAAGCATAGCAATGAGCCGCTGCGTTGTAATCAGACCGAGGCAGCGCTGAGAATTAAACTATGGGGGTGAAAAGATGACGGCCGCCGCTGCTTTGCTGCCATTAGCTTTATGACACGACGCGCTCGGCTCCATTGAATGATTAAAAGATTTATTAATTGTTTTGGAAACATTTAATTCCATATCGGCATCGTTTTGGGGCGAGATTCCACTTTGCTGTTACTCAGAGCAGAGTCAGGCCAGAGAGCGAGCGGCTGTCAGAGGATTCACACAGGAGAGCAGGAGAGCAAGGAGAGCAAGGAGAGCAGGGAGAGCAAGGTGAGCAGGAGAGCAGGTGATGGACTTCAACCAAATGAATATCAGAGCTCAACTCATCTATCAATATTAAATACGCCCTCTTATCCTGGACGCCCACAGACTCTGAGTCCGGCTTTCATCTGCAGATCGGAACTGAGCAGGTTTGTTTCCGGATGCGGTACTTAAGAACAACTTGTTTTCATTCAGTGTGCACGACGGGGATGCAGCAATTGAGAGCACAAACGGATGGTTGTGAGTTTTGTTGCAGATCTGCGTGCAGACTGTATTTTGCTGAGACAAGCACTGATGATGTTCTCTCCACTTTCCCCTCCTCTTCTTCTCTTCTCCTCTTCTTCTCTTGTCTCCGCACAAATAAAGCACCATTAAAGTAAATGAGTGTGTGTCAAACTGCAAGTATCCGGGCTGAGACGTTTAGGTTTAATTCTTGCATTCTGTCCTATTAAAGTTTGTGTAGAGTGTAGGAAGTGAAAGTGTAGAAACGTCTCCAAGAAACTCTAAACATTTTCCTCCCCAGTATAATGGATAAGGATAATAGAGGTCTATAATGAATAAATTTACATTATTTAACACTAAAAATCGTTTCTTTGCATCTTATGAAGGGCGTTTGTCCTGTGTGTGTGTGTGTGTGAGAGAGGGGGGCAGGCAGGATGACTCACTTGATTGCTTTCATTTGTTGACGTCCTTCCCTTTGAGCTTCATTTCCTTGCCTCCTCCCTCTGCTGTGACTCTGCAGGCTCCTTCATCACGTCTCCTCTCCCCCTGCTGACTTCACCCTCTGGATATTTCATCATCCTCCTCAGAACAATCGGACATATTTGCGTCAGAACTGCAGCTAAGTGTGCTCCTGTTGTTCCTAGGTGATATAAAGTTGTCCGTCGCCTCCATCAGCACTTTTCTCCTCCGCTGTTGTTGGCGTGTCGCGTTTCAAAGGGATTTGAATTGGATTTTTTAGCTCCATTCAATAGAAAAGGAGGCTCTGTTCCGTCTGTGTGGCCTTCTTTCACTGGTTGCTATGGTGAATCACCTCTATTGCTGATCGCCTCTGTTCACTTTTACTCTCAGCACATTTGGTTAATCAGGTTAAATCTACTTTTGCGATTGATTTCAGGCCTTAAAGATGCCTAAAGAGGTTGTTTTCACCCAGTGTGCTGCGAGAGAGGCCCATTTGTTAGACTGAAAGCCTGGAACTCTGCGTTCGTTCCCTTTTAAGATGTCAGAAAGACGTTTCCAGGTCACAAATATCCCTAACTTGACCCGCATCAAGAACATCCTGAATTATAGAAACAAATGCATCAGAGTGCACAGAAAAACATTTCTTTCATAAATAATTCATGCTGGATGAACAAACCGTCCAAATGGATCTATTTGTTTCCTTCATCTGTGTCCTCAGCCTGAGGGGAGCGGGGATCTGACACAGTTCTGCCTCTGTCATCATTAATGATAGGAGATGTGCGGGGTGTGGTCATGTGACATCACTTCAGCGACCTGAGAGGTTGGGAGGTTTCATCACACTTCAATAAGTCCGGACACACAAACCATTAATGTGCTCGACAACCAATCTGTGCAAACAAAACACAGATTCATCAAAAGCTTCTGACGGCAAGAGTTCACCTCTACACTTTAAAGAGAGGAGAGATCCTCGGCTCAGACAAGCCTCCTCTCCTCCTCTCCCTTCCTCTTCTCTCCTGTCCTCCTCTCCTCTCGTCTCGTCTCCTCTCCTCACACTCACACTCACACTCACGGCGTCTCTCCTGTAATGGGTTTAGGCCAAGCAGAGACAAGTTAGCTGATGGATGAGGTGATTATATCCCTTTTTCTCCTCACTGGAGGACAGTCCCCACTGCCTAATTGGTAAGAGACAACACGGAGGAGGAACGTCTCCCTCTTTCTGTCTTTCTTCTCCCCTCGCTCGCTCCCTTACTACTTCCCAGTTCCCAGTCATTTAGCTAATCTTGTTTTATCCCCTTGTCGACAGGCACAAGACTCGGGCGGTAAAATGGAGTGCGGTAGAGATAACTTGCATGGCAGGGCCACAGTAATTTAATGGGAACAGATGTTTCCCTCGCTGGAGTGACAGCAGATTCCTCTCCAGGTCCCTGAAGGGAGGAGCGGACGCATCACAGATGGTTGTTGTGCCTTTGGTCACCGCGGTGGAGGCCGGGGCTTCAAGGCGGCGCTCCTGCTAGCAATATGAAAGTGGTGAAAGTGGAGCCACTGGATAAAGACGACTGGAGAGGCGTCTGAAGGTTTAAAAGCCTTGAAGCAGAGGCAGCGGTGCAGGAACATGAGAGACGGGAGGGAGATCAAAGGGAGAGAAGAGGGAAATTGGAAAGGAATGCACAGACCAACACATGTAGGAAGGTAAATACGGGAAATATATGATTGTTGGTGTGTGTGTGTGTGTGTGTGTTTTGTGTGCAGCAGCAGAGTCGGCCTCCACAGAGAAACGACAACACAACAAACAGCACAGCCGCTCCCGTAGAGAGAGGTGGCTGGAATGCATTCCCCTCCGCCTCTCCTCTCCGTCTCCTCGCGGTGGAAAGATGAATCTCTCTCTGTCACATTCTCGAATTGAATTTTCCGTCTCTCTCGTGTAATGCGGGCAACGAGAAAGCATTTCATCAAGTCTTCATCGCGCTTGTAAATCTAACCGTCAGCTCGCCACAGGTTAATATCCCCGCCGCACATCTGCACCCGCGGGAAAACCTCGACGTGAAATTCTTTCATTTCTTCCATTGCGACTTTATGGAGACAAACGCTGGATAAATCATTTAAACTCATTTGTTACGCAACCATTTTAAGTCGGTTGCAGCATTACAATGACAACGTGATCCAACTGTCTGCGCCACGTTGGGTAAAAGCTTAAACTCGGGGAACAACAGTGTCACTTTCTATCGATTAAGAGAGATCAGAAAGTATCCTGCACCCAAAGTGTTGTTGTTTCAAACACACCAGCAAACATCCTGGTTGTCTAACAGCCTTTATTAGGTGGAATGACTGCACAGTGAAAGTGTAAATCCCCAGGCTCCCACTGGAAGACACTCTAATGCCAAACCAAACATCCCAATATTTGAACGTGTCCTTTCCGCAGCCCTGCGAGTTCATCTTGCAGTGATATTTGCTGGTGCTTGCACATCCATAACGGCTCCACTAAAAGCTAATCTATTCAGGTAAACAGAGATTCCGGTGCCGGCACAGAGCTTCACTCTGTTCCTCTCAGCCTCTCAGCACAAACGCATTTTCTGATACAATCTCAATCTGTTTTTTTAATTCTCTTTTCTCCAGGCATGCATTATCAGGGTTTGAGTCGCCTGTGTCTCACGTTGCTTCTCATTGGTCAATGCTGTCCCTGTGTTTATGACATGTGTCAAACCTGTCAGCTGTTTATGGGAACACAACGATTTCCACATTCTGATTTACATTTAGGATGATTTAATGTGAAGAAAAAAAAGATCCACTTTTTCCTCGACCTTGCTGCGACACAACTGTGCACACTGAGTGAAAACGGGACAAAAAAATCAACAAAATTGACAGTTTTAGACCCCCAACCTGTTTGTCCCCTTAAAATCAATGATCTCAAATTACTTATCAATATAATTAGTTTAACATTGGATTTCTAAGGCTTTTGTTCATTCACTCATCGACACACACACACCTGCATTTATAAGTTCTCCTGGCACATTAATTTAATGATAATAATCCTGCATCATATTTCAGATTGGACTCATATCTGCAGGCGTCGCACTACAGATAGATTTGCATTGAATAAAGCGTGAGCACACTGGCACCAGCGTATATATTAACACACACACACACACACACACGCACGCACGCACGCACGCACACACACACACACACACACACACACACACACACACACACACACACACACACACACACAGAGGCTTCACACATACAAGCGTAGAGCACATCCTCCCTCGGAGCCGCGGCGTGAACAGACTATGTGCAAATTAAATGCAGGATCATTCTCGGTTTGGGGAAAGAAAAGCTGTCATCTTCGTCATAGGATGTGCCAATTGGAAAGGTCACAACTGTCTATGGAGAACAAATGAGGCCCGTAATCTTTCTCCCTGCCAGCGTTCCACAGGCGCATAAAAGAGCAGGTGCTTGTATGAATCTTGATGATTCCCTCAAAGTGAAATCATCGACGCACATCCAGCTCAATTAGGCACCTAGCATGGTGTGTGTGTGTGTGAAACGATCACACTCTGTATTGACACAGAGTGGGGAAAAAAAACCACACTGTGATTATATTATGTGCACACTGAGGGAGTGTAAGATCATTGGTTAGCATTCCTTTAATGGAGTTGTGAGCTCGGCGTGGAATCGTCAAGTTTAAAGAAGTTTGTTAATCCAGTTTTAGCGACACATCACAGTAACTTTCATAAGCACTGCGGTCAGCAGCTGTAGGAACTCTGACACAGTGGGCACAGAACAAATAGATGATGACTGTGGAACTCTGCTGCCTGCCAGGCTGATCTGCTGCTGGGCCAAACCAAAGTCCATCATCCATTATGAAGAGCTCAACCTGTTAGCTCACATTTGAAATGCTAAATAAATAAATGCATTTTGGGACATGGACTTGCCTCCTCTGTTCCAGGTTTGAAAGGCCAGCGGCAGACAGGTCACAGTTAAACATGGCTGAACTCAGGCTGCTGCTCACACACTCACACACTCAAAGTCTACCTGTGCTGCTGCCAGGCTCAAGGTTGTGTGGAGCACAGGTTGAGGAGCATTACATGGGCTAATGGACAGTGCTCCACTTTAATGAAGAGGCCTGATGAAGAGGTGAATCAGTCTCCCACCAAGGGAATTACACGGCTGCTTGCAGATCCCTGGGGACTGAATAGATACGAAGCGGAGAGGCCAAGTTGGCAGATCTGATTGGTAATCAGTATTGATACTCCATTAGGACTTAGGGCGAATTCAGCAAAGCAATCGCCTGTAAATGGATGTCAGGCCCTTGGTCAGGTGGGTTCAAACACATATGTTTCCTATGGAGAGCAATAAAAAAGCTGTTAGGAGTTTCTGATTCTGATAGAAAGCCTCTTTGTCGTGTGCTGGACAGCGACGGATGTGGAGTGGATTGCCGTCCGGTCCGTACTTAATCATTTTCTTATCAGCGGTGGCTGTCAGAGCCCAGCTGAGCAATGACCCCAAAAAGAAAGAGGAGACATGAAGGACAGAGCTTCTCCTCTTGCTCGTCGGTTGTCTCCTTTTGAGCTCAGTGACAAAACAGCCTGTTGACGCCGGCGCTTTATTCCACCTCAAATCCCCTCTTGATTCCCACTCTGTGAAGGTTAATGGGGGATAAAGAATTTTGTCGTAAAGCTCAGTGGCTGCAGTTTCACTCGTGGTCCGATCTTTGAGCCAAAAGGCAGGACAGAAAAAGAAGAGGGGGATGGGGGGGGGGGGGATTTATATCACTGCCAGCGGTCACTTGTGAACAACTTGTCATCCTGGCCTATTTCAGAACGATCTACCCGCCGGTGCCAAGCTGCGGATGCTCCAAGTGCAAGGGCACACAGCTGAAGATGTGCAGCCGGGGTTTGCCGGTGATGAATCCATCAGCGTGGCCGTACTGTATGACGGCACCGCATCTGAACACGTGGGAACCCCCAGAGAAACCAAATCCTTCCCTTCGACCGGAGAAAGTGACGGCATGAAGGTCAGATGCGGGCTTCTATTCGGGACAGCAGAACTGTTTGACATGCAGCAGGAAACCTTTGCCTCCCTAAAGGTCTGAGGAGCCCTGAGGAAGTGAACATATCTGTTACATGCTGTCTGGGTTCACGTCTTCATGCTGATATTCTCACAAAGCATGAGTTCACTATGAATACAGCGCCAGGAGGGAAATTAAAGCGTGGGTCAGCTGTTTGTAATCAAAGCAAGATAAATGCTGCCCCAAAGGAATCGCTCATCAATAAATCAATACATTAATAAGTCAAGGTAATTATGTGACGTAAAACAGAAGAATGTTAACACCAAACAGCAATAACAGGAAAGGTGACAGATATTCAAGCAGGATGCAGCATTTTAGACGTTTTTGCTTTTAATTTCCAGCAGTTGTTTCCTCTCCAGCCGGCTGAGCATCAACATCCTGACAACCACAATGCAGTTTGCTTAATTAGAGTTGCAACATGATGGTTAAATCCCGTTTGACTTCAATATGGAATGAAATGGAGATATTTCAATTAGCAGATGAGATAAATTAGGAAAGTGATTAGGTCACACGGATGAAACTTTATGAATCACTAAGCAGTGTTCAGCAGCAGTCGGAGGAGATTTAGACGCTGTTTTCTAGAGCAACACTGCCCCCATTTGGCAGGTAAGGTGTATTACTTGTGCTTAAGGTTAAACAGTTACGGTTTGTGAAATAAAATAATAAAACCTCATTATACCACGTGTTTGATGTTCATCTTTTTATTCAAGTCAAGTTATATATTCTGACACATTCTATAATTTAATTAAAATACAGGATTGTGTATAGAATTATGCAATTTTATTTCTTAACCTTGTTCTTAGACCTGTAAGTAGTAAATCAAAACATCATAAGTCTTTATTTGTTCTATATTTGTATATTTAATCTTAAATTACCATGCTTACTTCACAATATAATTATTCTGAAATGCGGTGTGTGTATTCTTATTGATTACACTTTTCTGTGTTGATGTGTAAATTAAAAATATCTGCATATTGTTTAAGTAGAATGAATGTACATAGGGTTCAGTGTTATTACTACTTTATCTACTCATATACATATTAGCTTTACAATAAATCAATAAGAAGTGTGCCGCTGTGTTAAAGTGCAAACATTAATCTGAATGAGAGTGTAGAGATCCATCCTGAATCCACTCTTCTTCTCTTCCTGTTTGTCCTGTGGAGGGTTGAGGGAGTTGGATGCAACCCAGCATGCTTTAGGGGACACTGATCCCTCACCTGTATTATAATGGGATAATGAGCCATTTCAGAAGAAGCCATCAGTCACACATTGAGGCTCCTTCTTTAGCACAATAAGGTAAATGATGATCGGATCACAATGGAAGGACAGATGGGACATGCTCGAAAAAAAACAAAAACAACTTCTAAGACTCAAATCCTTTAATACTGAAGCCTGCTGGCACTGAAACGCTGAGCCAAAGCTTCAAAGTGTAGTTAAACTGTGATTTACCCCCAGTAAAGGCAACAATAAAACGCTGCTGACCGAGTTATGATTGTACTAAAATCAAAAATGTAGATCTCGAAACAAAAACGTTCCTTTAAAAGAATCTGCAACATTTTAATAGATATTAAATGTCACTTGGATAAGAGTTATGAGATAATAGTGTGTAGTGTATTAGCTCTATCCCTGGAATCACAGTCAAACCTGGCAACAAGCACGTAACCTGTGATTCACCGTTGCTGCCACAAGAGGTCAGCAGAAACAAAGGCCACCTACACTAAATGGTTTGTTTTGATGGCACTGTCAATAACGTAAGGTCTTAGTGTATTGCTTTTTTAACTACAAATGAGAAATGCTGGCATAAATTCCTGAAAAATCCTCCGTCTTGCGCAGCCGCAGCTTCCTGACTGCAGCGTACCTGTCCATGTCCCCCCACGACGCCATGACGTTGCAAGCGCCGGTTACCGCAATGCACTCTGGGACTTGTTGTATTAATGTCGTTTATACCGGTGGCCGTAAAATACTATCTCGCAGGCCGGATGCGATTGTGCCGCGGGCCGGACGTGGCCCATCGTCTTACATCATCATTGTATGAAAAAGACATTTAATGAATGACATTAATGAAATACAAACATTAATTTGAACATTTATCAAAACATATCCGTTCCTTCCCTCTGTGAAACTACGCATGCGCATTAGTGTCTCCGCTGTGCGTATGCGTGTGTGTGCGTGCGCGTGCGTGTGTGTGTTGATTAAAAAATGCGCTCCAGCTTGGCGCAGCGTCACAGCGGACTAAACCAAGTTCAGCACATTCACAAACAAACATAAACCTTGACGCCATAGATAAACAAAAACAAATTTATTATATAGAATTTAATATAATGTACTTTGTGGTAGTTTGTCAATATGAGCCTACCTGTAGAGAGAAACTAAAGCTCTTCAAATCTCAAAAGGTCCCCCCGCCCTCAGTCAGCCATGGTTTCACCCGGATCAATAAAGTTCCCCGGGAAATCTGAATGTTTGTTTTCCCTCAATGAGTTGAAGTCAACAGGTAGGAACCTCACGCTGATGATGCTGCAAAGCCGCACTTTCTCGGCCTGTGTGTTTAGCTTGTGTTTGTTATTTTGAGGACCTGTGTGTTCTCCTGAGCACCTGTGTTCTCTCTCCGCAGGCCTCTTGAGCCTCTTTAATGTTCTCTCCTTGTTTGGAGCCGGAGTGGCTGCCGCGGTGCAGGCTCCTGCTCCGCCATGACACTGATGCTTTTAACTGTTTGTTGTGATTTGTGCTTGACCAATTTTCCACAAAGACTTTTTGATGAGCCTGCGCGTTGTAAAGTGAGTCAGGTAAAGCAGCATGCACCACTTAAGCTGCTTGCATCGCCGTCGTCCCGTCTTTTAACCTTTAACCCTAAACTAAGGCCTGGGTAGAGAAGTGTAGTGTAGCTGCCTCCCAGAAATCCAACCCCTCGTCCTCGCCTGGGAGGTGGAAACAGGTCGAGTCCAGGTTTGAGTCCAGACAGGCCGGGTAGCTCTGCTAGCTGAGCCTGTCTGGACTCAGCTGGAGCCGAGCTGGCTAACGGGGCTCTGGTACCACAACACAGACACACACCTGCACTGAAACCTTTAATGAGCACTGAGACCGCAACAAAAGGTGCATGCACTTAAAATTTAGTCAAGTTAAATTTGGAATTGACTAATGACGTAATCTAGTCTACTTAGCATTTTTCACATTTTCTGCCATTTTGACTGTCACCTAAAAGTCTTAAGTCAGTTATTTCCTTCCAGCTCCTCATGTCTCCACTGGAGGACACTGTAACAACCGCACAAACTCCTGTAGTGTAATATGGTAACACGTCCATCACCTGATGGAAGAACCAGGTCCGAACCCTGGGGGGAGTAAACTGGTTTATACTGCAGCGCCCTGTGAACTCTGACCTCCATAGGCTGGAAGGACTCTATACATCAGATTAAGTTACCTTTTTTCTGCATCAGTATGATTCATATATACCAGCAGGTGGCGCTACTTTAGACTTGCTGCACATTTATGGTCCCAAAGTTAACACATTACAACACATTTACCCATTGTTTAAGAAGCTGTTTGTTTGTTGACCTACAACACCTTAGTCACTTTACTCCAGCACTCGGGTCTTTTTATATTTTTAATTTACTCTGTTCACTATAATTCTATTTTCTTAATGCTGAGTACTTTGCACAAATATCAATAGGTTGTTGCTGCCATGTCAGAAGACATTTAAATAATGATCAACCCTGTATTTCACTGTGAAGATGACTAATAGACTTGAAACTTAGGAGCCTGATATTTATAAGTCATGATTTAAACTAGTGATCCACAGGGAATGACGGCATGATGTCAGTGTGAAGCCTCAGACCCCAGAGGAGCTGCAGGAATGTGACTGTGCTTTAAAATTAACACATCCATGTTGATCCGGTTTATTTTTGATATTCATACAGACTTTTTGATGCTCACTGCGTTTATTGATCCATGTATATGCTGAATGTCACGTGGTGAGAACAGTAAACACAACCTCGCCCTTTTGCCTATGTAATTCATGCGAAGGATGCAGGAATGTTGCTGAGGCTTGTTTTCCACCTGATACACTGATCTGATCCCGGGGGGAGGGGAAGAGAGGGAGAGGTGGGGGAGGCTGTCTGCTCTCCGACGCCATCACCCGGTGGAGCGCAGGCAGGCAGGCAGGCAGCCGGGCGAGCAGGCAGGCAGGCGGGGGGACAGCAGCGCATCCTCGGAGGGTTTGCAGGGAGGCGAGCAGCAGAGGAACCCGGAGCTCCTCCGTCTGGTGTCGGGGTGGAAGAATCGACCGCCTGGCTCGTTGTTTTCCTTTTATTTCCAATGACACGACCGGCATAACAAACGACGCAGGCGTCGGAATCCGCCACTACCACCATCATCATCCTCATCATCAGCTGCTGGGTAGGTCATCGTGTAGTAGCGCGGTAAGATGCTTACAAACAAGAGCCAGAGATTTACGGGATTGACGCGTAAATCTGCCGTTTTCTCCTCATTACGCACAGATGGACGCATTAACATCCACGCTCTTAACGCAACACGGGGCTCAGTAAATATGGGTTAGTGGAGCAGAGCCGCACGACCCGCGGCCACACGTGATTGTTTTTTTACGTGTAATCGATTCCCACCTCAGTTGTGGAATGCAGACCGGAGAATTCCTCTGAAATGAAAGTAAAATTCCGAAATAATGGCGGAAAGCGGCGCATTGGGATGCGGCAGCAGCATCTTCACCGGTCTAGACAGAAAAGATCACAGGCCTGCAGGCTGCGAGGAGAGAGGGAGTGTGTGTGTGTGTGTGTGTAGCATACACTATGAGGCTTGTTTTGATAGCATAGCAGTTTATCCATCTTCTGTGCAAACATATTCAGACCTGATTTGTCTTTATTATTATTATTCCTCTTCTCTATCTAAGCAGTCAGCTGATCAAAACAGAACATCTCTCCACATGTTCTCTATATTTGGAGCATATTGTCTCTGTCCCCACCTTCTGTCCTCACTCAGCAGAATCCCCCTCTCACTCCCTCGCTTCAGACATTCTGTTGCAGCCATTTAAGGCGGAATAGGATGCAAAGTCATTTTCCTGCTCTAATGTGGCTGCAGAGTGACATTCACACACAATCAGGCGATACTTTGTCCTAATTGTTGCAACATGGGGAAAGTGTGTACGCCGTCACATATGTGTGTGTGTGTGTTCTAGATGTCCCTCATCCACCATAACCTCATTCACAACAGTGTGGCCTTCACTTCCATCCCTGATTAAATGGCCTAATAAAAGTTGAGGCTAATTTTAGATTCCCAGTCCTCATCTGTGGCATGAATATTACATAGCCCACATTGTTTCACCTTGGGAATACATTAGGAATGGCTGCATGCTAATAAAGCCTTAATTTTGCAGCAATGACTTTGGGAATAGGGAAGTTTAATGCTGAATAACAGAACATGGGGCTCATAAACATGGAGGATGTGATGTTACAGCTGGACACAGTGTGGGTCAGAGTGGAGGGGTGTGTGTGTGTGGAACTTCATGCAGTTTGAGTTAATATGAGGACACTTTATGTACTTAGTTCCTCTTAAGTGTGAATTTTGGTAAGTAGCAAGTTATCAAATCAAACCCTCTTCTCCTTTCTCTCTCTTCCTCTCCCTCTGAAGTCCATACTGTATTTTGAGTTTCATTTCTAAAAATCAGACATCAGGGGGATTTATCTGCACTTTTCTGTTAAACCTTTGTCTCCACCATCACAGCACGGTCGGCCTGAAGAATCGGTGTTAAATTGGAGATCTTTGGGATGAATCTTATCGTAGTGAAGAGGAGTTAAAGGTTCATGCAGGGAGAAGGTTTGTACGTTTCCTCATGTTCTCCTGCACCCTGGGGGGTTTGTGGATTAATGGAAGTTTAAATCAGCCGTATTAATCAGTGTGTGTGAGATAATAACCATTCACTCATTTCACCACAGGGGGTGAATAACAATTATTGAATCTTGAATGGGTGTGAATCAGTCTTTGTGCCATTGTATCCTGCTAGTATCAGACGATTACGTTATAGGATAAAATGAACGCTATAGCATAGTTGATGGTGTGTGTGTGTGTGTCTGTTCCGGTGTGGCGTTGAGTCCATGAGTCAGTGTAGAACTGTCCAAGCAGCTCTTGTCTTTTAATCTTTGAGCTTGATAGAGTGTTGGAGGTGATCGTGTTACTCGTGGAGGCGTCTGGCTGTGAGCTGGGGCGATGCTCTTCCTCACGTTCACTCTTAAACAGAGACCGATACACGTCTGACTCCCTGTGTAACTCTATTATCAGACATACTGTGCATAACGTACAGTTGGAGCTTTGAGTGTTTGCGTGCTGAGTCGAGTGTTTCGCAACGGAAGCGACTGACTTGTGGCATGAAAAGGGGAAGCGCAGGGGAAATGCTGCCGTCAGTGTCGGGTGGTGAGGGAAGACGTTGGCTGCAGTCTCACGCTCTCGTGGTGAAACCGGGCGAGACGAGGTTACAGCCAGGAAATCGGAATGGGGTCACGTCTGCATCGTACAAAAGGGACGAGTGAAGCTGTGTAACTGAAGAGTGCTGACCTCACTCTGTCTGCACATCTCACATACAGTACATGTGTTACATCGTCCTGTGTATTTATATTTAATACTGTCAGGAGTTAGTGGCCTCTTGTGAAAGGAACATACCAGAACGTCAGCCTTCTTAATCGGGACCTGTTAGGGGGTCTAGTTTGAAGTACTGTCTCTCTAAGACCCCTTACTCTGGTCTCTAGCACCAAACCTGAGCTGACCTGCTTGACTTGTACCTTGCTACACCTCAGGGAGCAAAGGTCGTCCACCAGAGGCCTCCACCGGACTCTATTCTGGGGCCATGTCCCAAGCCGTGTCCGTGATTTTGGCACAGCTAGCTTCACCACAGGCCCGCTGGCTAGAACATTGCCAGGTGGTTCCAGAACAGGCGGCCATGGCAACCCTAATGGCCCCGGTAGTAAATCACCTGCCATATATCGCCCCTGTTTGGCTCCGGCTCCATGTCTGCCCATACCTCCCACAAAGAGGACGAGGGGACGGAATTTGGGAGGTCGGCCAAACAATCATTCATCAGTCTTGTACTTTTTGGGGCGTTTCTAACACTTTCACATCTTTAACTTACCAAAGAAATTCCACTTCTACACTTCTACTCTCCTTATCTGCAACATCGCCGTGCACACTGCAGGGAAACACTGGTGGTTAAATAGTCTTGTATTTTTAACCTATTTTCATTGCTTCAGAACCGATTACCCTTTGGGGACAAACATGGTGATGAAGTGACTTTAATCTTTTAACTCTTTTCATTTGAAAGTTTTATACTTATCGTCTCTGTCATCTCTAATAACAAAGATCTTAACTCTGGCAGTAGCTTTCTCTTATTATCCTGTCAGTAGCTTTGTGTCAGACGGTTCAAATTGAAGATTTCTTCCGGATAGAAGCGATGCCTCCAAAGATCTCTCCATGAATTCTTCAGCTTGTGCTTCTGCGGTGGATGTATTGATCCTTCGCCGCGGCGTGAGTGACGGACACGCTGTGCAACCTCAGCTTGATCTCGACGTGGAGCTTCGTCCACAGAGGCCGCTCCTTCTGCGCTCGCTGACGGCCCACATTTCTTCATTACAGACAAACAAAACACACTCTTCCTCCGCCTCCAGGGCCGAAGACATCATGATTTATGTGTGAGGAAGTCTGAATAGGTGGTTGGATACATTCTTAACTCCTTGAGCTCAGGGTGTGTGAGAGCCCCTCGGCCTGAATAGCAACCGCTTGGACTGTTTACATTTTGAATCCTATCTTAAAAAATACACATAATCAAGAAAAAACAACAAATCTAAATCCAGATAGGGTAACAGAACTTTCCCCTATAATCAGAACTATCAGCTTTTCTTAGCCGTCGTGCTTCGTCGTGCTTCGCCGCCCCGCTGCTCTCGGTGTTTCAGTTTGAATCGATGACCCAGAATGCCGTGTGGCGACTGCACTCCTATAAAACTTTAATGACCTGCACATTTCCCCTCTTAGTCAATGGGTCGAGTGGCACAGAAGGAAACACTTGTGCCTGCGGTAACTGTGAGCCGCGAGCACGTCTTCTTCTTCTTCTTCTTCTATGGATCGAATGGAGAAACATGCTGTATATAAAAAGAAGACAAGATAAAGATTTCATAAACGTGTCCCACAGGACCTTTAGGTACATAAGTGAGCTACAGGATGAATAACTTATCAGGATCTATACATATTTCATACCTGTTATCATTTAGTGCGGCTTTTTATTATTAATAACATTACGTGAGCGAGGAACACAGCTTAGTTTGTGTTTGTGAAGCCGATTCCACCTCTGCTTGATGACTCATCTCATATCAGATCTCTAAATCAGATCTGAGGAGCCGTATCTTTATTGAAGCGGTGGAGATGAGCGATTATCTCTCCCCTCTCTCGCTGGCTGGGCTGGGCTGTGCTTCATCTTTGACTGACAGATTCTGTAACAGGATTTGCATCTGTGTGCCGGGTTCAGAGGTCACGTGCCGGTTGATGTTTTGGACTGTGTGACTCCGGCATGACCTCTCTGCAAATCGCCTGCACATGTGTCACGCACATCCATACAGCCTGAACTCTTTTATTGCAGTGAAAGTGGGGCAGCGCTGTGCTACCTTAAAGCCTTTACGTCCTAAGCTGCTTTAAAAAACAATGTTCTCTCATTTTATGGTGCAATAAAAAACAAAATGGTGTAATAACACTTGAGGTTTACACTGAAAAAGAGAGAGACAAACCTCTAGGTAATATGTTGACATCGGCATGTAACACACCTGGGGAGATGATTGTCCTTGTTGCAGCTGGCCAATCAGAGGGGAGCAGGCTGGGGGGAGGAGGGGGCCTTAAAGAGACAGTGCCTAAAATAGCAGGAAGGGAGAGAAGAAGTAGATCCATTTCATTTAGCAACACTCCAAGTTCAGTGCTGCTCTTCCAGGTTTTCCTTCCCCTCCCTTTTTCCTTCAGCGTCGGTCCAGACGACCCAGTGGGCCGGTCCAGCTGGGTCCAGAGACTAGCTCACCTCTTGTGTTGCTCTCTTCCTTCTTGCTCCGCCGAGTCGCAGCGGCCAAACGCTCAACAATACGGCTTTGTGTCGGGCCACCTGTGGGCAGAGGGGAGTAGGAGTGAGTGGGTGTAAAGAGGCATGCGCTCTCTCTTAGTCATCGCCGAGGCAACACAGACACTCTTTGTGTGGAGACTGAAGAAATTTATGATACACTAATTCCAACACACTTTAGGATTATTATTTATTCATTTATTTCGTCGCCGCGCTGCTACATTATGGACAAATCCAGAGGCTGTGTGCGTTGGCAGCACTAATTGGGGGAAATGGTGATTATGAGCGTCGCAGTCAAGTCACAGATATTTGCTTTTGTGGGACTTCCTCCTCTTAATACTTGGAACATTAGTTTCGCGTAGTTGAAGATTACCGATCTCGCTCAAGATTAATGATCGCTACGAAGAGAAAAACAAATAAAGACGAAAACATAGATCGGTGTTGAGGCACTGGGCAAATGGAAGTGGGGGTAGTAACTGTCCTTGCCCAGATGGACGTCCCTAAAGCCGCTGCCCCCTGGTGGTTGTAGCTCTCTATAAAGCCCTAAGTTGTTTATGCCCGCTGAATTAAGACGTACGGAACAATCCTTCACTGTGAACGTTCCAGATTTATTACTGTGGTTCTCCTAAAATCAGATATTATACGAGATGCTGACTGCCAGAATGAGCTCAGTGGAATAAGAAATATGGAGGCGGAGGGAAGGCGGTGGTGTTTCTCATCTCAGGCTCAAGCGGTTAATGGCTTGTTGTTGTTTTGGATGCAGCAGCGATTGCTTTCTGTGTACGTTGCGGGTGGAAGCGATCCGAGCGCTGCACCAACTCTCTGTGTGGTAGAGTTGTTGCCCGCCGACGCACACACCCCTACACACACACTAACCCCAGTTGATTAAATGTAGAGCAAAGTGCCTACACAGAAGCAAACCACCTTCTATTGAGTATTGACGATTTTTCTCCATAAATCAGGCTGGAATAACGACTCAGGGAGGAATCAGCCCGACTCGCTGCACATGGAAACACCAGCGGACCGTTAATCATCCCTAACTTGTGCCTTTTCTCAATCTTCCAGGTTTTATCTCCGTGTAAAGACGACATCATCCCAATCTGAGGCTCTGAAAAAGCAAAACATCGGGGCCTCCTGGAACCAAAAGCAACATCTCACCCGTCCAGCATCGGTGTCCCCAGGGAAGATGTGACCGGGACGAGGAGCCAAGACAAACCTCCAACAAGGCCAAACAAGGAAGGGGACGGGGATTACGTGATTGCTATGGACCGGCGGGTCAACTGATACCTGATCTCATTGGCCTTTGCCTGCTTGGAAGTGTAAGTCTTCTATTAATCCTTCTGACCACGGCCCAGGTCAATTTCATTACAACTCCAATCAGTGCAGGGAATCAATAGAAATCCAATCCATTAATGGGGAAGAACGCCACATGTATGGTGTCTCCTTTCCAGCTGAGGCTAATCGCGTTTCCAGATCACGCATCCAGATGTTTCTACCCTAAACTCCGCAGCAGATGCATCGATCCAACCTAAAGATACAATAACACAGGAAGAGGAGGAGGAAGAGTGTGATAATGTTTTGGAATATGTCTCATTATCTACACAGACCCCCTTCACTTCACTCTTCTTCACTTCGCGCTGCGTTTGAGGCCCGTCTGCTCTGATTTAGCAGACGGAGCGGCTTCATGCTTTCTCACAGCCTCTCTGTGCGCTCAGGATGTCTTCCCATTATCGCTGTTATCTCCAAAACCCAGAATGCAGACATCCATCTCCTCCCGTCGCGCTCCCCCATCCCCCTCCTCTTCCTCTCGCTCGTCTCATCCCGTCTCCTCCTCTCATCTCTCCTCCGCCACACTCGGGCCCGGCGTGTTTGTTGCTCCACTTCATCCTCTTCCTCAGCCTTTGACAGCTAGAAGTGGTGCCTGTTTCTTGTGACTCGCTTTCTCTTTTTTCTCCCTCTCTCCTTTTTGTTCTCCCTCTCGGAAAAAAGGAGAGATCTTTTTTGTGTACTAGATATGTCCTCTATTCTGTGCGCCAAGCGGAATCAATTTGTCTTTTGAGGCGGTATTGATCCGTGCAGAGACTTGAGTGGATGCAGTTTATCTGTTTGATGTATTTTGTTATGGCTTGAGACGCCACGATACAGAGAACATGCAAGCTCTTTGAAGCAAATGGGTATTATTCATAACAAAATGGCTAATATCAGTCTTTTGATCTCTCCTTTGATTTATCTGGAAGCCACGTTGACATTTAGAAATGCTAACTCACAAACCAGGAAGCTGAATTACACAGTTATTCTTATATAGTCTCCATGCAGTAAAGCCAAACGTGTGCTGTGTATCATTCTGTCCAGTTCCATGTAGGACTCAATAGTGAGGTTCCTGTTTGTTTACATGTTTACGAGTCCCCCTGCTGGTCAGATAGTCACACTGCACTTCATGTTCCCAGATCCGGTGCAATTTGTTCTAACATTTTCATTTCTAATGGCTCCACGAGCTCCAAGCAGCACTTCAGCCTACATATCAGCTCGACTCTGGGTTTCATAAACACCATAGCCTGCCAGGAAATGACAGACACGCCGTCGCCCGCTCAGTGACCCGTGCACGCAGCATGAATTGCAGCATGAGTCTGTGTGAGTGAATGCAATTCGCCCAGTGGGTACATGTATGTGTGTGTGTGTGTGGGAACAGGTGCCGATGCTGTCAGCTTGTTAACACTGGGGAGAGATTTGGCTCCTTCAGTGGTGCATCACATATGTAGCCTTTGGCTGTGGGACTTGTGTGTGTGTGTTTGTGCGCAGGCATGTGAACGTGAGGCGTGAACAAAGCGCCGAAACAGTGATGAATTTTCATTCAAGGAATTAATTTTTGGCTTTTGAAACGTGCACAAGCCATCATTTGACCTTTTTAATTCACAAAGATGGTTACGATAAAAAACGGACAATATTTTAGAGTAAAATCGGCTTTAAAATTGGTCTGAATGGTTGTCTATGGCTAAGAAACTACGATCAGGATCCGCCTCAAAATCCCTCACACACACACATATCGTCCTTGTTGGAGGTAAATGGCGTACATCAGCACATCCTGTCACGCTGGAGTGTTATTCGTATTGGAAATCTGACACCAAAGCCTGAACAGAGGGAATCAGATAATGATGAGCAAGGCCTTTTTTGGGGTAGAATTTTAATGGAAATCACCCTAGTCACCCTTGACTGCACCCCTCTGTGTGTGTGTGTGTGTGTGTGTGTGTGTGTGTGTGTGTGTTGTACCATATAGTGTTGCACAGAGAAATGCCCCCTAATGTTTTAACCAATAATCCTCCATATGTTTTGACATAAATCTGTCTCTGAGCACATTGTTAGAGTTTTATCACTTAGCTCCGGTTTCTAGAAAGAGTATTTATACCAAACTCTCCATTTGGCTCAAACATCACAAATGAGCTCCCTCGGTGTCCCCGCTTCTCCTACCAGGGCTAAATTGACACGTTGAGTTATTCCAACCTCTATAACGAGACAAGACTTGGAACAAAAAAGACAAATTAGGCCTCTCAGATGTTCCTTCTCTGGTTTTTTGGGGGGCAGATTTGTTCTCGTTTGCTGGCTTCATTTGATCATCTCCCCTGCTTTCATTTAGAGATCAGAGGAGGAGGGAGGAGGCGCGGGGAGCACAGGTTTGGTAGGAGATTGGCTGCGACGGCTAAAAAAAGGATAATGTGCGGAAATCGATTGAGTTTTAATGTCGCCAGGAGCCTGACACATGAGCCTCTAAGCTCGGGACTCAATTTAATCACTAATCGCTTCCAGCAGGAAAGTTTAAGAAGAACGAGTCTGGTTTTGCACTGCAACCACAATAAGTGTGTATGTCCTGCTTTGCCCTGATGCGTGGAGACGCGACCTAACAAATCCTGCGTCTAGCCTCAAATAGTCTCCATCAATCCCCAAAAATCCCACGGAGGAACTGGTTTGTGATTTTATCTTCCTGTTATTCGTTGTTTGATGTCTGGATGTGAGCTTTAGATGAGCTGCTGCTGCTTTCACAATGATGCTGCAGGTCTACACACACACACACACACACACACACACACACACACACACACACACACACACACACACACACACACACACACACACACACACACACACACAGAGTCATCACCAGCAGGAGACGTTTCATATTCCTTTGCTGCCTTCTAGTGGATTATGTGAGGAAGTGCGCTGTCTAAACTCTTCATCATTTCCCTTTCATGCACAGTGACAATGGTGTTGTTCCTGATTGGAGTCTCCACCCCCCTGAATCATTCCTCTCATGGGAACCAAACCGCAGGTGATAACAACATGAAGATTAAAACACCATGATGAGATTGTTTTGTTTTGATTGTTGATGAATTTGAGATGAGATGAATATGTAAATGTGTGTGTGTGTGTGTGTGTGTGTGTGCGCAGAGAACCCCACTCACCAGGGAGCTCACGTGCTGCCCTCCACTCTGGTCATCTCCCTGCTGCTCATCATCATCGTGCTCCTGACCATCTATTGTCTCAGGTGAAGGTCACGCACACATGCACACACACACACACACACACACACACACACACACACACACATAGACGCACACACATGCACACACACAAATGCACGCACACACACACGCACGAGTCCTACACTTTTGAGTCATGATGTAATCTATAAAACACTTAAAAAATTGTGATTTTTTCTTTATAAAATTGTGCAAATTGCTTAGTTGTTTATAAATTACTTTTACAAAATGTTTGTATTTCTTAATTGATAAATGATAAAATCTGATGAAAATACACTAAAATGTGATTCCAAAAACATTTGTTTATGTGGAAATGACCTCAAGTATTTTTTGAGGTCAAATCAAGTTATGTCACAGGGCTTAAGGCCACACCACTGACACACACACACACACTCTCTGTAGTGCGCGTGTGTGCATGGTGGCAGGTGAGGACACAGGGTGCGGGGGTTGGGGGTTGGAAACAGGCGGTGAGCAGAGCCTTATGGGTAAACAGCTGCAGCTCCCAAGTAAGGAGGCAAACAAACAGCGAGGTCGTCTTGGGCTCATTCAGCGCCCGGCCCTGACCGCGTCCTCGCCGCTCCTCATGAGACGGAGCAGCTTTCCTTCGCTCACATGGTGGATTATTGGCGTTTTGTTGTTTACCGGCCTTATGTGCTCAGCAGCTGTGTGTGATATCTGCCCTTCATCCTCTTCATCCTCTCTCTCTCTTCTTCTCTCTGCTTAATTGACTGCAGGTTCAAGAACCACAGGAAAGCTCTCGTCACCTCGGTGGATAAAAAGATTCCGAATGGCTTCTTGGATGAACAAGGTACAATAAACCCATTTCGAGAAACGAACACAAGACGCTTCCCCCCCCGCCAAATACTTTTTTATTCCATTTTCAAATGTACATTCTTTTATGTACTCGGGGAAAGTTTCACGATCTGCCGTCCGTGATCTCTGGAAAGGTTTCCGTTGACTCTTAGCTCTGCAGGCAGGAAGGGAGCCATAAAAAAACACCACTTCAAGTAAGGAGGGGGGAAAAAAACAGGAGAAATAAATGGAAAGGCCAAATTCAGAGTTACGACAGCTTCATGTAGCGGCGGGCGGCGGCATGTTTACGACTCAAGAAATCATTTCTGTCGTGTACCCACAAAAGTAGGAAGTCTTAATGGCCATCAGGCTTGTTTTCGCAGGTGCAGCGAGCGCTCGTAATGTCCTCTGCTGGGAAACGTTACAGGCTCTGACCGCAATATCCTCCTCCTCACACAGGGGAGCAGACGGTGGTCCTCCTCCCCAGGTCTCCCTCGCCATCCAAGAGGTACTTCCCCATCCTGCTGGACTCTCTGGAGGAGGAATACCGCGTACGCTCTGCGGACGACGGCAAACTCTTCAGAGAGGAGTTCAACGTAGGTGCAGCCGCAGTGTGTGTGTGTGTGTGTGTGTGTGTCGCTAAGATCTCTCACTCCTCCTGAGATGTGTAGGAGAAATGGCCGTTAAAAGTTATGTGGTTAGTTCCTTGATATGAATGTGTAATAAATGTCTTTATTGTCTTCTGAGGTTTGGTCGTCTCTTTACAGTCGCTGCCCTGTTATTACCACCTTGGGTCCTTTGAGGAGTCCAGCAGGGAGCACAACCGGGAGAAGAACAGATACCCAAACATTTTACCCTGTGAGTGCAGCAGCCGCAGACATTATTAATAAATGTATCGATCACCACGACTTAAAGGCAGGAAGGCGATGATGGCCCAAATCAAAACAACTCTCTCCCCCTCTCTCTCTCTCCCCCTCTCTCTCTCTCTCTCTCGCCCACAGATGACCACACCAGAGTGGTTCTGAGCCACGTAGACGGACATCTGTGCTCAGACTACATAAACGCCTCCTACATAGACGTGAGTGATCGTTACGGCTCCTGTTTTTTTTTTAAATGCAGCAATATCGAGCAGTTTGGCAATAATTCTGTCTTGTCCTCACTCAGGGTTTTAAAGAGAAGAGCAAATTTATTGCGGCCCAAGGTAAATTAGAAATGTATTTATATATAGACTGACCTATTTCCCTCTGCCTGGATTTACAAGGTGGATATTAATACTGATTTAGATGACAGTAATAGTAAATATTAACTTAACTGGAATTAAGGAATATAAGTGTAAAGTTCATCCTGTAATAGATTCAAATTAAATCTAAATGAGTTAAATGACTGTGATCTCATTTTTTTCGTCGTGCCTCAGTTTGCATCATACTTCTCTCGTCCCACTTTCAGGACCAAAGCCTGAGACTTTGGCCGACTTCTGGCGGATGATTTGGGAGCAGAAAACATCAACAATAGTGATGCTGACCAACCTGAAAGAGAGGAAAGAGGTTTGTTTGCTCCTTGAGACGGACCTCCACACACACACACACACACACTGCTGCCTGTGCTCCAACCCTGCAAAGCTCCGGCCCCCCCTTTGTCTTCTCATGACCCAAAGTCACGGGCGTAATTTATTTGACCCTCGGCCGAATTAGAATCCATACCAGAGTGTCACCCAGCAGATTACTTAGCATCACATTAAATTTCCCCTCAGAGGGATGATCAATGCAGCGCCGGCAGCAGGTTTGATACTGCAGAACAGAGACATCGGGGATCAATGACGGAATAATTGTTGATAAGATCCTGAGAGGCTCGATGATAATTAGTCTGAGAGTCTAGTTAATGAGTTGAAACATCACAGCGGAGAACTTATTGACTGACAGAGTGCCACCGATCTTCCCCCTGATTGCCTGTGAAAGATGGCCGCCTGTTATTATTGTTGTTGTTGTCCTGCAGGAGAAGTGTTACCAGTATTGGCCCGACCAAGGCTGCTGGATGTACGGGAACGTCCGAGTGGCCATGGAGGACTTCACTGTGCTGGTGGACTACACCATTAGGAAGTTCTGCATCCAATATGTGAGTGAACAGTCGAGTAAATGATGGAGATTAGAAAGAGCAGAATGGAAAAAATAAAAATAAACCACTTCCTTTACAGATTTACCCTAAATGTTCTGTAAAGATTGATTTTACTCTGCAGCAGATCACTGAAAATGTAGTTATAATGTAGGAATATAAGGAAAATAAGATAATAAAGATAATTGGAGCCATAAATCTTGTGAAAATAGAACAAATTCATGCTTTGCTCCGTATTTAAAATCAAATAAAGAGGGAATGAACTGGAATAGAACCTATGGATAATTTATGATGTCATTAAAAGAATACAGAAAATGGATAGTGTTACATATAAAGATAGTTCCAGTCGTGTGTGTGTGTGTGTGTGTGTGTGTGCGCGTGTGCGTGTGTCAAAGAAACACATTGGAATAGCGTCAAATGATCAGCATACCACACATTCCTATTGACAGACACACACACACCATTGTGCGTTTGCGTTATCTGTCCTGCCCGTGTGCCTCTCAGCAGGGCAGCGACGGCCCCAGAGCGCCGCGGCTCGTCACCCAGCTGCACTTCACCAGCTGGCCAGACTTCGGGGTGCCGTTCTCGCCCATCGGCATGCTGAAATTCCTCAAGAAGGTCAAGACTGTTAACCCGTCCTACGCTGGACCCATTGTGGTGCACTGCAGGTAAGAATAAGACACAGACGGACAGATGGACGGAGACATTAAGGGTTTAGATCGGGATTTAACTCTACAGAGGAGAGAAGAAGTGATTTCACGTGTAGATGAATGGAGTTATCAACGTCTTTGAGCCGGCCTGGAATGAGCGCCGCATCTGTTTGTCTGGTCAATCAGTGTAAATCCTCAGTAAAGCAAACGTGCGGGCCGTGGCAGCAACAGGTGCTGAGGGAGCCGAGCTGGCTGCTGCTCCTGAATGGGGCCCATTGAAGAGGCAGCAGCAGCAGCAGCACCCCGTCGGGGAGTCCCGGCTCGCTGCTCCCAAAGGTGCCGTCTGCGGAAATGACCCTTGTAAATCTATTAGAGGGAGATTGTGGCGAAGCGGTTGCACACATGCACGACTCTGACTGCAGCTCAGGCTCAGGGTGGAAGGAAGGAATCCTAAAGAAATCAACAGTTGAGGTTTGGTTCAGTTGGGGGAATTAGCTGTTAACTTTACTTAGTATCTCCATTTTCTGCTACTTTCTACTTTAATATTGTTCTTCCTTCACATTTATGAGGCAGTTGTAGTTCTTAGTTGCTTAATTTGATGGTTTAAGTACATGTTTTAATTCCATAATTGTTACTTTTCTGCTCCAAACTCTCCAAAACCAGAGATACAAGGTATTCAGGTGAAAACCCTCACATAATGATTTAACGCTCTTTCATTCTTTACCTCGCACTAAAGTTAAACACAGAGTTCTATTTGTCGGTATTCTTCCACTGAGCTCGTTCATTTCCTTCATGGCTGTAAATCCGAAAGCGAACGGGAGAATCAATACGACACGGACCGGTCTTTGTTCTTTTCCGTACATGTTATGTTGTAGTGGCTGCAGACAAACACCTCGTCTCCTTGCTCGTCTCCTTGTTTGTCTCCTGCAGCGCCGGCGTGGGGAGGACGGGGACGTTCATTGTCATTGACAGCATGATCGACATGATGCACATGGAGCAGAGGGTGGATGTCTTCGGCTTTGTGAGCAGAATACGAGAGCAGCGCTGTCAACTCATCCAGACAGATGTAAGCGTTGACCCCGGACGACCTGTTGTACCTCGGACTGACAGCTCAACTCAACGCCCCGGTTTGTGGCGTAAACAAGCGGGGAAGGACGCGAGAGAAGCAACATGCCGTGTGATTCTAAAATAGACGGGGAGAAATAGTTTGGCAAACTAAACCAACTTCTCTTCTGCTCCTTCTTCCTCCTCCTCCTCCTCCTCACGCTCTCTGTGTTCCTCCTCAGATGCAGTACTCCTTCATCTACCAGGCTCTGCTGGAGTACTACCTGTATGGAGACACAGAGCTAGATGTGTGCTCTCTGGAGGGCCATCTGCAGAGGCTTCACAACACCCGGGCTCCCCACGACAGGCTGGGCCTGGAGGAGGAGTTCAGGGTAGGAAGAGAGAGAGGAAGTCGTTCTTAAGCACTTCAGTCGCCTGTGAATCCTGGAACGTCACCGTGCGTGGAGAGAGATTTTCATGGAAAACTTGCCCAGGGTGCCGCTCGTGGCGTCAGAAATATCAATGCTTGTGAATCGTACAGAATTTTTTTTTTAAGGCGGCACAAGAATTTACTGGAGGTTTGCTGGTTCTCCACAGTAACAGTCCCTGCTCCTCTTCCTCATAGTTTGTCAATAATAATATATATTTACGACGGCTGTTCTGTGCTACTCTTCACCTGTTGTTGTTGAATCCTGTGTTTCACCGTTTCCCCCTTCGTCTCCCCTCGTCTTTGCTCCCAACAGAAACTGACCAACGTGCGCATAATGAAGGAGAACATGAGAACCGGGAACCTCCCTGCCAACATGAAGAAGAACCGTGTGCTGCAGATCATTCCGTGTAAGGAATTCTCCGTTACTCCCAGCACCTCCATAATACATCACAAGTAACATCAAAAAAGTAGCACCGCAGACGCCGGCCCTTGGATATCCCGCTGAACAATTCCATGTCTGTGTGATCAGCGACATTCGGACACGGCTCGCATCTCCAAAAGGGGAAAGACGGGATACAACGTCTTCCTCTAACAGTGCGAGCCGACATGTGCTTTGGCTTGTCTGGCTTTAATAAAACACTGAAAGTTTTATTAAGCTGTTTCTTTTTTTCCCCCGTCATTCTTTTCAAACTTTTATTTTATCAGGAATCAGACGTTGGAAAGTTTATTCATTTTTTTCTTCTTCCCTTGTTTTCCGCTTGCAGACGACTTCAACCGAGTAATCCTGTCAGTGAAGAGAGGACAGGAGTTCACCGACTACATCAATGCCTCCTTTATTGATGTAAGCATTGGCGCACGACCTCTTCTATAGCTCTGCCATAGAAGTCTATTTAAACCGTATCGTCTCCTTCACAAAAGACGCAAATATATAAAAATAAAAAAGAAGCTAGTGTTGTTGTTTGGCGCTCTGAAGTGTGTTGTTGTGCTGCATGACTCTTCCCTGCAGGGCTACAGGCAGAAGGACTATTTCATCGCAACCCAGGGCCCCCTGTCTCACACGGTGGAGGATTTCTGGAGGATGGTGTGGGAGTGGAGGTGCCACTCAATCGTTATGCTCACGGAGCTGAAGGAGAGGGAGCAGGTAGGTACAGTACGGAAGAACAGGCTGGAAAATGGAGTTGTTATATCCGATTCTTCCGTTTCTCGCTCTGTGTTGTTGCTATTTATTTCCCCTCTTAAATGACTTGACTTTTTTACTTTACACCTCCTGAAATTCTAAAGCAAAATATGGATTTTATGCCAAAGTAAAGGAATCTTATTCAGCTGTGTTTCCTTCTGACCTTTCCCTCCGCCAGGAAAAGTGTTTCCAGTATTGGCCATCAGAGGGCAGTGTAACATTTGGAGATTACACGGTGGAGCTGACGGGAGACACTCAGTGTGAAACGTTCACTCTGAAAGACATGCTGCTCACCTACAGACCCGTACGTGCCTCCTTCCCACGCAGCACACTCCCCTCACATAAACATCACAAATGCACATATTTATCTGCTTCTTCCTCACGCAATCTTCCAAATGAAAAACAGTTAAAGATTTATGAAATTCAATGGTACGATTGCATCATGGGAAAAATAACCGTTAAGTCTTCCTCCTCCTCCTTCTCTCCTCCTCCTCCTCCTCCTCCTCCTTCTCCTCCGACCTCGGCAGGAGAAGCAGTCGCAGCACGTCCGGCACGTCCACTTCCACGGCTGGCCTGAGATCGGAATACCGGCGGAGGGGAGAGGGATGATTGACATCATCGCTGCTGTGCAGAGGCAGCAGCAGCAGTCTGGAAACCATCCCATAATTGTGCATTGCAGGTGAGGAGCCTCAGCTGAGCGGAGCCACGCAGCTCTGATGTGATGACTGAGCCGGAAAGTAACCAACCTGCATTTTAACACACCTGAACTTCACTTTAGCAGATCTGTTTTGTCATATTTTTATTTCTATTTCCCTTCGTTATATTCCGGTTTACACTGCAGTCACCGGCTGCTTCCCAGATAAAACCAAGAGGAAAACATTCTCTGAGATTTCCTTTCCTTGAGTGTAAATGTAAAGGAGGAACAATGTCTTAAATTCCAGGGAAAATCTGAAATTTGGGGTTGAAATCTCAAATAGTTGTGATTTAATTCTCTTTATTTAAATCAAATCCAGTCCAGATTGGAGCATTTTAACTCTTTAAACGTTTTAATTCATCAGTTTTCCTCACTGTGAGCACTTTGGACATTTTCTGATTCTGATTTCCGAGTCCAGAATGATATCGGACAGAATTTCCTGCGGCCCGTTTGCTCTCCCGCAGACGTCCGTCGCAATGAATCCTACATTTCCCTTAGTGGACCTGGTGTTCTGCGCCTAAACCACTTATGTGATCCCTTATAAAGACTTAGCGGCTGAGGCTTTGATCAGAACCTCGCTGCAGGTGAAGTGATTCTAAAGCAGCACGCCCCGGTGGGATTGATCCAATCCACTGATTCACAGTCAATTAAAACCTCTCAAAGTGAAATCTCCTCTGACTCCCACTATGATTAATCTGATAAGATGAGCTAACGACAGGAAATGGTGTCATCACTCTCTGCTATTCCTTCATCACCGCTCGTCTAAGAGGGGCTTTTTAAAGCTTTTTCTTGGCCCCCGCGGGAATGGGGCTAACCCGCTGCAATCCCCAACGTCTCTCTCTACACTCCTCTTCCCAATCGCACGTCTCTCTTACTCTCCCTCCCACTCTCTCTCTCTCTCTCTCTCCATCTCTCCATCTCTCCATCTCTCTCTCCGTTCACTCGTCATTGTAAACATTGACTCAGTCAAACGCCGAGCCTCCAAACTGATTAGTGTTAGCGTTTGGATTAGCTTCTCTTTAAGTGAGGATGATTATTAGCGCCGTTACACAAAGGTCACCTTTTCCCCGCCGAACTTTTCTCTCTCTCTGTCTCTCTCTCTCTCATTTTCTTTCATTTAAATGGAAAAAAGGATGTGCTGCTCAGATTACACAAATTTCATCGCGGCGCGTGTTGGAGAGAAGTTGTTAGAATTTCAAATCCCCTCTTCTGGCTGAGCTGCATGTCTAAATTGTTCCGAGTGATTCTCATTATTTAAAGAGCTCATCGGAAACTTGCAGGCGGAGATATTGTATAAACACCGCAAGCCCCCCACACCCAAGGAAAGAATCCCACTCTGCTAGCATCCTGGTGCTTTTTTCAAAGGTCTTTGGGCAGCGCGGCGTTATGTGATGTGCTTGCTGATGGTTCCGTCCTTCATGTTGCAGTGCGGGGGCCGGGCGGACTGGGACCTTCATCGCCCTCAGTAACATTCTGGAGCGCGTGAAAGCTGAAGGCCTCCTGGACGTTTTTCAGACGGTGAAGAGTTTACGCATGCAGAGACCACACATGGTTCAGACTGTGGTACGCGCACACACACACACACACACACACAAAGCAGCACTCATACACATACACACATATACATACCTTCGCCAAGGCTGGAAAGAAATGATGTGAATAAAATGAAAACTTGTAAGATTTCTGATTTCTGTCATTTTCTGTTTTTTAGTTTTGATAAATTTGACAGAAATATTGGGAAAACTTCCTTAAAAAATGTTTAATTAAATAATTTTTATACGTTATATTTTTGGCGAAATTGTTAAAAACATGCAGGGAAAACTTATCTTGAAATGTTTAGGAATTATTTTAAATCTGCTGCTGGACCTGGATTCTCATCAGAAATCCACATTCTATGTTTTGTAAAAAGTCACTTCCCAACTTTTTTGGGTGTAAAGCTGCAAACTAACAACCAACTTTGACCTCTGTGACCTCCTTGGCTCCGTCTGTTCCACTTGTGTCTGCACGTTCTCACTTTTCCGCCTCCCTCTTGTCGTTTTTCTTTCCAGGAGCAATACGACTTCTGCTATAGGGTGGTTCAAGACTTTGTCGACATTTTCTCCGACTACGCCAACTTTAAATAGCGCCGCCGTCACGCCGCAGCGCCGCCGCCTGCCGCCGCTCTGCATTCTCCTGTCAGATTAACTTATGCAACTTTTTCCTGAATGTTATTTTCTAAACCGAAGCCCTTTTTACATTTTTGCACTCGATTACAGCTCTGAGGTTTAATGTAACATAAGTGTAACATAACTGAACACGTCTGTGGCGTGGGGGAAGGCGGGGTGGGCGGGATCATTAAGTCATTCAATGTAAAGAAAAAGAATACAAAATGTAAAATATATCAGGGTTTACTCAATAACGTGTCACTGAATATGTACAAAGCTTTATGTTTACTTGCATAAGTCTGAAGGCCGATGAGAAGCTTTGAGGCTCTACTTGTATTTCCACTCTAAGCACTGTACATAATGTATAGAATATAGTATGTGATGGTCGCTGCTTATCTATAATAACTCTATAAGTAACCATAGCTGCTCCTGTGTTGTAGAGTCCCTGCAGTTCTCCTTCATTTAGGCTTTAATGTGGACTCCTCATGCCTTTGTGTTGCTTATATTGTCTTTATGTTGCCGCTCAACATAACGAGTGACTGCGGAGAAGAAGACAAACTGTGTGTGATTTTATAATTAGGGTGAAACGACGAGGACTTGTGCTAAATGTGAATAATATTTATGATCTTTATGACTTTTCAACATAAAGTTTGAGATACATCTCCTTGCATTAGACACAGCAAATTACCTCACATCTGTCTGCGAATAACTTAACAGCTGCTGCCTGTTGCAATATCACTCAACTTTCTCTAAGTTTCTTTTCTGCCTGTGGCGATGTTGATTTAGTGGATTGGTGCCTGACGCTGCAAAATGCAATCAGGCCACACATACTAACACGTATCCAAACACATAATCTCTACAAATATGTGTCTAACGCCGCATCTTTCTGCTCACATTGCAACATTTTATAGAGAACAAGCTGACTTTTTACACGCACGTTTGCATACAGCAGTGCCATTCTGATTAGAAAGACGGTTCTAGTCGTGGGAAACTTGTCACCAGGTGACACCATTTTAATAGATATAAGCCAGAATGATGTTATGTTTACGTTTAGGTACCCAAGATAGAATTTTATGGATATTTATCATACGTCTGTCTTCATTTAAGTATTATGGGCAATGTTCTAAATAAAGCAGTGGTTCTCAAACTGTGTGGCGATGTACAAACTGTGGACGAAACAAAGCACCGACACGCCTGTATGTAGCACATGTGCAAGTTTACAGAAGGAGCACGAGACGTTACAGATGCACATGTGGAGTTTCCTGCAAAACATGAAAAACGTCATTCACCATCAAAATAAAATCAGAATAAATCAATAATTGGTTTATAATTTGCCACAGAACACAATTGTGGAGATTTTTTGATTTTCTGAATATTGAATTTTCTGAGAGATTTTTGGAGTTATTTGGCGTACCACTGGGGGTACGCGCACCACAGTTTGAGAACCTTTAACCATAGGAAAAGTGAATAATTGTTATAGATAAGTGAGAAATATGTGCAGTGAGAACCAAACTGAGGCGTGCATGCGTGTGTAAGAGGCAGCAGTTTGGTTTGGTATCTAAACACCAAGCGTTTCTCTTTCTGTTTACGTCTGTCGAGCAATAAGCTTTGAAGTCTTTCGTCTGCGGTCCAGACCATCCGATTGTATTTGTTCCTTCATTATCCTGGAATTGGGTTCATATTTGGTATCATGTTGCTTATTTGATGTACATAACTCCTCATCCTGCTCATTAACCATCAGTGAGGTTTTGCTGGTTTGCTTGACCTCATTTTCCACGTTTAATTGTGCAGTAATGGGGCTTGGGGGTGGGTTGGGTGGGATGGGTGGGGGGGTAACGACAGCGAGGCCTTTGCAGCTTATGTAACATAATGCACAACGCATCTTCAGTGATGATTCCCGCCTTTTAAATCTTTTTCCGGAGTTAAGGAGCTATTTGTTTTGCTAAAAAGCTGATTCCAATAAATGACAGATGAAGACAAACGTGTGATTCGTCCTCCACGTCCTCCTTTGTTCCGTCAGACGTCACCGCTCTTTTGATTACCGCGGCCCTGGTGGTGGTGTAAGTACGTCTTAGCACTCCATTAGTAGTATTTTGTATCCCATTAGTCAGGAAATGTGTCACACCTGCAGAGAGAGAGGATTATAATCTCTGACAACGGCCCTGTGACACCTATAAAGCCCCCCGCCTGGCTAATGCGCCGCATGCTAACAAGGCGAACGCAGAGGTGAGTCGCTGCCTAAATGAACTCCGTCTCCATTTTCATTAACTTACAATTACTTCTGCTTATTAATGGCTGTCTTGAAATGTTGTTTGCCAATGTTTGATGGAGCTTTGCGAGTGCTTTGGTTCCCAGCTCAAATGGACGCAATGACTCAGGTGCTGCTGTTAGCGTTGGCGGTTCAGGTGGCCGCCGCCCAGCATTGGTCCTACGGGTGGCTGCCGGGCGGGAAGAGGAGCGTGGGGGAGCTGGAGGCCACCATCAGGGTGAGTCGGGGGTTTGTCAATTAGGAGAAGCAGCTGAGGAAGATGATGGCGTCTTTGAATACTTGGGAAACTCTAATGAAAGAGATTTAGGCTGATTTACTCGCTGAGCAGGAGGAATTCAAACTGTCTCCATGTTTGAGTTCTTTTAGTCTTTTTGTTTTTCTTCCAACAGGAAAATGGTATTGTCAGCAAAACATACACACACACACACACACACTCCTATTATTTTTCCGAAAATTATTACTCTCAATTGTAAGCAGTGTAAAAAGTAGATTGAATAGTTTGAATCATAAACGGCCCGAACAGCTCTGAGAAGAAAACAGGAGGATTTGTTTCACGCCAATAATAAGAATTCTTAATAAATGTCATCAGTAAATAAATGAATACATTTAAAAAATCCTTCTCCTAATCAGATTTTATTACAGTTAATTTAGCTATTTAATACAAAGTAAAACTAAACTAAAACATTCATTTAATAAAAGATTTAGAAGTTTTACAAAACATTTTACAGGAATAAAGGAAAATGTGTTTCAAGTCTTCACCTCATTGATGTAAAAAAAATTAAAACATGAATAATTTCTGACTGTTTAATTGATTATAAGAAGGATTAATTTACTTGGTAACAGTTTGAATGTCAGACGCTGTGTTTGTGTTTGTGTTTGTGTTTCTCTTGATTTAATTTGTTGTCACACTCAGAACGTTTCACCAGATTGCACAACATTTGCTCGCGTCTTCCCCGGTTCAGATTACAGCTCGGCTCAGGCTCTGGTTTGTGTGTGTGTGTATGTGTGTGTGTGTGTGTGTGTGTGTGTGTGTGTGTGTGGCTGTGCTTAGATGATGGGGCCGGGCGGTGTGGTGTCTCTTCCTGAGGAGGCCGGTGCCCAAACCCAGGAGAGGCTCAGACCATACGATGTCGTAAGTGCCTAGTATACATAATTTATGACCATTGTCTACTTCAATTGTACAATATTAATGCACACTGCAGCTGTGAGCCTCCTTGGCAAAGTGACAGTGACAACATACAAACTGCTACTCTGTGTTTTTGTTTCCGTTTTTGCATGAATTGAATTTTTCCATGATTAATTAAATGTGGAGAAGGTGCAGCTAACTCTCTCTGACTCCTTTAATAAAACACTGTGCATGAAATAAAAATGTGAACGCATATCAGATGAAATATTCAACACGTTCACCAAGATTTGATTTCTGTCCCCTCAGATTTATGATGATTCCAGTGATTTCAGCAGAAAGAAACGTTTCCCTTACAAATGAAAGCCATGGATCATGTGAATGCCTCATGTTTCGCCTCCATGCTGTCACTCGTGTGTTCCGTGTTGCCTCCGTGTAAAATAGAAATAAAAATTTGTCAATCCTGCTTTTGCTCATCTTTCATCTCTGGTCATTTCAGTTGGAATGATGCCATTTAAGTGTAAATCCTTTTTGTTTTTCAAAGCCTTTTAATTGACTTTGTACTGCAGTCACGACCGACAAGCCTGGCAAACTTGTGCTACAACAATCTTAGCATGACAACAGCTGGCGATTAAGCCAATTTATTAGAAATCAATGAGTTAATTGAATTTGTTACAGCTTTGGTAATTCCATTTTCTGCCACGGCAGCCATGTGAATACTTGATGAAGAAATTATACCGGCTGATATTCCTACCTGGAGATGTGATTAAGGCCCAAAATGGGAGAAATTTGTCTCTTTTCGGCTCATTTTGGATAACTGCACTCATTCAAAAACAGACGAAGTGTAAAACTTTTTTTCCTACCTCTCCATACAGGAAATTGGTGTTCATTATAAAAATTGGAATTTCATATCAGGGAAGGAAAAGAATCAGCAGGGGGCATATGTTTTAAAGAGAACTCATTTTCTGGCAAAGCCCCACAGACAGAGAACCATACTAATCGCCTGGTGCATAAGGGGCCAGGATTCATGAACTGTGCTGACACCGGGGAGGCCCTGCATTGTTAGAGCGCGCTTGTAATGCACACCAATGAACCCAAACCCGCTGGCACAACTGGGAAAAGGTGAACATTATAAAAGCACATAGAATTAAAGAGAAATTAAACCACATTCCATTGCACTTCCAGAACAATGCTTGTTCATTTGTGATACCTCACGTCGTTGGTTTAATATTCATAGTTGCAATTTGCATAACACAATCATTTCCTTTGATGAGGAGAGACTTGGAGGGTTTTTTGAAAAGTGCCGTCTTTGACAAAGTTATTGGGAGGAAAACAATAACGCTGGGGCGGCGGAATTGATTTACTTGAGTTTATCTTATGTTTATGGACTTTCTAATAATTTTGCAACGTGCTCATAAAAAGATAATTGTGCTTTTATAACATTCCTTAAAATATGGTTTTAATTCAATTTTGTATACTTGTGTGAGAGTAATTAATGTTTACAGATAAAGCTTTAAAATCCCATAAATTCCCTTTAAATAATCCCAAAGCATTTGCGGTGAAAGGCAACTTCCCTCTCCCAGTGTCCTCATCAAGGACCTGCCTAATTGCACGTATATCAGGACAACAAAACCTGCTGGTATCTATGTTTCCAAATTTGATTTAACCTCACTCTCTCCTTCCCAGACCCCCTGGTGGATATTCACTTTGTTTACCTCAAATTAAACTTCATATTGTTTACAGCCTCTCGGTCCCTGAACATTTTATAGCATTTTAGAATTATTTCTTTATTTATTTTTGTAATGATTGTAGAGTTGGGATTCATTTGAATGTTTCCCTCATCTGCATGAAAATTATATAATTAACTTTTGATTAACCAGCTCAGTTGAGTTGGTTCCCACGTGCACACTGGTGAATAGTACCCACCGCATTTTAATGACTGTTTTCCAATTGAGTGGCGACCTTTTCATCAAAGAGCCACAACTGGGGCTAAACAACGGTAGAAAATAATCACGGCGAAGACAATAGCAGAGGCCGACAGGCTAGGATGTCATCCTTAAATATAACAACAAAGATGAAAGCAACCTTATTGCACATAGGACGGCAAGAAGCCAAGTGCTGGTGTGCTGCGCCGCTCCATTGTTAAAGCGCTGGAGGTCACGTCCATTGGCATATAGAGAGGGAAAGGACAGGAAGCGGAGAATGGCTCATTGTTACGTGTCCTTGCTCTGAGGGAATTCCATTATGAAGGGCGATACATTTTTGATACTTTGCTTTTTCATGCCATTCATTTGTTTGAAAAACAGAACATATTTGGATAATGGCTTCAGGAAAGAGGAGGTCTCAGCGCTCCTCCATCCAAGGCTGCGGCGCCGCATTAACACACCTGCCAATCAAGCACATCCAAGCACATGTGCATCCTCGCACAGCTCGCCGTCAAAATGAGCATTCCATCATATGCATAATATAGTTTTCATTTCATCACCGCTTCGCCTGGCCTTTCCGACGGGTCATAGGAAACTTTCACTGAAGCGGAGTGTGTAATAAAGTCATTTTCCAGGTGCTTGTTGTGGCTCTTATTATGAACAGAATGATAATTTCCCCTGGAGGACTCTGGCACTGCATATCAATTGAAGTTTAGTGTGGGTCTTACTATGTTCCCGCAGGCTATAGTAGAAGGCAAAGTCATCTTCAGAGAGAGTCTAAATGTCAGGGAGGTCTTCAAACACTTTTCCTCCCCGAGCCTTACTGAAGAGGGTCTTTGGAAGTACTGTCTTGGAATTGATATGGCGGAGGTGAAGGGAAGAGGGAAAGACGATTCCGAGCACTTGGAAATTTAATTTGGGAAAATATATATATGTAACTAAAGTCAGGAATTATGAGGAAATTAAATTAGGAGCGCTCGTGTTGCTCAGGTCCGAGCTCCAACGTTTGCTCACACTGCTGCTGCTGCTGCTAATCCACTTACAGCTCCGTCACTTCCACCGGCGTCCACATGGTGCCACTCTTGAGCTGTGCCATCTGGAATCCACTTCTGTCAGTCTCTCAGCAATTCCATCACTCAAGTTGCAGAAACTGTATTCCTCCGAATCTAACAAAGACTTTCATCAATCATCCGCAGCTCTGCAGAAATTAATTTCTCCGCATGCTGATTGATCGGGCCTGTGTTTATATCTGGAGCCTTTTCTAGAATATTTTC
Source organism: Genypterus blacodes (assembly GCF_046128005.1). Lineage (NCBI taxonomy): Eukaryota > Metazoa > Chordata > Actinopteri > Ophidiiformes > Ophidiidae > Genypterus > Genypterus blacodes. Next base: position 660,529 of record NW_027466833.1, read on the forward strand.
CGCTGTCGTTTTCTTTGCACAGCTTGAACCTGAGCTGCTGCGTCAAACGTGGAATTTTCACACAAACTCCCCTCTTCACATTCTCAGCTTTGCATTCGCCAGACAAAATATAGCAAATTAATCTATTTCATCCCCCCCCAGTTTTGAATTTCCAGTTTTCCGAGTGAACTTGAAGTACACGGCGTTCGGCAGCGTGTACAGTAGCACGTCGGCCTTTCCATCTCCTTCTTGGCTGGCAGGGAACCTTCCTGTTGTGATCCGACTTCTCTCCTTTGATCAAAGAACAGTGTTAAAGCACTGGGAGAAGGAGGAGGTATGAAATATGAATGAATACAGCTGTGTTTTGATGGATACGTCTCAAAGTATCCCAGTAAGAGACTGCTAAAGGCCAGGAAATCTGTTTGTGTTGTGGAAATAGGCTCTTCCTCCGCTTGTTTCCGTAGCAGCTTCATCTTGGGTAGCTTTTCACTTCATATTTTAGAGATCCTTTGTTGGGGAAGAGATCAACGCCTTATCCGTGCATTTGTAGGGAAGCGTTCTAAGAGAGCGCCGTTCATCATATATATCATTAATGACGCCATTTTCTTTGTTTGGTCTTGAAACCACCTTTTGAACAAAACGAAACGCCGGCGATGAGACGGGGGATATTTATTATTTTTCTAGGCTAGACCCCAAAGTTCTCACAGATGGAATGAGATCTTATATGAGGTGATGGAGGCTTTGTCACTAGTTATGTCTGTGATTCCATTTCCTCCTCTAAGGCCCCATAAGGGAGCCCTGACTCATTTTGAAGTTGGAAGTTGATACTGTGGCGTGTAAAAGTAACGTTCCCATCTGATTTCAAAGTTGAAAAAAAAATACAAACCCATCACACAAACCTCCATTTTTTTTTTAGAAGTTGCCTGAGCCGGTTTGGTAACGTTACACTTCTTTAATAAGGAAAGGAAATTAAAAGACTGTTCTTATGGATCCATACAGCCCGGATCATCCTCGCTCCTCATTTACAATCATTTGAACATGTTAACTGAACTCCAGCCCTTGGATCTGTTTGCGGGACGGCGTCTGGACACGTTTGGAAACTTTATTAGCCTCGCTAATGGCCGGGCTCCCCAAATGGCAGGGTCCACCTCTGCTGGGAGCCGGAGCTCAGATCCTGTCAGAGAGGGGTCGCGCTAACCAACTGTAATCTTTAGGGTCCTCCACTCCCACTGACCTACATCTAACGCCGGTTCCATCCCCTCTGCTTACCCCCCCCCAAACGCAATCCCGTCCCCCCTCCCCAATCTGGCTCAACCCCTCCGCCCGTCCCCGCCTCAGTCGTGCCACCCTCAGCTCTATATACCTCACACACACAACCACACACACACACACACATCCCGCCACCACCCTTGTGATAGCATCCGCACACCTCACGCCGCCACACAATCCTCCACCTTCACCCGGGGGCCCCCAGCCTTTCCTGCCCCCACGCCTGTTTCAGTCGTCGTCCGGCTGGCCACAGCGAGGAGCGAGCCTGATCCTGTGGTAATGGCAATTAGCGGTGTAAGGCAAGCTGTGGAGAAGACTGGATCCCCCGTCCACGTTTCAACCCCAGATCACGAGTCTCCAGTCCGACTTCAAGGCGAACCATGCAATTAGCTACAATAATGATAATGTGTTGTAGGGGAACAAAGAGCGGGTAAAGCAGACTACTGTTGTGAGGCAGAGTGGGGTGCTAATAGTAGGGGGGTTGTTTGAATGCCCCGGTGCAGATAGGAGACCAAATCAGACTGATTATCAAACGTATGATGAATTACATTTTTCCTCTAATTATCTGTGCCTTTTATCTGTAAACCAACTGAGTGAGTTTTGCATTCTAGACATCTCCGGTCAGTGGTCTTTGGGCAGCACACTGGGGTTATTCCTTTTATTTCCTCCAAGAAACATACTAGCAGTTACTCATGTGGCTAAGCCGATGGGAAGAGACGAGAGAGACGCATTAACATTTTTTTTTTGGAGTTGATTTAATTAGGTACTTTCAGAAAATATTTGGCAGCGGCACAGGAATCGGAGGGAGGGGGGGCGGGGGGGGGGGGGGGGGGGGGGGGGGGGAGAGAAAAAGGGGGGAAAGTATGCGGTTTGATGTTTGACTATCGCAGATGTGTTGACACGGAGTCAAAACATGCTGGACACAAACCACAATGCCCAGACCGCAAATAACAAGGTTTCAACTCCAAGGCTGTGAGGAGATACGTTTGCTGCTGAGGCTGAGGCTGAAGCTGAGGCTGCTGAGGCTGAGGCTGAAGCTAGGGCTGCTGAGGCTGAGGCTGAGGCTGCTGCTCCTGGGCTGGAACGCACCGGTGCAGCACCTATTCTCTCCGCTGTGAGCAGAGACCATTCCTACAGTCTCACATCCAGAGGTTTATAGAGGATATTTTGCTGGGTGTTGTGCAAAACGAACCGTGTCCCCAGAGCGGCAGCAACTTCACCTTGGCGGAGTAATGCTGTGATATTCTGTTTATTCTTCACTCACTTCATTTTACTCAGAGGAAATCCTCTGGAGATGGCTTATCTTGGAGCTGGAACAGGTGCACTCTAATTTACTCCTATTGCTTGGGGAGCCCAGGGGCCCCTGTAGAGAAGAAAGTAGCGATGTAGCACACTCCACTGTAAAGCACAAACAGCCAGAGAAAGAGCATTTAATCGAACGGGAGGAAAACTGCGAGCTTTTTCAGCGCCAGACGAATCATTTGAATGCAGAAAATCCCGCTTTTTTCTCTTTCCCGCCTTATGCGTTTTCCTGCGGAGGAGAGGGGAGCCGTCATTTCATTTAACTTTCATTTGTCGGGAGCGCTGTTTGCTTTGCTCGGCGCTGTCACGCAACACTTGGCGGAGCAGCGGGGTGACGTGGGGGACCTGTTGTGTTTCCTCTGCATAATATCAACACTTCCTCCGCCGTCACTCCTCAAACATTCCCAAGCACTTTCCCCCCCTAAATATGCTTTATGGAGACTTGCATACGTCCCATTTAGGTCCAAGTGTTCACTATGGCCTATTTGCGATGGTAATGATACACACTTTCAGCCTCTCTGAGCCTCATCTGTGCCATATTTCGCCAAAGAGCAAAGCTTTCAACTTTGAATTTACTTTCCAATTCCCTCCATCTTCTTCTTCTTCTTCTTCTCTTTTTTTAAGGAGAACTACGGGGTTTTTTGAAGAGTGAAGCTGGTGTGTTATTTGTTCGGTATATTATAAGTCTGAATTCAGTCAGTATTTTTGTTTTGTGTTGTTCGCCTCGTGGGAATTATGCAATCAAAGCAGATGCCTCAAGCAGTCTAGAAAGCGCCCCTTGTGAATAAGAGAAAATCTTGTACACAGCATTTTTTTGTATGTGTGTATGAGGGGGGGTGGGTGTGTGTGTGTGTATGTGTGTGTGTGTGTGGGGGGGGGGGGGGGCATGACAACAAAGCAAATATATGGCATTGTTCTCTGTATGCTCCACTCTGTGTGAATGCTGCACCTCCCTTTAAAAAGCCAGAGAGAAAAAAAGCGTAATATAAGCATCACACCTGTATTCATATTAGGAAGATGTCAGAGCGTTTGACTCCATTCTGCACGGCCGCGAATGATGCAACCGCGGCTCAACTGTGCAGCTCCATTACGGCGGAGGGAAAAATAAAGGTTTGCGAAGACGGCGGAGGATTTTTTTTCTCGTGTAAATAGACGCAAAACAGACAAGAGAGAGAGGGAAGAGGAGACAAAGGCACGGATGGAGAAAAGGAGTAAACACAAACCAAAAAACAAAAAGAGAGAGAGAGGGAGAGAGAGAACGACGCAAGGGCGATGACGAGAAATATCATATACACTTTTAATGAGTGTGTCTGCCCCGAGCCCTCTGTTTTTAATCACCTTTCCGTGTGACATAATTTGCGGCGAGATTGTATATGCTTGAGGGACTTTCAGTTCTTGTCAACTCAAGAGCATTTGAACCAATCAATACCTGTCTGTCCTGTGGCACACTCATAGTTGGCCATTAGGAAAGAGCTGCTTAAAGTAAGCTCAGCCAATACCATTAGCCCTAGCCTAAGGGCAGCTCCATGCCTTAGTCAGGGTAGGCACCTGCCCCCGTCACCCCCCCCCCCACCTCACCCCCTTAACCCCCCCTCCACCCCTCCCCCCACCATTAAGAACCTCCCCTGAGACATCATTTGGACACATCGGCCAAAGAGCACTTCTTTATTCCCTCTCTTTTCTTTCCCCGGCTCCACCAAAAATCAATACATCTCCCCTTTTTCTTATTTTCACAATTTTGCCTCAATATTATTCTCCCTCTCTGCCAGAAAACCCACCGCCCATCCTATCCCATCCTAAACCCACCCCACCCCCCCTCCTCTTTTTTCCTCCTCTTCCTTGTCTTTTCATCTACAATTTCCTGTGACTAATGTCTCAGCAACTCGTGTTTCGCCGGGGAAGAATTGAGAAATAATTAAATTATCTGGTGGCGATGATATCAAACGTTGGCTCCCCGGGCGGGCCGACAAGAAGAGCCCCCCCCCCCCCCCCCCCTTGTCTTTAAAAACAATGCGGTCATTCTGCATTCAGCTGCTCTCACTTTGACCCCGTTTACACTCACGCATCCTTTCGTATAACGACGTCATCTATTGCGTTGGACTTTGCAAACGCAGCACATTTCTGCGTCATTCCGCCTTAAGCCCGCCCCCTGCGTTCCTTTACTTCCTTCGTTCTTCTTTTTTTTTTGACAGTCGCATGAGGGAGACATCAACGCTCAAATATCTCCGAGGTAACGAGTGAACTTCCTCCGTGTCAGTGTTTTTCTGCTGCAGCCGTGTCATAACACCAAACCCCAGAGAACCCTGGCGAGTATAATGCCTCCTGACTGCTGCTAATTTTATCGCGAGGCAACGACGACTCCGCGCGGCACGACTTTCAGCTCGAGTGACACAACACAGCGTCTTCAGATACACTTATTACCCTCCCAACCCTCCCAACCATCTCCAGCACACACACACACACACACACACACAGAATAAAAGCCGTCGCTGCCTTAAATCTTTGGCCCCGGTGCTGTTTTACGATAATAACTCTGAGGAGCGATCGGCGGTTCCGCAGCAGTGGCGATTTCTGTGGACCCCGCGTTACGTATCGATCGGGGAGGGTGCTAATGAGCAGCAACGGAGCTGTGGCTAATGGTGTTGTGTCTGGTGTCCGTGGTAAACGCCCACGTTGAGATTATCATTCCCTAGGGGGCGTTAGAGGGGGGGTGGGAAGAGAGCGAGAAAGGTTTTGCCAGCCCCGAGCCTTCAGGGTGCGAGCGACACACTTCAGAGGTCAAGGTAAAGTATCAAATGAACAGACGAGGACCTTCTCCCCCCCTTCTCCCTCCCATCGCTTGAAGAGAGAAAGCAACGACGCTGCGGCTCTGATCAGATGTTTGATCTTGAAAAAGCGAAAGAGCAAAAAGGTTGGAATCGTAATATTACAAGTGGAGGAGTGGAAGCGGCTCGACCGGCCTGTTGCGGTGCGACTTTATCACCTCGGTTCTGCGTCTAATTCCTCTACAGTAGTTGTAAAAAGCCATTAGCAGGCGCGCGGAGAGAGACGCCACCAAACGGCCTAACTGTTATTAAGAGACCTCGAATGGGACCTGGCTTGACAGACTGATAATGGCTTATTTGACTTCAGAGATCGCCCTGGCACAAACACGCTAGCCCCCTTTACATACCCACGGCGGTCATTGTCCTTTGCTACGTGCGGCCGTTCTGCCGGTCTTGAGTGACGTCCAACAAGTTCAGCAGATTCCAGAGTGTAAGTGCACACTAGACGGCGTGCGGCATCTTTAAAGAAGTGACTGGAAAGGTTTGCGATGGCGACGGAGGGAGCTGTTGATTCCCCTCGTAAAAACTTCTGCTGCGGAATTACGCCGGCGTCAGCGCGCGTGCAGGAAGGGAAACTTCCTTAAAAACAGAGCGGACGATTAAGCGGCCCGCTCTATCGTTTCCCTTTCTCCTCTGCGGGATTATCCTGGACCGTATTCAGCTCAGGGGTGTTAGCTGAGGAGCATTAGCAGGGCCAGATTCTAATGAAGTCAACCCCGACGCCGTGCTCCTCTCTCGGAGTCGCGCCCTGTTTGGAGTCACACTTCCATGTCCTGGCAAATGCTGAGCATGTAAAACAGAACTGTCAATTATTCAACATGAACGCCAGGATGTATGGAGTGACACAGGGGGTGGACAGGGGCCGACTGAGCCTGGGGCAGATAGGGGGTACTCACTTTGATGTGAGTGTGTGGGCCTGCAGAGTTGAGCAAGGTGCACTGGGTAATCTTTGCACAGCACACACACACACACACACACACACACACTCACTCTCACATGCACGCCATCACTCCTTCGTTTTTCCTTCCCCTCCTTCCGAACGCAGAATATCTCCTCACCCTTTATGTCCTGCTTCATTTTCTCCTCTGACACACTCACACACTCTCTCTCTCTCTCTATCATCTCAGCTTCCCACACACACACACATGAACCGCGCATACACCCACACGCACGCTCGCGGACATGAAAGCAAGCACTTCTTTTGTCTGTTAACCAAACAAGAGTAGGCAGCACTTGTTGTAGATAATAAAGTTGTGAATGGTGATTTTGGTGAAATAGCGTTGCTGCGTTGTCACAAGAATGGCATCGCTCATTTACACAATGAATACTAAAAGTTCCCGTCTCTAGAGTCTCCTAGCGTAGTCATACAATAGCAAGCTTAATTACATTAAGTTCTGAGAGGAGGGAAGTTAATGGCTGACATTTTGCTACAGCAGGAGTGCTCCTTCCAATAACAATAGAAACCCAAATAAGACCTAATTAATATGCATAGCAGAGCCAATGAACTTAATTGTCAAGTTGCTTTTATCAACCTGTCAAAGGATTGACAATTAAAACAGCCTCCGTTAAAACTTTAATGAGAAGCAAGCAGGAGCGAGAGATGATGGGGGAACAAAAAGACGGCGGCTTCATCCGTCATGAAAGAAGCTACAAGACAACTAGCCATTATTATTTGCTATCAAGATAAAACTATGCAAATCATATTATGCATTTTTAAATAAGGAGTCAATGAGTAATATTTAATTTATTACCTATACTCTTAAGAATGAATATTTAACGCTGTTTTTACGTTGATGAATTCATCATTAGGTAATTTAGAGCCGCGCTGCTGCTGAGGGTCTGTTTGTTTTTATCGCTCGGAATGTTCTCCGTCAAGCGCAAACTTCCCAAGTGAACTTCCTTCGAGGCCCTCGTGAAACCTCTCCGAGCCGATCCAGGCCCCGGTCCCGGATTCGAACCGTTAGGCGGGGTTTTTTTTTTCTTTTTTTGACTGGGGGCTTCTTCCCCTCGCAGCGTTGACACCGACATGTCTTATGTTCCAGAGGGGAGTCGAAACTGCTGACTCACTCCCAGTGCGCTGGTTGTTGTTCTCCCTTACAGATGTGACCGTTAATAGGCCTGCATCCATAATCATTAGTGTGTCTCAGTGCACAGGTACCCGATGGGCCCCGTGCGTCTGCCATTTGGTCTCGGTTCACTGTGCTCGCCTGCAGATGTGAGCGAGACACACACCTGCTCAGGGGCTCTCAAACAGACCGGCGCCATCCGTCACAGCTCACGCTACACTCGCTCTGTCGGAACAAGGCCTTGGTTCCGGTCCAACGGCCCTCAGACTGTAGGTCAGCGGCCGTCTCTCGTGATGAACCCGCCCTACCATGAATCATATCCTCTGGTCCCTTTATGCCCGCTCCTCTCCGTCCAGCCCCCCTCCCCGACCCCTCATCGCCTCCGCCTTCATGGTTCGCTCTTCCCTCAAACAAGCACCGGAGTGCGCAAAGGTACCTCAGGTGAGTCAGGTAAAGGCACGGCCTCAAACACAGACACAAACTAATGATCATGTTTCCTCGCGTCGTCCAATTCCTCTGCCCATAAGCCACAAAGCACTTGAAATAAGGGGAGGGAGGAAAAAAAAAAAACTTCCGTGTGGGTCTTTCACGGGCATCAGGCCATGCTTCACACTACATTTGTTGATGTGTGCATGCATGTGCACGTCTCATGCCAGCCCGCCTCCCATCAAGTCCTAATGAGGCCAGCTGGCTCTGTGCTCGGACCAAACCAAACTGGAGAGACGGCACAGCCCTGGCTCTCCTCGCCTTGTACATCCCACCTCCCCGAGCTCGCCGCCCACCCTCCCTCTCCTCCGGATATCTTGGAGAACCACGGACGGCTGAGCACACACACGGCAGATTTTGGAAATGGTCAGAGTGTTTGTTAAAATGTACCGAGTCTCCCGGATCCCTTGGCCGGTGCCCGAATTAGAAAGTCGGCGGCCGCAGCCTCGGACCTTCCTCCCCCCTTTGGTTGCTTACTGCTAAGACTGTTTTTCTGCATTTACAACGGCAGCGGTGATGTCGAGGTCTGTTGGAGAACAGCGGAGAGGAGATATACCCCGAGGCACAGTCCAGGGAATATCGCTCCTGTCTATGGAAACAGAAACACAGCCCGTGTTACATATAGCTACAGTAACTGCAATAAAAATTCACACCAATACAAAAATCCGGCAAGATCCAAGGCAACGCGTCGCAACGTACATGAGGAATAATAATAATAACAACAATCTCACGCCGTATTTCTCGTTAAGTGCCCATTATCTCTGAATGGCTGTCTTTGAAAAAAAAATCTTATTATCAGAAAGATCATTTCTTATTAGGCTGCTGCAGTTAATTTGACTGCGGACTAATTAGAGGGAATTTCATAGCATTAACAAGCTTTATTGTTGATAAGGGCCAACGAGGTCTACAGAGAGACTCGCATTGTCCAGGCTGTTACTTGGCATACAGTTCGGTCCATGTGGGTGAGTAATTTCAGCTCCCTTGCAATGTTTCCTTGACAACTAATAATAATCATACACTGTACTTTTTCCACAGTCGTGCAACACAACAAGAACACTCTCTCGCACGCGCGTACGCACAACCGTACAAGACGCCTATCTGACGTACACGCACACGCGCCTCCACATCCAAAAATTCTTTCACGCTTCTGCACAAATACACACACACACGCACACACAATCCACAAACAACCTTGTCCCCTTTGTCCAATCAGCAGCCAGGTCTCATTCAGTTGCACTCCACAGATGGCTGACTACATGTGAGTTTTTTGCCCAGGAAGAGAGACTGGACCGGGGGGAGCACCTTAACAGGTAGCCCTGGGGTGCTTACCAGAGTTCGGGCAGCCAGGGGGAGAGAGTGGCTCTGGGAAGCCGCATCACCGCTATCCTCTCTGTCCACTGATTATGAAGCAGGTCCCAGACGGGTGCCTTTAGGAACCCCCCAGGCTACTCACAGCCTCCCTCTCCTCTGCTACAGGATCTGTCGCTGGGGGATTCGACTGAAGTGTGAACAGGGGTGTATCTGGGAGACGCACCGAGAATTCTAAATAGGTACACACTGATTTCATTTGTTGTCTCACTGTTAAGTTTTGCGCCGGGTAATAAATTTAATGAAACGGAATGACTCTGTTTATCGCCTGTATCAGATCGATTTCAGGCTATTTGGATGTGACTTGTATTCCCCCGATGACTCGCCGTGTCTCGGGTTGTTGAAATACTCAAAAACTACAAGTCGGGATGGTGGATCCTGAACTGCTTTGTATGAGCAGCAGGAGCGGAGAGTGAAAGGTCTCAACACTCGGGCTCAACTATAACCCTGTCTTGAGTTATGATGACGTCCCAAGTTTGCAAAAAGCCCTCTGGCTTCAACTATCTCTGACATGGTGCTGGTGTGTGTGTGTGTTTGTGCGTGCTCGTCTGTGTCTCTCTGTGTGTGTGTGTGTGTGTGTGTGTGTGTGTGTGTGTGTGTGAAACTCCTTGCAAAGTCCAAAAAAAGAAGGAAAAAAATCATAACTAATGAGCCCATTTAGCGCCCAGCACCTGACTTTGGCCCGTGATCTCCGGGAGACATTAGAGGCAATTTGCCATCGACTTCAGGGCTCGCGTCCCAAACGTTATCAATGAGCTTGTCAGGTAGAGACCTAACCTCCCTTTGTTTCCTCCACACACCCCCTCTCCGCTCCGGTCCCCCATCCTGCTCCCTGGGCCCCCGAAGAGGAACCAGCGGCACGATGTCACACACCTGTTTGGCTGGAGGCTGCGGCCCGGCGATGCTCGCAGCCGTGGGTGTCGCGTTGGCACCCCTCGCTCCCCCCTTGTCGCTGCCTGCTACGCCCCGTGGATGTGTCAAAATGGCAGATGATGGTTGGGGTGTGTGCAGCTGCTTGGGAAGAGGAGTGCCAAGGGCGCTCATTTCCTGCGGTGAGTTTTAATTTGCTCTACCCGCGTCTTCTGAAGAACCCTAACCCCCCCAAACAGACACACACACACACACATTCACTCATATAAACACAGATCTCTCAACACACGCGTACATGCAACAAACAAGCACATGCACACAAACACACACTTACAAATCTGTCGCCACCCATGGGGAGGGGAGCCCCACACGCCCAAATAGAGGTGAGTGTGTGTGTGGGGGGGTGGGGGGGCAGTGGGGGGGTGCCAGACTTTAGTTTGGGATACACACTTTTCTTGAAACTTGAATAAAACTCAGAACAAACAAACCAAAGGATGATCTAAACTACTGCGTGTTCCAGAGTTGTTGCAGTCGGAGTAAAAGTGTGTTTAAAAAATGTGTGGCTAGCGTTGCCGTGGCGGTGGCGGCGGCGGCAGCAGCGTGTGCAGGGTCTGCGTGCCGTCTCTTGACATCTGCTATGCAGTTGTCACCGGCAACTTAAATCCCCATTGATCACGACGGCTGAGAGTGAATTTGTGGCGGTGTGTTTCCTTCGCTATCTCCCACTTTGCGAACAAACCCATTTTCACACGGGGCAACACGCGTGTACCTGACAGTTACACCCAAACAAGCCTGGCTGTTTACTCCAGAACAAACAAGGAGACGCCAACACGGCAAATCTATTCTCAATACACACATCACCCCAGACGTAAAAGAGATTCAATTTTCGCCTACCGGGAGTGTTTCCATTTTTTTTTTTTTTTTTTTTTTTTAACGCAACATTTTTTTTTCCTTCCTCCTCTTCTTCCCCTCCTGTGTCAAGACAGCCGCCTTTGATGTTAGCATCTAATATACAGGGCTAAAAAACTATAGTTTGCTGTGAGCTGACAGATAAAACGGTGCAAGACGCCATTACCCTGCAAAGCGGAATAATGAGGAGACCTGAACACACAGAAGACAGGAGCCCAGTTGAATTACCGTGGTCTCTCATCCAAGGTGGGAGCTTTTTGACAGCTTTCCAGGCAGCACAACACATTACCATACTGACGCTGCTCTGTAGTGCCAAAGAAAAGCTTTGATGAAAACATAACTGGGAAACTGGGAAATCTTTGTGCGTTTGTACGTACGCACGGAACGAGTGTGCGTTTGCGTATTCATATGTAGGTGCCTGTGTGTGTGCGTCTGTGTGTGTGTGTAACAACAAAGACAGGACAACAATAAGAAACCAAGCAGTGTCAAGCTGCAACTTTATGTTCTCTTAATTACTAAGCGGGATTTGTGAGGACGTGTTGTGTGTTTGTTTTTTTTGTGCGCGTGTGTGTGTGATTTATATTCATGTCGATTGCGTGGTTAAATTATCAATCGACAATGTGTGTAAAGGAAATTTCCTGAGCGCAGAGGAACGCGCCAGATTTATTCTCCCGTTCCATTAATGTGGTTAGCTAGTTAGTTATCCATATTCTAACAGAGTAGGCTTGATGTTAGATCTTTGGCAAGGACACCCTGTACTGAGTTTTGGCACGGTACTGTGCCGCAGTATGCTGCTGACTCTGGGTCTTAACGACAGGCTAAACGAAGCGGGCGTTACGGCCCCCTGGATAGGTCATTACTCGTCCGTGGCCAAGAGCTAAACTGGAGCAGGGCTTTTTAAAGAGGGGAGCAGGTGTGTTTCACCATAGGGGCTGGAGCCGGCCCAAGACCAAACAGCCTTAACGGTCTTTATCTCCTTCATAATGAGGCCACGCTCTCCACACACCCCAACTCTGCCCACATGGGCTAATGCTGGAGGTGCGGAGACCCAACCCTCCCCCCGGTTAAATGGCGACACTTTCAAAATGACCCGTGCCCCGAGCCATGGAGGGACGGCGTGGCGTCGTGAATGTCTACAGACCAGAAATCACTCCGGCGCCCTTCGTCCTTTTTTTCTCTGTGTGTGCCTCTGCGTGCGTGCGTGCGTGTGTGTGTTCCTCAAGAATATCCGCGCGGCTAATTACTCAAAAGCGGGTTTCTAAAATGGAATAAAATACCTTTGAGCATACAAGTGATGTGTTAACCTTTTCTTGTTTAAAGGTAAAATGTTTAAATAACTATGCACTGGATACGGGTGTTCTCCTGTGTGTGTGTGTGTGTGTGTGAGAGTGTGTGTGAGAGTGTGTGTGAGTGGTGTGTGTGAGTGGTGTTGTCCCTCTCCTCTTTCACCTGTCTGAGTAGGTTCTCTGGTGCGTCCCCGGCGCTCCCCACAGTCTTCTCAGCCCTGTCAGCCGAGTTGAACTTGATCAACATCAAACGGCATAGCATTCAAAAGTATTAGTGTTCTCTGTTGATGGGCCCTCTCGCTATCACAAATCAGTCCCAGAGCTACTTCATTATTTATCTCTAATTCATCAGTGTTGTCTCCGCACACACACACACACACACACACACACACACACACACACACACACACACTCGGGCGCGGGCGCGGGGCAGTAATGCACACACCCAGACTGAGAGAGAGAGAGAGTGAGAGAGAGAGAGAGAGAGAGAGCAGGAGGGGACAAACACACACACACACACACACACAGACCACATTGAAGCATTAAATCTCTGCCTCTTCCTCAGCAGAGGTTCAGGCTTCCGTGATTTTCCGCGTCGTCTCAGTTTAGCTTTAAAAAACGGGAAAAGAAAATGTTTTTTTCCTCTGAGTTGTCGCGGTGGAATATCAGAGTGCAGTGATCGGGCCTCTGAGCTCGCTCCTCTCAAAACACTGATTATTGCGCCGCTCCCGTCCTCGTCCCCCCCCCCCCCCTCTACCTCCTCCTCCTCCCGACGGGGCCTTGTGTTTTCCTCCCAGCGTCCTGGGATGCGAGTCCGAAAAGTAGCCCCCATGGTGCCGTGACCTCTGACCTAGCGTGGGCGATCCCACCAGATGTGGAGTGTGTGCTGGGACAGTGGCGAGGGGCAGCTCGGTCTCACACGGGGAGGCCCTGTCTCCCCAAACTGCCACAGAGAGCATGGCCAGAGGGGTTCTGTCAGCACCGTTATCAATCATACTCCCTCCCTCTCTCTCTCTCTCTCTCTCTCCCTCTCTCTCTCTCACTCTCTCACTCTCTCTCTCTTCCTCTCTCTCTCTCTGTTTTCTCTCTTTTCACGTCGCTTCCTTTTTTCGCGCTCGCTTCTCTATTCTCTCTCTTCTTGTCTCTCACTCGCCTCCGTTCCCTCTCGTTCCCTTGCTTTTGTTTTTCCCCTCTCTCATCCTCTTTTCTCTGTCTTTCACTGACACACTGTACATGCCTTCACCCCCCTCTCCCTCTCTCTCTCTCTCTCTCTCTCCCTCTCTCTCACGTCCCCACACTTTAACCTTCCTAGTGAGAATCTTTCCTCCTCTCTTTAACTCTCTAATCCATCTCACCCCCGCCTTTTCTTCAGACTTACTCACGTACTTTTAGTCTAAAAATATTTTTGTACTCGTCCTTTAAAACTGAGTGGAAGGATGCATTTCATTGTTCCACCTCAGAAGGAATACAAACCAGGATCCATCACACCCTGGGAGCCTGATTGAAGTGAACAGGAAATGGAGAAGTGGACAAAAGGGCAAATAAAAAGGACAGAATTCACCTTTAGGAGGGGGAGAAAAAAGAACTGGAGGACACCCAAAGGAAACATGGAGAAAGATTAAGTTTGAAAATAACTTTTTTAATGAATAGTGATGGCGTGTAATGGGAGATGGAGGCAGGGGTCAGGGCTTGAGGAATAGGTGCCAGTTGTCGCTGCCATCCGGCGCGAGGTGTTCCGCGACACATGGCACTTTGAAGACCCCCGGCCCCTCCTATCGTCGCCATCCTTTACATCTGTAATCAGGGCAAATGGGTTACAGCCAACACAACAGACAACAACTAAATAAACAACATACCTGGGGTGGATCCCCTCCAATACGGACTGCCAGTCTGGCTTTGGTGCATTTTTAAAACATCACTAGGTAATTGAACTCGAACGTTCACACTGACACATTTGCATGGGCTGAAGGGGGTGGGGGGGGCGGGGGGGTAAGCAATGGAGCAGCTGGTACGCACCAGTACGACTCCGGCTCAACCAGTCCTTCTGACTTCATATGTAGCACTTAATTGGTTCCCAAGGCAAGAATGAAATATTTAGCTCGCACGTCCTTTAAAATGCGATTGATTTTGATCTGACAGCTGTGCCTGTCCCGCGCGAGGGAGTGTGTGTGTGTGTGTGTGTGTGTGTGTGTGTGTGTGTGTGTGTGTGTGAGAGAGGGAGAGGGAGAGGGTGAGTGAGAGGGTGAGAGAGGGTGAGGGCTGTCTGGGCTCGTTGCCTGAGAATAGCACGACAACACCCACTCAACCGCACACAAACAGCAGTACGTATATGGCTGAATGTAAAGGATCACTCATGGATGCCATATGCTTTCAACTAAAGCCTCCTTTTAAACCCCCTATTTAACCTCCACCATACAACACGCCGGCAGCTTTGGGTGCTCGTGTGCGGATGGAGCATCAAAGCTCACACACACACACACACACACACACACACACTATGGCTATGACGCAACCTTTGTTTAATTTCACGTTTGAGCGGAAATGATATAATACATTGAAATATTGAAAGGAAATGTATTTTTTTGATATACTAGGCGTCGACCTCATCACTCTGGGACGTCCTTCTGTAGGTGTGCATCCTCCTCATCCTCATCCTCAGCCAATGTAGCTCATCAAATTGAATTACCGTCACTAATTATGTGACGGAAAAGGAGCGAGGTGCGGCGACGCGGCGGTCACGCCATAACACGATAGAAAGGCATTAAAGAGCCAACCTGCACGGGGCTCCGTGGCCGGGACCCTCCCCCCTGTCAGACTGACTAAGCTGCAAATTACATACAAACGGATATATCCTTTATATAACAGCAGTGATTTTCTCCACTTTATCGTACCTGTCAAGCTCAGAACATCACAGGCTAATTCTTTATTAAGTGAAAGGGCATCGGGGACCAGATGATCCAATTTAAGTACATTGGGCAGAATAGAAGACTAATTAAAACCCATATTTTTACATTATTAATTTTGGAACTTCACTTTTAATGAATGTGAAATGACAGGCCTTCCATTTATACACACGTACTCTTTGGGCTGCTCGACCAGGGAATAAGAGTTGCGGCTGTACTGCAGGGGCTCCCAAGAATTTTTAAGCGTCTGTGACAGACTTAGTATGAAAGTTGGAGACAAAAGGTGCAGCCGGGTAACTTTGGCGTCCGAAACACCGTTGTTAATTGTGCGTGTCGGGTT
The DNA here is from genome assembly GCF_046128005.1 of Genypterus blacodes. Lineage (NCBI taxonomy): Eukaryota > Metazoa > Chordata > Actinopteri > Ophidiiformes > Ophidiidae > Genypterus > Genypterus blacodes. The sequence goes on from NW_027466833.1 coordinate 676,132, forward strand.
TTATAGATATATGTGAGAGGAAAAAAATGGTTTTAGTTTGTGTGCAAACGGCGGCGAAGGCTTGAGACAAAAAGTAATCAGGACGTCTGTAGCCGGGGGTGCAACCTTGTCATTTAGCCCTCATTCTTCCTCCCAGCACCTGGAGAAAGAGCGATGGAGGGAAAGAGAGAGAGGGAGAGAGAGGGAGAGAGAGGCACCTACACGCCGTTTAATGATGTGCCCCATTTCCACTCACCTCTGCTCAAAATCACTCCGCTTTTTTAGCAACGTCACCCTTAATTGTCCATCGTGCCCTCTAATCAGACCATTAAGAACGTGACCCCGTTTTAGTGCTAACTTTAATTATCTTAGTGACTCGCAGGGAGAGAGAGGGAGAAAAAAAAGGAAAAGCAGCTCGGGCGCCTGGGCTTCCTGCGTGGCCCCCCATCAGAATAATGGTGGAATGTGAAAGGCACACACACACACTCCGACACGAACACACACACACACGCTGTAAAGGGTAAAAAAGAATGTGTTGCTATTCATCGAGGCGAGTTCAATACATTAAACCTACAAATTGAAAAGTAACTAAATGAATGCGTGGCTACTACGATGTGGACGGAACATTAAGTCGTGCGGAGAAGGAAGATGGGCCGCTCTCGTGTTTACACTTCGCCCAAACGCTCTTCGCTCCCCACAGGCCGACGCATCCTCACATCCACAAATAGGCACAAGTCAGAGGGCGGCCAGTGTGCAAAATTGAGTCAAATATACAAACAGTGATATTTAATGGCGTTTCTTTTCTAACACCGAGTGACCCCTGCGTGGAAACCCAGCTTTTTTCTCTTTTTTTTTTTCCTCCGGTTTCAGGAAACTCTTGGAAGGCAAAAGCAACATCCTGAGTTGGTGAGGAGACAGGAGAGGTGCTGACATGCCGACAGGCAGGGGATCCTGGGAAAAGCCACAGACAGGAAGAGCCTGACTGACTTTGACCCCTGAGGTCAAGGCTGGGGGCTCGGCAACTGAAAGATGTTTCCAAGCCACGCTCAGACTATCATCGGGCTTTTTTTTTTTAACAGGAAATAGCGCTGATATACTGTACGCTGTGAAATGTGGGGGATCTGTTTTATTGTCTTTTGTTTGCGTCTCTAGAACATAAAATGCATTTTGGCCCTGAGCTATATTTGACATATTTGTTTGAGGTTATGTATGTAATTGAGCAGAGAGCCAGAGCGAGCGCTGCGTCTCATCTCTATAATGTGAATCAGTGTTTCCCACTCTGTAGATCGGCTGTGACTAATAGAATTATAGATCATTGGAAATGTGCGGAATTGTGGGACAGATTTCCAGCCGGAGCGCCGTTTTCCTGCCTTGCTCCAGTTTCTGACACGTGTTTTGAATAGACTGAAGTTTCCTGCACTCCTTTTTTCGGGGCGGGGTCTTTGTGTGGGCAAATCTCCATAGGCCTTTTACTGTTAAACCAAATTGGGCGAGGAGATTTGTCCCTTCCCTCCGTCTGGCAGAAGGGCCCATAAATCAAGGCATCCATCGTTTGTCACCCCTCTTGTCTCGGCGGCTCGTGGCACGGGCCCGCCGCCGCCGCCGCTGCCGCCGCGTTACAACTCTGAGTTTTTATGGCACAAACGTATCCATCAACCCCACCGAGTGGCCGCCAGCCGCCAAAGCCGCCCGGGCGATCGATGGGTGCGATGTTCCCTCCCTCTCGGCCTGCTCCTCTCTCTCTCTCTCTCTCTCTCTCTCCCTCTCTCTCTCTCTCTCTGCGTGGGAAGGGGTAAGAGGAACCTCATTTTAGCTGGTTTTAGCCTGGGGCCACTACTGTGATTTTACCCCATGCTCCTGGCCTGACGTCATTAAAGATGCATGATGATGGATACCATGAAGTCAACCTCTCCAAGGGGGTTTTTGAGGTGGAAGAAAAAACCCCTTGCTTGTTTTTTAGATCACACTAAGAATAAATCAAGACTGTTTAAATGTAGAGGTTGCAACTGGATGCATGTGACTAATCTTTCAATGCACATCAGAGGAGAGAGCAGTCAGTTAGTTATTTAATGGTGAGGAGGCGTGTTTTGACCAGTTGGTGGTGCTCCTGCCACAGTGAATTCACAATCCTGGCACTGTGTGAATTAGATGAATCCACTCTTGGCTGCTGCCGTAGCGGCTTGGAGAGAAGAAGAAGAAGAAGAAGAAGAAGGAGACAATGATGCAAATTTAGACTTCACATCAAGCCGTTCTTCCTTTTTTCCTCTTCTTTTGCAATACAAACTTGTGTTTGCTGTTACTAATTTTAGCCTCTTTCACTCCCACTCTTCCTAATCTCATCCCGATCTTCTCCTCCTCCTACATGTACATGTTTATAAGGAGAGGGAGGATATTCATGAGGCCCGACTACACCAAAGTCTGCATTTCCAAGAATTAGGAGAAAGTAAATCCATATTCATATGCACGTGTAGTTATTTTTAAAATTGCAAATTTTTAGTGTGGCATTAAAATATATTAACATTCCTCCGTACGAAGCATAGATTCTATGATACACTGCCTTAAATGTGCTTCTTGAGGTGGATCTCACATCTCACAGGCAGTAAATGTGGAGGTGTGTGTGTGTATGTGTGTGTGTGTGCGTGTTCGTGTGTGTCTGGATGTTCATGGCCAATGAGTGTGTGTGATGTCTGCGAGGAATCTAAGTGTCTCCAAAGGGAATGACAGGGGAGACGTTTGACAGCTGTGCTGCCGGGGTTCAAAGGTCATGTCAAGTCCTGGATGAGCCCAAGGTAAAAATGCTTGGCCGGGCCCGCGCCGGTCAATGGGCATCGTCTGCCTGGCTCGCAAACAGGCCGGTGGTAATGGGACCTCAGTCATGTGTCAGCGCCTGGAAGAAAAGTCAAATACCACCAGGGCGCGTTTATAACCTCCCAAAACAAAAGGAAAAGAGAGAAGATTGAACTTTTAAACGCCCCAATTTATAGCTTAGAGGTGTCATATGCATGGGTAATCCTCTAGGTAGCCTCCATTATCAGTCAACACCTCTCTCTCTCTCTCTCTCTCTGTTTCATTCACTCACTCACTCACTCTTCCACCTCCCCCTTTCCTTCTCTCTCCCTCTCTCTCTCCCCCTCTCCCTCTCCCTCTCCCTCCCTCTCTCTGTTTCGGCTCTAGCTGCAGTTTCCAGCGCCTGCCTTAACCCGGCGCAGTCCGCACCGTCCCTGCTGGGGACTAAAAATCCAGTCCTCACTGGAAGACCCTGAAATAAGGCCTTTATCAGCCAACCCCACACAGTACCAGGGGGCCCCCCGGCTCCTCCAGCAGCCTCTGATGTGGAGGGGAGATGGACAGAGCTCTGTGGTCCTCTGGTCGAGCACCAGAACAGGATTCAGCCCATTGTACCATTCAAATTAAGCAGGCATCAAAAGGGAAGAGGAAGCTGTTGTTGATGTATTGTCTCATGTTATTTTAACCGGCTTAACTCGAGCCTCTTCATGGTGGAGTGTTGTGGCGCTGGATGCCGATGATGATAAGTGGTGGATTCTCTGTTAAGACCGCTAAGCTGCTGCTGGTGCTGCTGGCTGCACGCGGCTCTCCGGCTCCATTGGCTGCCGCTGCTTTTGGCTGCGGCTGAACCGTTTCAATAGGTTACCGTGGATTTATTCGGTCAAAACCGCTGACTTGGCGTCCGCCTGCACCAGAGGGACGCTTGTTTATTTCATAACGCTCACATTTCTTGTTTTTTTTTTTTTTTTTAAGGAGATTTGATGAAAAAAAGAGAAACTTCCGGTTTGTTCCTCCTTTTGCTCGGGGATAAAAACCGCCATGTTCCCCAAACTTTAAGGATTTCAGCTTGTTTGTGTTTGTTTTTGGGAGCAGTTTTGCGCCTTAATAACAACGATTCCTGCTGCTTCCAATTGAAAACAGGCCGAGATCTTCTCTCTTTTTTTTTTAATAATGGCACCAATAACATGTAAATAGCGGCTATAAAAATACATGCAAAGGGAAATATGTTTTCCATAGTCTCACATTGCAGGATTTTATTTACCGGCCTGGTAAATAATCGCCCTGTAAAGACGGTTCAGTCAGCTGCGAGTACTTGTGAATAGCTCTCTCCATTCTGCACCCAAAGCTGTCTATTTAATTTCTCTCTTCTGTCCTCAGAGCAGCAGCTATTAAGTGCCTTCATATGTCAAGCCAGTGACACCTCCTCCATTCTCTTCAGCTTGTTTAAGCGTGCCCCTGCATTGTTGCCCGTCGTGCTTGACGTGTTAATAGCTTAATAACGTAATCTGGCAAATAATGACACCTCATCACAAAGACCGGGGCCAAATGTTTACAAGAGAAGCTGTAATATACGATGACAGTAATCTGAATAAAAATGAATTTACTGCCATCGTCTCATTTGCAGTAAATTTTCACTTCTTCCGCCGCGCAACTGATGCTCGGCGGACACCTTCTCCTCCTCGCTCCCCTTGTAGCTGTCTCATTACCCCGCGTTTCAAGTGGCGAAAGGGAGAGAGAGAGAGAAAAGAGATGGAGGGAAAAGGGGTGAGAGTGTGATAGAAAGTGGGAAAAAAAAAGAGGGCGAGGGAGGGGGGGAGGGGGAGGAGAGAGAGAGAGAGAGCGAGAGAATGAAAAGGAGGAAAGATGTAGAGGCCAACAAGGAGGACAGCACTGATAGAGCTTGTTATTTCCAAAGCCGTTCTCTCCCTCTTGTTCTTCTTCTTCTATTGTTTTGCGGCACGCTTGCAGAACAAGAAACAAGGGGGTACAAAAAAAAAAAAAAAGAAATAAAAAAAAAAGAGGAAGTTCACACCGATTTCAAAAAGTCTCACTTCCTTTTTGACAGATGTGGTGTCAGCTTTGCTGTTTAATTAAAAGGAAATGGAGGTGATGATTGCGACACAGACGTGATCTGATATGATAATGTATTTACAATCATCAAGATGATCGTCATTAAGGATGTGTCAAGGACGAATTCATCCTGGGATTTGGGGTCCTGGGCTGTCAAGTGTATTTTTCTGAGGCAGTTGTGAGATTGTCAGGAGGACGCTGTGACGATGACAGTCACAATTAATAATTTGCACACAAAAAAAGGAGAGAAAGAGAGACAGAGAGAGAGAGAGGGAGAGAGAGATAGAGAGAGAGAGAGGGAGAGGGGGAGAGGATGTGATTGAGGTTTACAGACGCAGTTTAGTCGAGGACGTTTCTCCGTTTTCCCTTGCTTTCATAAAGGCCCAGGAAAGATTGAAGCAAGAGACAAAAATACCCTGGATACATAAGTAATATGGGGACTCTATTATTAAATGACTTTGAATTATTTTACACAAGCTGCCTCCATTTTTCATGACAGCTGCATGCGGAGGGGGGGGTTCATCAAAACAAATTGTTCGATTTTTGACAATTACGGGAACAATCGCCCGCTCCTTTTGGCTGCACCTGTTTGGAAATGAATAATCTGGAGTCATTTTAATTGCTTATGTGACAGCTAATCATCAAGGCATTAATTTATTTATTGGGCTTCATTTGAACTTCCTCCTCGGTGATAACATATCCAGCCTTACTCTCTAGAGTAACAAGATACTGATTAAACTGTAGCAACCTCCTTCAGTATTATGCAGATGCGGAGGACTGAGCCCCGGAGTGGCTGCAGTAATAAGATGCATGATCCGCGTTAAGTCGTGATGAGCCGTGCATCCCGCGTCAAAATGAAATACTCAGTTTGGGGAAAAATAACTTGTTGATCACAATACCTGCAACAGGAGACCCACGCCGGCTTTAATTGTTAATATCTCCAGTATAGAGATTTCAAATGTAGCTTGTTTTTTTGTTTTTTCTCGCTGCTTTTTAATCACCCGTGTCCCTGTTTCCATTACGTGAGGCAAAATCTAAAGTAATTGGAAAACACCTTCGGATCAAAAGACAAACTTGACAGTGTTGAGTTATGTGAAGAACGCGGAAAAGTGAGGAACATCTGCCCTAAACTCTCAGAGAAGCAGAGCATTAGCCTGAATGTTTCTAGCTTCTGGTGGCTCATCTGCAGTTGGTGGTGTGTCGGGATTGGTGCGATGGCTATGGGGAAATCAGCCACTGTTCTCTCTCTCTGGGTCCCAAGCATGGCCATTAACTGACTGCCAGCAGCTCTGGGAAGAGGAACAACAGATGCCAGCAACTGAAAAGCCTCCAGCTCTTCAGCTAAACCAATCCCAACTGAGTCGGGACGGGCCTCTGTAGATTTTTGGACATACAGCGAACAAATGTGGACATGAAAGGGGGAAGAGGAGGGCTGTTCTGGAGGTAAAGATTTGTTAACCCTCTTGAACTTGACAAGAGACGGGACCGAGGCACAGATTAGTCTCCTCAAAGCTGGCGTTTGCAAAAGGTTGCTGTGTGAATATGCGATGGCGCGCCGGTGTTTGTGTGTGATGCGTGCGAGCGAGCGAGAGAGCGGGCGAGCGAGCGGGAGTGTGTGTGCATTTGTGTTTAAACAACTTTGTCTGTTTGCACATTCTATATGCAGACACGCGGCATCACAGTGACACCGGCACATTAAACGCTATGTAATTACAGGAATGAAACCATTTAATTATGACGTAATTACATTTTACTTCTTTTCCATTACCATATCTGTTACACTGCAACGGATTTCTTTTCATTTGATGCCAGTCGATATCAATCTGGGCATTTGGCACAAAGCTGCATAGCTACACCGCGGCTAAACTTCCATTTCCTAACAGAAAGGGAAAAGGCGTCGGAGCTCCTCCACGTCTTTAACACGCCAAACTACTCGGCTGCTCGGGCGCGCCAGGAGAGGTTGTAGGATTTTTTTTTGACCACATCAAGCGTCTTGGGCAACGCGGAAGCGGAGAGCCGACGGGATGGCGGAGCTGAGGAAGTGGAGGTGGAGAGCGAGGTGGGGGTGCAAGAAAGCACAAAGCCTGGGTAAACACAGCGAGGCCTGCATCTGGAACCAACTAAAAAGATGCTTAATAATGCAGAGCCGTGCAGGCGGGCCCGCTGCAGCTGTTGTGTGCGCAGGACCATGAAAGACTCTCCATCTGACAGCTGGCTCCATCTAGCTGGCTCCATCACCCTCTCTCCCTCTCTCCCTCTCTCTCTCCCTCTCTCCCTCTCTCTCTCTCCTCTCTGCGGTCCAGAGTGGCAAGGAGACAGCAGATTAGGGATTAGCCAATCCCTGCCATCCTCATCTGTCCCATCTGCCTGCCAGAGAGAGAGCGAGAGAGAGAGAGAGAGCCCATACCAGAGAGAGAGAGAGAGAGGGCCGGGACGTTCCTGAGGAGAGACAGGGAAGGGATTGTTTGGGGGTGGGGGGGAGGAAGAAGAAGAAGAAGCAGGACTGGGACAAAGGGGACGGAGGCTGAGTGGGAGTGAGGCGGATGTCAGGACAGCAGCATCTGACTGAGAGAGACACACACATGATGGTGTACAGTTTGGGGAATTAAAGATTAGAGCCCTCAGCCTTCCAGTGAACTTCAGGCTACTTTAACAATTTAAGTCAATGCCATGATACACGCCATGATTCTGTAATCTCATGAAACATTCAGAGAAGCTGCCACTCTGAATATTCAACTACTTTTCCGTATTATCACTGTATCTTAATCCTTGACTTTTGAGCTGCAGGCAGAGTGTGAACCTGCCTTATTTTCTGTGTGAGCGTGTGTGTGTGTGTGTGTGTGTGTGTGTGTGGGAGAGGGAAAAAAAAATCACCTGAACAAAGCTGGCACCCTGTTACAGCTGCTAAAAATACACCCTTGTATTTTGTCTCGGTATCAAAGAGACCACTTGTCTTTTTAATAATCTGCCAGCTCGCATTTGGCAGAGAGCAGAAAGAAATAATCGCTGTTATCTGTTAGAGTCAATAAAACATCAACAATTGCGCTGTTTGAGATAAGAGTGTGTGTGTGTTCTCCTTAAATGAAGTTCCGCTAAATGATTTAGACACACAACCGCTAACAATCTGCTTATACGTTATGAGTGCAATGATGGCGGCGCTATTAAAGCATCACTTATCGGACTAAGTAACAATTATACACACACACACATGCACGCGCGCACACACACACACACACACACACTCACACACACACACACACACACACAGGCTGATCTGGTTGGGAGCCAACATGTCATTTATATTTCACTTTCTCTACTTTCTGCCAAATGAGCAGTATCAGGAAACATTACCGCCTTTTCTTCATATTATCACAATAATGATTCAAATTTAAGGGAGCAAGTTGTGCGGGGGCGACGTGGGAATAAGAGGCGCTGTGTGGAAAGGCACCCAGCGAGCGTAACAGGCCCTCAGCTGCTACCTGGCTCCCTCTGTGCACACCTTTAAATCACACCCAGGATAGTTTCCTTGTCAAAGCTCCCTCAGCCAGCCAGGCATCTGAGAAACATTAAAACACTTCCTCATGCAAGCCCGAGCCTCCCACAGGGCAGCGAGCGGGAGCAGAGCCTTTCTCTCAGGCCCGGCATCCGGGGAGGATACTGCTCAGCACCGCTCGGAAAGTCCCAGCTCGGACAGCGGTGGTTAATATTTTAATAGCCTACGGCTGAGGCAGTTATCATCCAAGTGTATTCTTGTTGGTGGATTTAAAAAACCTACTTGCTCTCTCTCTCTCTCTCTCTCTCTCTCTCTCTCTCTCTCTCTCTCTCTCTCGGTCTCTTTTTCTCACAGTTAAGAACCAGATTTGAGTTTTTAATTATTCTTTTTTGAATTCCCCAACCAGCTCTCCTCTGTTCTTTTTCATTTGTGCTGTGCAGTTTTTCCAAGACTTGTATCCAGGGAATCCCTGACAGTGTCCTACTTAACTTTTCACTTTCTTTCCTGTGATTTCTCTCTCTCTTTCTCTTTTTTCCTGGTTCGAGGGACTATCGCTGATCAATCCACAGCTTCTCTCCAAACACCTGCGTTTATATTGATCAGTCGTCCTCTTTTCCTTCTTCCCGATCGGGATGGGAGACTTCCAAGCTCAGGTTGAAGATTCCAAAGCCCCCCTGATGAAGCCGTACGTCTGTCCGCTCAGTGAAACCCAACATTTGCCTGCCGGTGCTTCACGTTGGAGTTGAGCGGCGCGAAACAAATAATTCCCACCATTCAACCGGTCTCTTAATGCAACTTTGCAACAACTTTTGTTGTTTCCACTAATCAGCATTTAAAGCTCCTAAAGCGTACCGGTGTGCACTCGTGTAATTTCAAACTACTCAGAGACAGAGAGGGAGAAATCAAGCAGAGTGAGACAGATAGAAAGAAATGAAATACACTACTGAGACATCTGCCTGTGTGTGTGTTAGTGCTTACTGTGGCATGTGTGTGCAAATGTGAGTGTCTGTGTTTACATATGTTTGCATGTGAACATTTTGTCCATGCAAATGCAGGTCTACAGGTCCTTCTCTCTCTCTCTCTTCCGCTCTCTCTCTCCCTCTCCCTCTCTATGTGTGTGTGTGTGTGTGTGCTTTTGTGTGTGTGTCTGCTCTGAGCTAGCCGTCAGCACAGCCTGCAGGGAAGGGGCCAGGGTTACGGCATCAGCTGCAAGCAGGAATGAGAATGGCTGAGAGTCAGACAGACACTGCCGTGGGTTATTATGTTTGAGTCAGACCATACACTCCTGGGATCACCAAAAATATTGCTGTTACAGTTGTAACATTATCACAACAGAATAAATAAGAGAAGAGCCGGGACACCCAAGGAAGAAAAGAAGAGAGGGGAGAAAAAAAAAATCAAAATATGCATGGGCTCAAACAGAAGTGGAATAATTAATTAAATAAATCTGGCGGCGGAAGAGCGACTCCTCCGCACACTTAATTGAAGTGGGCTAAACGCAGGCGAGTGCTTTCAAAATTGAGAGGACGGGTCAATCCGAACCTCTGCACCTCCATAATGAAAGAGAAAAAGGAAGATAATAGCACACATAACCTCAAGCAATTAAAGGGCTCCAGAATGTGGTGAACAAGCTTTGCCCTCTTGGACACTGTTGACCCACAGTGCCCAACAAGGCCCCCTGGGAAATAAGCACTTATTAAAAATGGAGGAATGGCCACAATCCCACCGAGGCTGTAATATGCTATAGAGTAATTTAATTCTACTTACATGTATCACTTCAGCCTCGCCGCCGAGTATGAAGCAATTCAGCATTTCATTTGACAAAATATGACCTGTCAAGAGACTGAATAATAACACGGCGAGATCAGATGGTGCGGACATGCGATACTGTAATGTGGAATGGTTCCTGGGAGAAGAAGAAGAAGAGGAAGAGGAAGAGGGGAAAAAAAAAAAAAAAAAGGTCCTGCCATTCATGCAGGCGCCGTCTCTACATAATTGTCATTTCCTGCAACATGCGGCGTCTCACAATAAAAAAAGCAATACACCCCCTTCACCCCCCCCCTGAAAAAAAGCCTCATCTACTTAAGGGATTATTTTGAAAGTCTCTCTTTACCCTCCGACAGCCTGATGAAACATGCTTCCATGCTTGATTTGATCGCTTCTTATAAAGGAAAGGGAGAAGAAAAGGAGAATCCGGTGGAATGTGGAGTCCTGGCGTGGGTTTGGGAATATTGGTTGTACCCTCCTCAAGAGTCAGCAGAGTCCCCTGGCACGATTGCTCTTTCTTTGTGCTGCGCAGCTCCATCGCAAATAAACATTCTGTCTGTTATTGTTTTCCCTCTAGAACCTGAGAGTTGAAAAAGTATTTTTTTGTTATTTTTTTGCCGTAAAAAGAAACACAAACGAAATACAGGTCAGTGTCCTACATAAGTTTAGTTGCAGTTTGGAAAACATCATAAAAGTGTGAGATTGTGTGTTTTCGGGAAAAATTTGAAATTCTGTCTGCGTGTGTTTGTGTTGCGTTTGCTGTTTTAAGTCAAATCTGTGGGTAAGAAACTTCTCCCTGCTTCATATCAGCGAGGATGGTCGTTCTATAGCTTATGTGTACATTCAAGTGCAAGGGTAGAGGGAAAAAAAAGGTCTGGAATGTAACCATGAATAAAACAACTGCTGTAGGGGAACAATTTGGGATGTCTGATTTTCTCTGCGGGTGTTGAGATGAATAAAAAAAAGGGGGCGACTCCTTCAGCGTGCGTGTGTGGTTGTCTTTGGGAGAGCGGCCATGCCCTGTGGACAGATAAAGGAGTGATAGGACACCGGGGGATAGGGCAAGGACACGTGGCGGCCCGCCCCTGGTCATTGGTGACAAGAGCAGGGGGACGTTAAACACACACACTGGGCTGACTCCACACTTTGATTTAGCGCTTTTGCCTAATGTTACAAAGGGGGGTTACAGGGGCCTCGCTGGAGATGGGATCAGCAGATCTCACCCACTGTCGTCATAAAGAAGCCTGCGGAGGGGCTCACACGCCCCGAGACGCACACGCCAAAGCTCTCTCTCTCTCTCTGTGTGTGTGTGTGTGTGTGTGAGATGTGGAGACAGTGTGTGCGATAGAGATGGAGAGGGAGAGGGAGAGAAGGGTGGTCCGTAGACCATAGAGAACAATACACAAAGGGCGTTTAATGATTCCATATTGATGCTCTGTAAATGGCTTAATTTGTCTGCAGACACAGAGCAAAGGCAGAGCGGCTGGATGCTGTGGTGAGCGGCGTATTGACTCCAAACACTCGATTTAATACATATTAATATTAAATGAATAACTCATTAATGGATGCATCAGACAAATCATAATACTGTGTCATAAATAGACGGGGGCGCTTTTAAGAATTTATGGCGTAATGAATTTCCTCCGCCCGCCCACCCAACTCTTCCTCTCACACAGATGCTTCCTCCATCCCAGAGAAAAGTCTTCCCGCCCGGCGCAGGTAAATCATCTCTCCCTTTTTCCACCTAGTTACTCTCACTGTGGGCTGGGAGCTGATCTCTGCTCCAGACACTTTCAAGTCTACTTAATGTAGCCTACACGGGGGCTTCACAGGCCGTTTCATGCTCTTATGGAAAACAGGCCTTTGAAATCCCCCAGCAGCCCAATCTTAATCTCATTTGTGAATATGAGCCGAGCCACGACAGGACCAGGAACATTCTCGTCTTCCTAAAGCACCGTTTCATTTGTCAGGAGATTTGGGGCGGTTGACACTGGAGGAGTGATTTAATTGATTTTAATCACACACCTGAGATAAGGAGAGCGAGGGGGCTGCCCTTAACGATTATTCCGAGGGCCCATCCCGCGCCGCATCTCCCTGCTCTCAGCCCCTCTGTTTGTTTTGATACATCAGCGTTTTGATGGATAGGACTTAAATTATGAACTTAAAAAGCAGTCTGGAATTTTAAACGCGACCTTGGACTCAATGTGGCGAGGCGTCGAAAAACCAAAACCATTGTTGGCGACAGGAAGCTGCGTCGGGCATCTTTGTGCGCTCCGGTCGGGAAACGAACTCGCCGCGCAATATGGATTTGCTATTTCCCCCCAAACGTGGCTGTCAGGTTCGCACGACAACGCTGACTTATTATCTCCACTCCACTGTCCTCTCCATGTTCAACGGACACACACTGTGAGAAACGTTCCACAGGCAGAGACTCAACTTTGTGCTGCTTAAAGATGAATTTTTCCCTTTTGCCTCTTCAGGAAGTCGGAGCGTTCTCTCTCTCCCCCCTTTCCCTCAGCATGCCGAGGTAATTTGTTATGAAAATCTAGACCAAAAGCAAAGGGGGGGTTGGGGGGAGGGGGGGGGGGGGGGGGGGGTGGAGTAGGACCACGTTGTTGCAAGCCATTAGTCGGGGAAAACTGTTTGGCGAACATTATCATGCAAACCAACCCAGAAAGAAAAAACCCAGTGGAAGACAGCCTGGGGAGAGAGATTTAAATATGTAATAAACTAATATTTCATTTATTTTCCTCACATGGGAACCTGACCATTTAGCTGCAGCATATTCAGATCAGAACCTCTCTCCTTTAATGAGTGGAGCCCAGAAATTACATCCCGGAAAAACAGAGCCGGAGCAGAAGAGCAAAACAAAGATAAAGCCGCCGCGCTGCACTTTACTCTGTGTTTATACTTATACACGCTCATTACTCTGGCAGATATCTATATTTTATATCTATACGGCCTGTTTGTTAGATTCTCTATCGGGATCTGATTGCAGAAAAATGCGAAAATAAAAAGTTATAAAGCTGTTTTTCCTCTTCGCTCTGCATTTGAATGATTCTTGTTGCCCTCATTCCTTCGTTCAAGGCCTCTCTCTCTCTCTCTCTCTCTCTCTCTTACTCTCCCCCTCTCTCTCTCCCTCTCTCTCTCTCTCTACCTCTCTCGCCCAGCTTTGGCGTGCTAAAGCTTGTATTTCATTATCTGATTTTCCAGCGGTTCCTGCTCCGCGTAGAATACAATGGCATTCATTCTTGATGAGGTTGCTGTCACTTTTAATTTCTGTTAGTTCTGCTAAAATGAATGACAGTCGGCCTTGTAATAAATATAACATGCGGCGCATTAATTTTTCAGAGAACAAGAATGGGAGGCTCCTGTTACTAATTCCTTTTCAAATGTTTAGATTTATGGTTTTCTCAATGAGTGCCGCTTTTTTTTCGGCCAAACTTTGCGGCAGAAATATATTTCCATCTCATTAATGTGCAATTAAGGAAAAGGTCTTTTATGAGGAAGCCAGTGTGCAGCCATAATCTCCATACTAAAGGACCAGCCTTTGTGTGGAAGTGTGTGTGGAAGTGTGTGTGTGTGCGTCCATGCAAGTGTATATACCTGCCTGTGTGTGTGTCTCTCTCTCTCTTTCTCTCTCATTTGCCCTGTGTGTGCGTGGGTGTGTGTGTGTGACTGGTGCAGCATACATATGTGAAAATTGTTGTTTTTTTAATCTTACACATTTTGATTCCTGAGGAAAAGTGTGTGTGTGTGTGGGTGTGTGTGAGCGCTGTATGAGCAATGTTTGTGTGCATGATCCCATGACATGACATGCAGGGTGTGGATACAGGGATGCTCGTGATTATATGTGTGTGTGAGTGTGTGTGTGTGTGTGTGTGAGTGTGTGTGTGTGTGTTCCCACCTCCCCAGATAGATTCTAATTACTGTTGACTCTTATCCCTGAGTTTGCACTGTTCCTGCTGTCTGGATATCATCATTGACAGGTCGCCTCAACTAACCCTCAGACAGTAGGGGAAAGCCTCAGCATCACCTCAGCTTATAGCCGCATCAGCAGAAATCAGGACATAATGGTGCTTCTCAATGTTTTCAACCTAAAGTGATAATAATGATGGCTCTCTACCGAGCCCCTTTATCAGCCATCTTTGTACTTTGTTAAGCAGGAGATTCACCGTAGCCGAGTGTTTTTTATCAGCGCGAATTAGATTTGTGTCAAGTCGCTCTCCCTACTTTATGGCAAAAAATAGGTTTGAAAAAAAATAAGAGAGATGAAAACGTTTGGATATGCTCAAAAGAAATCTTCTCTCAAAGGGAGCACATCCTCAAAGAAGTTGGAGGAATCTGATATTCTTTTTAATGTCTGGATAGCCGTTGAAGCGATGAGCTGCTGTAAGTCCTTGTAGTGGCTTTCTTCTCCGTGCCGATACATTACTCGGCTCCAGAGTTGCCACCGGGTGTCCCAAACAATCAAATAAACGCCACACGCACACACAGGCATGCGCGCTCTGGAATGATGTTCATTGTGGTTGTGTAGTAGGAATAGGAGATAACACACGGAATTATGTGCCTGTTATCTGCCGCTCAGTTGTGTTTTGTGGCAGGAATTTCCTACAAATCTTTTATATTTTCAGTTAAAAGCGACACGGCGGGCTGGACTGATGTCAATGTGCTGCCGCTTCCTCACGCAGGCCATTTTAGAGACGTACTGCTGTGGTGACGAACAGTGGGACAGCGGCCATGTTGTGGTTTTCCGTGTTGATATCCAGGGTGAATGCGTTTTAAGGAGGCCTAATCTGGTTTGCGTGACAATTAGTTTTAATAGCTGGTAAGGAAAGAAAAATTGGCAGTAGGCATAATTTAGAGATAAAGAGTTAAAACTAATAAGAATGACAAAATCCGCGGCAATCCCGTCTCCATCCGCCCTTGTCTGGGAGCAAACGTCATTCATATTTTAGCCACAGCCCCTTATTAGGAACGTCGGCTTCCCAGTCTCAGAATTACATTTCCAGGACTTCCACTCATCTTGAAAGACAAAATCATTTGAATTCTAAAAGATGGCAGGCGTTGACAGAGCAGAGACGGAGAGGAAATATATATAAATCCAGCCGCACTTTTTCTTCTGGGCCTTTTTTAATGAGCTAAAATCTCCACTTCTTGCCATTTCCAGGCCTTAATTGATGATTATGTTGTTACACAGCCGAAGTGCTTCCCTCTCTCCTCCCAGTCATTATGATATAGACAGGCGGCTCTTGAAGCTTCAAAGGCAGGATGGAGAGATTTAGCCACAATTCCGCCGTCCGCTGGCCCACAGGTAGGAGAACCTTGTAAACAGTGAATGCTAATCGCTAATTAGCCCCGTGGCTGAATCACACACGTTTGTGTTTGAGCTGACCGCTGTTACGGTCCTGCTTAAGGGCATGTTGTATCTCTTTTGACGGCCCCAATTAGACATTCAGCTGCAGAACCATAAGGCAACCTCGTCATGAATATTTAAAAAGACTGCCAGGGAACGAGCGGGAAGAGAGGCCACTGAACCGCGTGTCACGGAGGGAATATTCGGCGAGGAACCACCAATCAATAGTCGCTTGATGTGCTCTGTATTAGCGCCATGATTGCTGTTTTCCCCGCCACCGTAATGGGGGAAGACGGCGGGTCGGCGGGCGACGAGGCGGCCGCGGCACAGCCGGGGTCGGGTTCACGCCGCCGAGTGTCCAAATTAAATTTCCAGTGGACACGAGCTCGGAATCTGACTCAAAACATAGCAGGCACTCAGGAATCAAAACTCCAGCCCTCGGTGGTTGGACTCAATCTGAAGGGACTGGCAGGTCTGTGCCACTGCCAGGGAATAATTAGGCTACTGTCCTTCACAATATGTCAGGCTAACTGACTGAGGGAACGCGGCGTGCTCTCGCTGCACTTTCGCTCCGTGGCTGTGTGGAACGGTCTGAATATAGCGGCGGGGCCCATTTGCTGACTCAGGATTGAATCAGGACATTGTGGAGCGTATATATACCGTGTCAAATACCGAGACGTGGCGAAGGGCAATAAACCCGCCACAGCGTTACCACGGGAAGCACGCCGCGCTCCGTATCGGCAGATGGGAACGCCGATGTGCTGGTATTTGTGTGTTTCCTCCCCTCCTCACTTCCTCTCCTTCGCCAAAATTGCCAGTGATAATTTGTCATTGAATACATTTTATTAAAAATGTGAGCGGCACATTAACAGGCTCCTGCTTCCTCTTTACTCTTCCTCCTCGCACAATTATTATGATGCGAGTGTCAGGTAGACGATGGGTGTTATGTGGTAATTGGTATTTTAATGCACTACCTGCAACACCTAAAATTGATTCCTGGTTTCCTATAACACTGTAAAGCAGCGTGCTACCTCGCATAATAACGTCTGCCAATGTGAAAAGTGTGTGTTTAAACTTTATTCGCCCTCACCTATTCTTCTGCACGCAGAGCTGTGAACGAGCCTCGCACAGACAAACAGGGATCCTGGCATCGATTCAGTGGGATTGTGTTGCCTGTCGCCGAATTATGAGGAGGTTCAAACACCTTCCTCCAGTAACCAAAGTAAACATGTTTTTTTGGAGCCCGGGGGCAAGTGAATGAATTACCATCCCTGATCATTTCATTATGCATTCAGCTATACTCTGTGTGTGTGTATGTGTGTGTGTTAAGCAGGTGAATATGTATTTTTTTTTTTACAGTAGCTTCCCTCATTAATTTATCCAATTCGCCCCCGTCTCAGATACGAGCGCTCCTCCGCTCGCTCCCCGCCGTGACGCCATCGTTCGGCCGAGCAGAAAACAACAAGTGTAAGCCTCTCGCCCTGCACTCACTTAAAGCCGTATCACTCCAGGCAAATTGTTTTCACTCTGGACCCCACGACAGCAACTAAAGACCCACCTGCTCATCCAATAACAGCAAATCAAATCACATAGGCTTCTCTTTCTGGGTTTCAAAGGGACATTCTCTAAGTTGATTCTTTTCATTTAATTCCTGCAAAGGGATAGAGCCCCCCCCCCCCCCCCCACTCCCCCCCCCCCCCACCCCCCCTCGCCCTCCCTCACCCCCCCCGCATCACCACCACCCCCGCGCTCACCCTTTATCTGCTCGTGAGAGTGGGGGAAGAAACAGAGGATTATCGATTTGCACTCAAACAGTGGGCCAACCTAAAAAGCCCCAATGAATTGTCACTCATTATTGAAATTATCAGGCACTAATTAAACTGGCAACCCTAAGCCCCCTGGGCTGTGCTCATCTCCAACTGAATTTCAGCTCCTCAGACAGTAATAGGGAGGCAGCATTAGCCGCTACTGGATGCTAATGAGACCTGGAAGCTGTCTCTCCCTCTTAGGGTTTCACAGAGGCAACTGCTGAATGTGAACCACAACTACAGTGCAACACTGTTTGTGAGCACTTGATTGGCAGAATGAGAGAGAGAGAGAGAGAGAGAGAGAGAGAGGGAAAGAGAGAGGGAGGGAGGGAGAGAGAGATTTAAGCCTGTGTCTGTATGAAACGACTGGATGGTCCTCAGAGTACAGCGTCAACAGCTACATTCAGCAATAATTTTAGTACACGGATTTGAAAGATTTGAGGCTTTTTGTGCATAAAGCCTCTCCATTTTCCCCGGGTTGATGCCGGGCTCCCTCTGCCTTCAACATTTCCACCTCCCTCCATATCTCTGCAGCCCTCACTGAAGTTGTTGACTCGCTCCTCGCCTCGTGTTCTCCTCCGCTTCTCCTCCACGCGAATCAACAGACGCGGTACCAGTGAGAGTCTGACTGACTTTATCACATGGTACACAGCTTGTTAATAACTTCCTCTGACAATTCCGCCTCATCTTTGCTGATGACCAGGGGGACGACCGTGATTGTCATGTTTGTAGGGGAAGAAAGACTCTAAACAATGATGTCACGTCAGCCACTCTATTAAAAGACTTCATATTTTGAGCGGCATAATTAATACTCTTGGGCACGACGCTTCCAAGTTGGCACTCCAGGCAAAGGGCTGCCACTCACCTGATAATTATTTTTGGAAATGGAGCCCAAATTACAGTGATTGACAAATGCAACAAAGCAGAGACAGCCTCAAGCATTCGCCAAGAAAGAAATGAGAAAATAGTTGAGTGGTTAATGCACTTTCACAGTGGATTTAAAGTTTAAATGCCGTGTCCTTTCATGTTTGAGATGTAACTTCATCCGAGGCCAAACTGTTTATCCCCTGCATCCTGTTGAAGCGGCTCAGGCAAAAGGCCACTGCAGGAATAATTAACACTTCACACACGGCGCATCATTTCTCTGCAAATATGTGTGCACAGCGTTTCACACACACAGCCCGGGTCATTAGTGTGTGTGTGTGGTGTGGCTTTAATGATGGTGATATTATATATGTAACATTATGATATACATTAGGCTTTAGTTTAGTGTTTACAAACAATCCTGGTGTAAACAAACAGTCAGCGGTTGCATTCTGAGCTGTCAGTCACTGGTTTGTGAGAGTCAGCAGGCTGTGGAAGGGACGTTCAAGATCACAAATTCATTTTGTGAATCAAACGTCGCTGTAGCAAAGGAAAAAAGTGTCATTACAATTAGTCCTGCGTCGGAAATCCCACTTAATAAAATAAAGAAGTGTGAGCAGTGAAAGTGTCACGAGAGCTGGCTGTGAAAAACGCTCTCTGTCAGTGTTAAATTATTATTATCATCATCTATCTGGAACATGTTAATGCATCATTTAATGACAATGTGCAAACGCAGAGAGGAGCCCCGGCCCCCGTGTTGTACAAAAGCTCTTATCTGCCATTCTGAAGATGTTTTAATGAAATACTGGAAATCTTTGGAATTAAATTACACAACTTTTCAAAGGCTTTCACACCCTGAATCACACTTTTGACATAATATGTAAAATGCACTGAACCACCAGGCTAATAGGAGCCAGAGATACACGCCGAGGCTCTGAGCCCATGGAGCAATGTTACATTTCACAAGCTGAACTCTGCCTGTAACTAACAACAGC
Organism: Genypterus blacodes; assembly: GCF_046128005.1. Lineage (NCBI taxonomy): Eukaryota > Metazoa > Chordata > Actinopteri > Ophidiiformes > Ophidiidae > Genypterus > Genypterus blacodes. The sequence continues at coordinate 695,251 of NW_027466833.1, forward strand.
TGTTTAGTTGAGTAACATTCAGAGCCCCTCTAGCCTCTTATGCACCCACACACACACATACGCACACACGCACACAAACACACACATACAAATACATAGAACTGAAAATCAATACCAGTAAAGAAAGTGCTGTACATGTACAGTTAAAGTAGCAGTTAAATTTTAATAACATTAATACGTGCGATGAATAAACAAACACTTTTGCTCAACAACATCATTGCTAATAATTAATGTAATTATAATAATAGCAATAATCGTGTCATGCTTTATTATTGTATATATATAAACTGCATATTGTATCGCACTTTAAAGCTAAATAATGAGATTTTCTCCATTGCACATATTATTCCACGTGGCTCTGCTGTGTGGTGATGTAATGAAATATTTAATATTTTCCTCTGAAATGCAGCAGCACAAAACAGAAAAGGAGCAAGTTGGGTACATCTCAGCCGGTGTAGTTCTGTGGTGAAGGCCCGTGGTTCCTCTTCTCTTCTCCTCTCCTTCCTCGCTGCTTTGTGCCTTTAAACTCTCTCCTTGTGTTGAGTACGGCGTAATGCAGTTAGCCCACTGTTATGGTGTCAGAGAGGTCGTCAGAAATCACAGTCAGCAATTCATATGAATCCAAGTGTGTCTTTACTTCACAGCTCTCTGAGAGGAAAAAAACAGGCAAACAGTTGTTAGCCCGTCGGGTTGCATCCATTAGATGGTGGAAGAGAGGAAAGCGGCATGGCTCCGTGCTTTTTACACCTCTCCCCATGCGTAAATCAGACACTCTGTCATTCCACTCAGAAGAGAGGGGGAGGAATTATGTCAAGTTATTTGTTTTGTAGCAAAATGAAATATTTATCGGGAGTGAACACCTACCAGGAACAGACGATAGGCCAGGGTGCTTCATCTTCTCAGACTCATATTTGGCTTCCACCTCCGCAAAGGCCAAACTATGTCCTGAGGGTTTTCAGTGATTCAGGGAAGTCCGCTAGCTTTGAATCCACATTTCAAAGCCCGTGTTGAACCAGAGGACTGTGTTGGAACTGTAGGGAGACATGTGTACACACACTCCAGCCAATTATGTGCTGATCTTGATTTCTTTCTGTATGTTTGATGGACGCGAGGCGCATAACTGCACGCTGCCTTATTTTACCTGTGTTTCCACGCAGGATTCGGAGATTTGATTTAAGCCTTTCATAAGCAAACGTACAGGGGAGACGGTTGATTTACGCCTGTGTGGTTGGGAAGTTTCCACTTTAAATGCTAGGCCGTGAAGGAGATGTTAAGTTACAGTAGAGTCGACGGGGGTTGTTTTGTTTTCCTTCACAACACCCTGAACACACATCATTTACCATAATTTAAGCTTGAAATACTAGTTTGAGGGAGGAAAGCAGAGAGATTGATGGGAAGCGATGGATGAAAAACACCAAGGTGGAAACCCTCAATCCTCTCAGTCAAATCATATTTTTTACCAGAAACAAACTCTGACAGGAAAACCATGACACGTCGTGTGGTTTTCGGGAAACGAGCACTCAAAACAAATTCCTTCACATCGACCCTCGTTGGAGAAAAAGCTTTTCATGGAAGGAGGCAGGCGGGTGGTAGAAAAGGAAGTATTATTTGCCTATACTCCAAGTGGACCACTTAAACGGTTGTATTATTGATAGTGGCAATAATGTGGACCTCTGCTCTTCGTCCTTCGGTACGTCATTAAATGTGTTTCAACAACAGCTTCCACTCTCTCTCCTTCGCTGGGAAATCCATTACGGACGCGGAATGCTAAACGCATTAACAGAACAGGGTCGGAACGGGGGAAAAAAAAGAGGGGATCATTGTGCGTTTGTCCAAACCCATTACAACACTGACCCCTCCGACTTCAAAGCAACAATGATTGAGTTGGTGTCATCGCCGGCCCGGACTTCCCTGCCAGTGGGTCCTACCTGGAAAAGTCCTTTTGGAGAGAGGGGCTCTCGTTTGATCACGCACTCGGGCGGCGCATGTCAAGCCGGGTTATTCCCACAGTTAATATTCTTTCATAACCTCGCCATGCGGACTGAACTTGATTATTTTGGCACCTGGGCAAACAGCCTGGGCTTTCAGGTGGCGCGTACAGTACGGGCGACCCCCCCGGTCACAGGGGTGATCTATTCGCTGAAAAGGCAGCGTTCTGGCAAAAGACTCAGCACCTCGGAGTAATGAAGCCAGCCCGGCTCTGTGAGCATGGGCAGAGCGGGTTACATTAGAAATGCATGAAGGCCAATAGGTGGTTACCTCAGGTCTACTCCAGCCTATTTATATTCCATCAACTGATATCAAAGCAGGAAAATGTTTTTGGAGAGGAGGAAAGCAGCAGTGACAGGGGGGGGGGTGCTATATTGAAATGTCCTCATATCAACAAAACATTCGAGAACGGCTGTCAAGCAGCGCCGAGCCTGCGAGAAGCAGCGCCCGAGTCCAAGTCGATGGCTTCCACAGAAGGCGAGAGGCGTTTCTTTGGACGCCTCGCCTGTGGCGGGATAAAGTGCGGCTCGGATAATGAATCTTTCCTTTAACAACACTTAAAAAAGCAAAGCGGCTTTCTTTCTTTTTTTTTTGACGTGGCCGTCTCATTACCAGTGTCCACTTGGCAGAGGAGGGAGACGGAGCTGCCCAGAATGGAGGCCTGAACCTGGGCAACTTTCCTTCTGTCCACCCACCCTCTCCGCTTAGCGCTTCCTTCCTCCCTCTCTCTCTCTCTCTCTCTCTCTCTCTCTCTCCCTCTCTCTCTCCCTCTCTCTCCCTCTCTCTCTCGGAGACTTGGTGCTTACTTAATCATGATTAATCGCTGCCTGGATAATCAGATACAACATCAAAAGGTTGGAGATGACAGTCCAAGGACGCTAGGGAGGAAACAAGGTATACCAGGCATTCATTAGCTTTGGCATGGCAGTCATACATTAGCCCATAACCCTTTATTGTCCTAATTAGGCTAGAGAGCGGCTGCTAGCATTAACACAACCAATATTATGCGTAGGAATCGTACTTTGCCTCAAGTTTTGGTCACATCTTGCGGCGGCGGCGACAGCGCTGGTGTGAGAGAGCGTTCCTCACTCCGTCCTGCGCTTCAGGGTTTTATTTCCTTCCATTTTCTGTCCAGGTAGCAGTTTGTCCGCTCGGCGTATTATGTTAGCTCACATCCAGCCACTAAGCTGGGCAGTGTTTTTGATTTACAATCACCTGCTCGGGACAAACATAAGACAGGCTTCCCCTTCCTCCATTATTTTGCTCATCTCACTTCACACTGTGAGGTGCAGCCCATACTGTATATTTCATTTCTTCCCCTCCCTCCCTCCCCTGTTTTTAAGTCTCCCTGGATGGAGCCTGGCTTGCGGTGCACCATTTTCCCAGCTACAGTAGCAGTGGTGCTGGGCCCTGTTCAACCCCATTATTTCTGGGAGCCAAATTCCCATGGTCCCAGGAACAGGCGTGCCAGCTCTGCCTTCTTGGCTCTCTTCCCTGGTATTGTTTCCTTTGTTACATCCAGAGCTGCATTTCAGCCCGTTAATGTTTGCGCTGGGAGGTCCAAATTCCCAGTGTTCAGCTTTAGAAAAGGTAACTTCAAGTTCAGAATGCAGCCACTTTTTTTTCTTCTACGGCAAATTATGCTTTTTTTCCCCTCTTTTATTTCTTACATTTTTGTTCTTTGTTGTGATATAGTATATAATAAGAACACCATAAACTGGTTCAAGACGAAATTCGAGCAGCAGCGCAATCATAAAATCCCACCGCCTCGTCTGGTTTAGTCGTCTGGTAACCCAGTATGATAATTTGAAAGCTGTGTTTTGTTAACGTTTCGATTAATATCAATCAAATTTGACTGAATATGAAATCTAGCACTTCCTTGTCAAAGCAGGTTTGCAGTTTGCACATTAAACTTTGCACATGATGACCTGTGAAACACTGAAATCATCCTCAGATTACAGAAAAACGATCAGCAAAACCAAAAACGCTTAACCACGCCGCATCCTGACTTTATTATTCGAGCACGGCGGCGTTTCCCTCATCTGTAATCCGCGTTATCGCCCATCATTCCGGCCCGGTAGCCGCCATAACTCCTTTTCTCTGATGTCAACTCATGCAGCCATCATGGCGGCTCACACGTGGGATTAAATGCAGGGTTTGTTGGCTCAGCGCAGCATGCAGGGAGCATTTCCGACTGATGTTGGCTGTTCCACTCCGAGCCACAGCACTTGTCTCCCAGAGCGCAGACACGACGGTGTCAGGTAATTCTCTGAGGAAGAGCCACACGCCCCTGCAGAGAGCAGTGGGGGAGCCTGTATCACATCTCAGGAGTTGTAATAGCAGCTTTGAAGACTCCAGTCCACTAATCCCACATCATGTGATCATGTGTCTAATAGACCGGCTCCTAATTCACAGCATTGTGGGGGATTTTTTTTTGTAGCTGTCACTTGCAGCGGCAGAGCTTTACAGTAGGACACCGGTGTGTTTAGTCTCCTGCACGGACACACACTCTGCACACAAAGATTCATACGTGACGCTCGCTCGCTTTCACTTTCACTTCAATTCCAGACAATAAAGAGCCGACGTTACTTTATGTGGGCGCTTTGTGCAGGACGGAAACTCTCCCCTAATAAACTGTTAAGAGAATTTATACAGTGGGCCTGTGATCAATAATAGCATCTCTGGTGACGGCGCAGACAGTCTGATCACACATCACACAAAGCCTTCATCGCTCAGATATTTGAATCAAATACCTTGAAGACTCATTTCATACAGCAGAAATTGTCTATTCCGCAGTCATAAGCTGTCAAATCTTAGAAAAGAGAAAAATGCAGGAGGACCGTGTGAGTGCGGCGTGTGATCGTCGCAGGTCTGCTGAGGTTTGCGTGACATTTTTAAGTCCCTTTTTTTGAGTGATTATCTCCAAGGTACTATGCACATTAAATGGCTGAGTTAACCTTAACACATGTAAAACCATTACGCCTATTGACGACAGCAGTGTGTAATCCTGCTTTGCAGTTTGATATTGACACTCGTGATCAAATGCTAAGCTTCGCTAGCAGATAGGTTGTCTGTCTCAGGGGGGACGGGGGAGACAGGCAAATGAAGCAGCACCAGATTGATGAGAAATGAGTGCTGTGTAAATTGTGTGTGTGTGTGTGTGTGTGTGTGTGTGTACTCTTCTCTAGTAAGGGATACTGCAAAGCCAATCAATTAATACTTAAAGTGGAACCAATTCTTGTTTCACTTGGGAACTTGCTGAGGGCTTTGCCCCTTCATTTTAATACCGAGGTCTGCATTCCTAATTATGAACAGTGCAAATGGATGTTAAGCCATGCCAAATTAAATCTTAGTTCATTAGATATAAGCTCTTTAAAGATTGAAAGAAAATATTTGAATTTTTAAAAAGTTTCAATGCGCAGTGTCCCATTTTTAATGAGGACGTTGCCATGTTATGGGGGGGGGGGGGGGGTAAAAAAAAGGGAAATGTCTTTGTGTGGATGAATAATCTAACCAATATGAAATATTAAGTCACTGTTTTACCCGGCGTTTCTCCTCAGGCTGCAGTGTAAGGCTGGATAATAGAAGCTTTTCCTTTGGTGAGGCTTCTGCTTTGAATAAAATACAGAGGTGCATGAAGGAGAAGCTCAACCGTCTGGAGGAAACTGCAGCTGAATTACACAGTAAATATATTCATTAGGCTTCAGACAGAGGCATTGTTGACAGACGTCAGATTCATCACAAGAAGTTCAGAGTCAGGCAGTAAATAAATAAACTCCTTTTTATTTTACACCAAAGTCAGAGTTTCAATTTTTCAGCGTGTTTGCTGGCAGGATGAGGCTTGTTACCGTGGCGTTGGCTCAATCTAGAGCGCCATATGCTCGACGTGCGAGCTCGGGAGGAAGGCCGGCGTCGCGTTCTACCTGTAGCTCGCTAATGCTGCGGCCTGCTGATGGAGGAAGCAGATGTTCCACCTTCTCGCCTCCCGACTCCACCAAACCGCAATGAAAATCTATATAGAAAGTTTCACACCGCTCGTGTTGTTAAAGGAACAAATCTTCCACAGCCGCCGCCGCCTCTGGAATACAACACGAGAAAAACAGACTCATGTTACATACTGTTTGCATTAAAAAAGGAGCAGGGAAATGACATTGTCTCGTCCTGTTCGTGCTTCTTTTTGCGTTTCTGGTGTTTGTCTGTCATTGAGTGTCTTACAGAGACGGATCTGGTTCTAAAACGAGGAGCTCCGAGGCCCCGGTGTCGTAAGAGGTTTACACAGTGTCCATTGTGTAACAGCTGTAAAACACAGACCAAATTATTATTAACTCCGCATGCTGCTCTGCCTCTGCCGCTCTGATAAAGTGGAATCCCAGAACAACCTTTGGATTTTCGCCAATAACCTTGGAGGAAGATGGTGATTGAAAACAGTAGTATGAATCCAGGTCAGTCATTACGTCTGTGCTCCCGAAACAAAGATCCAGGACTGCACTCCGAGCGCCCGAGCTGCCTCTTCTGTCGCCTTCAAGGAAAAGGAGGTAAAGAGAAAGAGAAAAAAAGAGCTTCCCGCTGTGAAACACTTAAAAAACTGTAAAAGAAGCCACCGGAATCCACTTATCTGGCAACGTTTCAAAGAGCGTCGCCTCGGAAATGATGGATTTCTCAAAGAAAAACTCCTGCTAAGAATCTCCAACCTCCCCTTGTACTTTTTACAATCACTCGCTTTTTTTTTTGATTCTCACTTTACCTGTTGGGACAGACGGAAATGTCGAATTTGCTCTAGCATCTTTCAGCGTAATATGACACCCAAAACCCTGGAGTGACGGTGCCTCCTTCCCCCCGCAGGAGAGACAGAGGAGACGATTTGTTGAGGGGCCCGGGGGAGCGGCTGCGCCTTGAAAACAGGTGGCGCAACATCGCACCGCAGCGTGCCTTGGGGGAATATTTGTAGATGTTCAGGTAAATGCAACAAAAACAAAACATTTCCCTTTTCGACACGCCGGCGAACGCCACCTAGAGCACGCCGCCGCCGCAGACTGAGACGTTGATTAACTCCGCTCCTGACATCTCACCCTTAATCTGCTTTCCTCCGAGTTGAAATGAAATCTGGAGTTTTTCAGGTTGATGAATGTTTTGTTGTCACTCTGTTGCTCTCACACCTTCAGCTCCCAGACTCTGTTTGCACGGGCGATGTGCTTTCGGCAGCGTCGCGTCCGGGAACCGACCGACCCGCCGACCGCCCGCCCGACCGACTCGCTCGCCGCTGAGCGAGATAGGTCAGCAACAACAATTTCTTCATTTTGACAAATCACTCCAAAATGTATTAGCGCAGAGGCCAACTGTCAATCCAGCTGCCCAAAGGTCCTTACAGGGCCTTTTGGTGGGTCTGAAAAATGATGTAATCAGCCCGTCCTTCCTTCCTACCAGGGCTCCATCCATCCTCTCTAAAGGCCCGGTCCCCTTGGCCTCGCTCTGGATCAAGTCCCCATAAGGCCCCCTGACCCCGTTAGAGGCGCATGATGGGCGGCCCTGTCACTTCAAATGGCTGCACAGGTCCGGCCTGAGAGCAACCCCTCACTGTGAGTAAACCTCCGCGTTATTTCTGTTTTATAGGCTACGGGCGGATAACTGCGCGGAATGGATGTGGACAACTTAGTTATTGTCACTCAGGGCGAGGGAGTGAATGTCGTTACCGGCTGGCGAATGGGAGTCGATTGAAAGGTATGAAAAGTTATGTGGTGTAGTTTGGCAGTGTGAGGAAAGTACCGGCGCACTCCTAACGGCGTGTTGGCGGCGGCGGCAGCGGCGGGGGTGGTGGAGCGCGGACGACATCGGATTGTCTCAGACGCGAGCCTTATACGTTTCAGCGCGTCCTGAATTACATATTTGGCCACAACTTACCAAAGACAATGTTCAAAGGAGTTATTTAAATTTCAAGGAAGATGAATGACTCATATATGATGTGTATTTTCACTTCTGGAGAGCTCCGTCTTTGATGGGGAGAGGGGAAGACGTGGGTTTGTTATTGAAGTAAAGAATAATAAGGCCACTGCATGTTGGCTGACTCTCCCTGTACAAAGACCTTGATATGAATCCAATGCACTATGTATGCCCCTTAGAACAAGCAGGGATACAGGAAAGCATGTGGCTTTTGATCCTGCTTTCCTTCTGTTGTCTTTCATCTGACCCATCCTCCAAAATTGTCACTCGAACTGGAGCAGAAGACGGAGCAGAGATCTGCTAATCCAACCCTCAGGGGCCGCCGTGTTTTTCTTCCTCACTTCCCACTTTCTGAATGCACTTGGCTGTCGTGAGCCATTAACTTGCAGAGGAATGCGACTTAAACTGTCCTGAAATGTTCCGACAGACCGCAAAGGACCAAATTTGGTTTTGATTCTGATCTTTTCTGTGTGTATTCAAACTGTTGTGAATGTTTGAAGAGGTGCCAGGTGGAGCTACTGTATCAGCTCCCCTCAGAGGCAGAGGAAGAGCATGTTCTCCTTACTCTCTGCATGGTGAACATGTCAGCGAATTACACACTGTGAACAACTGATTGAGGCAGCGAGAGGAGGGCATACCCAAAGATAATGTGTTTGGTTTGGAGCCGATCCGCTGAACATACATTTTTCTCCCACATAAATTTCCCTGGTCCGCCCCTCCGCAGCAGCAGCCTCCCTCCCAACACAGTAGCAGCCAACTTTAATTCTCTGGATTCAGCATTTCGACTATATAAATTTCACCCCTTTCACCTCAGGGTAGCATTTATAATCAGAAATGTGAGTTTATATGTTCGCTAAATGATGCATTTGAACGTTTTAGTGTTTCCATACCACAAATCTGCGGTGGATGAGCTAGTGAGGGAGTATCCACCTCTGGACGGTTACGGTGCTTTGGATTCCAGGGGCGGATGAATGGAGGCTGTGAAGGAAAGCGTGACATTCGGCAGATTGAAGAATATAGATTATACAGATAAAATTGAATCCCGTCCTGTTTTTGAAACTTTTCCCTGCCGAAAGTTTCAACTTTTCCGCAGAATGAACAAGTTGGCGGATCAAACACTCTGCCGCTGTTTGTTTTGTCCGTGGTGGTAACAGCAAAGCTCTGGAAATGCCTGGTGATTTATTTTATACATATAAAAAGAGGCTTTTATTCTCCAATGCAGCGGTCTTGAAAGGCTATTATGCCAGTCTTCCACATCGATTTTAAGGCAACCTCTCCACTTCCTAGGTAACAACAAGGTATTCATATGATAATAATCATAATATGTCAAGTATCTCCAGCCATCAGAGATGCTAGTCTCAGTTTAATGATTCTGGGAAATTGAGGATTACCCTGGATATGAGAGCAAGCCTACAGTTTTCATATAGTGTGGGAGGTTGCAGGGCTCTGTATTAGTAATCACAGGGGAGAGCCGAGAGGTGGGAGAGAAAATCTGCTTCTTCTCTTCTCTCATTCATCATAGCAGTCCTCTGGTGAGGAAACATGGCAAATGGCCAAATGAATGCACTTCATAAAGCGCAAATGTCTCCTCTGATGTGCCTCTCACTGAGGATCTGCAGAGAGGGGAAAGATTTCCACAGATATATTATTGTCAAACTCTGCTGCCCCCGCTTCCAAGTGTTATTATGATATTGTAGGAGATTTGACAATAAGATTTGGTGACTTCACTCATGCAGTTACCATAACAATGTTACAATGATGGCAGCACTTTTCAATAGCTGCTTAAACTGAATGAAGCATATTGTCGGGCCGGGGCGATACGTTATCTTCCAAGAATTCCTCATTTTTAATGTTTTATGAGGCTGTAATTTTTCTTAACAGACTCTGGTCTTTAGAGTAAATTTCCACTAGGCAGATGAAGGGTGAATGTAAGCAGGAGAGGTGTGATAACATATTGCGAGTGGAGCCAATTCACACTCCACAATGCGATGGTCAGCACCACAGGGAGGTGCTATGGATCTGTATCCCCCATTACACGCTGCACACTTTAATACATGAATGATCAAATTTGTAATACCCCTTAACATCTGTCTGATCTGATTCTACCTTTCATATCCTGATGCTCTCATTACCAAAGAGCCGTCCCCTTCTATTGTGCATTTGCAGGAATTATATGTTTAAATCTTTATATTTATATGGGGGAGGTGGAGGAAAGGAAAGAATGCAGCTTGTGGCAAAAACAGGAGAAATTCTGCTCAGCATTTCCTGGAAAATAATATTAATATTTAATTTTAGGAAATTGTATTAAGGGTGACGATAATAGCTGAGTAAAATATTAATTAGAATATTCCCTATAATTACATTTTATTATTAGAATGTGCTGTAATAATGTGAATTTATATAGGGAGCCATTTTTTTTTACGAGTTTGAAAGACAGATAGATGGATAGATGGATAGATAGATAGATAGATAGATAGATAGATAGATAGATAGATAGATAGATAGATAGATAGATAGATAGATAGATAGATAGATTTTGACATTGTAAATTGAGTAAGAAAATTATTAAGAGAAAGCTGAACATAATAGTCGTCAGTATATTGTTTCTTTGAGCCTAACACATGTTCAGCCACGTTGCCAGATATACTAAGTGAGGTGGTGATGGTGCAGAGCAGTAATTGTCTGTAAGGGAACGACGGCTCATTTGTTTATTGTCTCGTAAAATAATAAATCCCAGTTTGTTAAAGTGTGTTCTGCGGGAGAGAGAGAGTCATTTTATACCTGCCATTAAATGGAGTAGATGTGGAAAAACAAAGCAAACAGCTAAAACCCACAGGATGCAGTCGCTGAAGTCCTAACACGGTGACAAAGTGCTTAGGTGGCATTCAACCTCACACGCACAAAAACAACCCAAATGTTCCTAAAAATACTTTATAATTCACCTGGAAGATCTCCTAAGCCTGCCTGTGATTTCAGCAATTATGCTTTTTATTTAGTCCCTGTTTGTATCTGTTTATTAATTACAGTATTGATTCAGCTTAACACCTAATGCACAAAAACATAAATCATATTTCCCACTTTTTAATTGTGTGTTTGAACTAATTATGAACCATGCTGAAGCGGCTGTCTTTGATAAATAAATATGTAGAATTCTTCCTCTTCTTATTTATTCCCTGGGCTGTCACCGAGCAAATTCTAACCTGATCTAATTGTTTATACACGCTAAGTATATATTTGTAATTGTTTAATTTCAATTTCTCAGGAGCTCATTTGTAGCAGGAGTGTGTTCCTTCTACGTATTTCATGGCAGCAATAAACGCGTCCATTGTCTCCTTTTACAAAAAAAGTGGACAAAGACTTCTAGCCAGCGAATAATGAAGCGGAATATCTCTAAATTAGCTCCTTCTTCATGTTCAAACTGCCCGGTTCCCTAACAATACTGTACAACTGCCAATGGTGGCATACGTGCAGCATTGTACCGCCGCTCGGCTTCATTTATCATGCCAACTTACAGTACGCTTGGACATCTAAAGTGAGACTGTAAGGAAACGAGTGGCAAGAGAGGGCAAAGGAGGCGGGAGAAAGAGATCCAAGAAGGCTTGGCTTGTATAATTACACCCTCAAGATGGCATATTTACCGTCTCTGCCAGCGAGGTCATGCCTTCTGTCGTAGTAAACGTAGTGAAGTATGAAAGAGCCAATTACAGCTCGCTGGGTGACCTTTTAACAACTATTACCACATCCCATCAACACATTATCATGATGGAGACTGTGATTCCAAAGGAGTTACAACATTATCCTGTCACATCTCGCTCAGGACGGCTTCTCGGCTCGCCTGTCTGACGGCTCTGGCGGTGACGGGGGTGCGGGGCGCTTTGAAAAATCAGCGCAATAAGGGGAGACAAGTGAAATGAAAAAGAGAGAGAGAGAGAGAGGGAGAGAGAGAGGGAGAGAGATGGAGGGAGGATGAGAGGGGGGTTAGAACAATAGCCCCCGTACAGTACATTAGCTGTGGATGTCAAGCACCCCAGTCGTTCCCAATGAAAAGCACAACAAATAAGACGTTGGCCTGTTTGTATTCATTATCAGTCAGCACATGCCCCGGCTCCTGCATTAAACATTAGACTGCCTCTGATGTCTGCTTAACAGTTTAATTCCCTCCCCGCCGCTCAGCCTGTCATAATAAACCCAGCGAAGCACACACAAAGTCAAATAAGAGTGTGAGGGGGCCGCCTTTGTGTGTACGTGTGTGTTTGTATGGCTGTCCTCGTGTTTGTTACTGCGAGGGTGTATGCATGTAGGTGTGTGTGTGCGTGTGTGTGGGTGTGTGTGTGCGACGTACAGATCATTCATAATAGCTTGTGCCCTCTATTGCCAGTATTGCTTTTATTGTAGTTTATCTGATCACAGATTAAGTAGATTGTAGAGTGGCAGCCTCTCTCTATGTGTGTGTGTGTGTGTGTGTGTGTGTGTTTATTCACGCACCTCTAAAAAGGAACATTTATTTGTGTATGCATCAGTGTTACAAGCACATTTGTGAATATATAAGTTTGTTTTCTTGTACGTTTGTGGTTAAAGTGTGATTATTTTTTCTTGCCTGTGTCTCTGTGTTTATTTGTGTGTGTACGTGTGCGTGTCTGCATGTGTGTGTGTGTGTGTGTGTGTTTCTCCCTATCTCCCCGCCACAGCCAGAGGTTGGCACGAACGCCACATGGTCATAACAGTCTCCTTGAGAAGGGGACCAGCCTCTTATGCTGGCAGCCTGGCAGCCTGGCACAAAGACGCCAATCTCAGTCAGAAAGGAGGAGACCAATGGGCGTAGAAATCCCCATTCAAAGGAGATGATTGGATTAATTAGATAAATCCACTGTATCCAATGCAATTGTGTGTTGTCCAGAAATATGTTCATGTTATTGGTAAAGGTATGGCCTCTGACACGAGCGTTCACACACTAACACTGGCATAAGGGCGACCATCTGCTCCCTAATCTGACGGCGGCGCAAATATGAAGTCCTTCACTTCCAATGAACATTTTTATTATTAGATTTATTCCACTTTGATAATTTAATCCACTTATGCATTTATTCCGTGTTGCTGGCTGTGCTAATCACTGGCTATGAAAACATTGCAACAAAAGCTGTCTTCTAATATTAATAAATCACAAGCGGTGGTGCACTGTAAATATGTTTCTGCGTCGCTATCAAAGAAGGGGAGGGTTTCCCTTATTTCTCTCTCTCAGGGAAAATAGTGTAATTACCCCTCGGCGCTGTGAGAGAGCAAAACAGTTTGGGTGTTTTTTTTTTTTTTTACTTTTTTATGACATTGAACAAAGATAGAAAATTTGAAAAAGAAGAAATGAGAGGTTTTCTTATTCATATGCTAATGTGTGTGTGCTGTGAAAAGGGTGTGACATGAGTAATCCAACACGTTATTATTGTATCTGGGCTCTTTCTTCTCGCCGTGCTGAGGCTTTATTTGGCCTGTAAACGCCAGCAGACTAACACAATGCATGTATGTCTTTTAAAAGGCATGTTTAGCCAGCAGAATGTTAACTAAGGTAAGCTGTGTTGTTTTAGCCCCTCAGTAACCACGCCAATTATCTGTAAACTTATTTTTTTTCGACTTCCATGCATACTTAATGCATCCCCTGCTTCCCTCTCACCATCTGCCCCCCCTCCCCTCCACGCGACCCCCTCCTCCCTCCCTTCCCCCTTCCCCCTTTCCCCTCCACCCTCACTCCCCCCCTCCCTCCCTCCCCCACCCCACCCCCCCTCTCCAACACTCTGGAATTTTTATGAGATAGGACAAAAATGGGCACTTCCCTTATTAACATCTCACAGTGGAAATCAAATATGCAAGGAAAGTAGTGTATCTACTAATTAGTGCTGAATTCATAATTACTGTGCTCATTGATGGAGATACATTTGAATACGTTCATTTCCTTAGGGAGAGAGGCAGGCTGTCCGGGATAGACTGGGAGAAAAAAAATCCCCTTCAGCCCCCTCCCTTTTCTTTTGGAAATTAGGGATCCGTGGCACATGGCGATACTACCAGACTAAGATCCGAAGTGCCCGCAATTTTCTTCAGATATAATTAATCAAGTGAAGCATGTAACCTAATGAATGTGTTTGATATCCGCTCCTATTCAAATATGGGCTTTATCGCGATGTGTGCCGGAATTGCTTGGAGCCATGCATAGACAGTGACATTGCTTGGAAATGTTCTTCAACAGTTTCTCTTTGCGTGTAAACAATATCCATGCTTGTCAAGGCATGAAAAAAACAGACAGAGAGACACATTTTAATTGCAGTAAATTAATAACAATTAAGCCGCAGGAAGCCGGGTATCTTGACAGTGCTTTGTTGTTGCCCTGGAGATAATTTCACTGAGTGCCTCGCGAGCCTGACAAGCAGGTGAAAAGGTAGAAAAGAGAATATTTTTGACATTTTGTGGAAGATAGCAGTGTAATAACAAAAGCGCCTGCAGCCTGGCGGCGTTTCAGACACATTACAGGAATACAAACTTAATTAACCAAAACATTGACTTTGGAAGTTGCTGAATTATTATAAGCCCTTGACCGCGAGAAGCTGACGGATGAGTTCAACAGTCAATCCGAAATCTGTCCAACATATACACCCCAAAAATGAAAAATGTGAACGCGGAGCAGACTCGCAGTGCAAGTAGACAGATAGACAAACAGACGTTGCACCGGGAAGATCCATAAGTCCTTACTGTGACCTCAGAGTGTCAGACCGGCCCAGTCACGTGACGGACAAAGGCTCTCTAATTAACAGAGAGGACTCTGCAAAGCCGCTCTGTAATGAGGCACCATGCTGGACGGGCCTCCAGTGAGGCACTCGGCCCATATGCAGGGCCAGCATTGCAGGAATTTACATACTGCAGGTCAATTGAACATATGCACACTCAAAACTGACTAATGACTTCCACTAGTGCTCTGATTCTATTTCAGAGGCTGCTCTCAGGAAAGAACACGCTATGGAACACTAATGAGGAGAACACTGGGAGGCGCACAACTGGAAACATTGATATATGTATCGAGACGCCGGTTCGATATTCAACCTGGGCGCCTCGGAAAGTATCCGTGCGCGCTGGCGGCGAGATTGGTGGGTGCTGCGTGACCAAACGTGCGGTGCAAAGGGAGCGTCTGAGTTCATGGTGTGGTTGATCAGCAGGGAGCAAAAGCCAAATGTCCAGTAAAGTGCCCATCCTTGTCTTTTTGCCGCACATTTACTCCCAGACAGCTGACGCCCCGGCTACCGCTAAGGCCACCCATTCACTATTAAAGCCTCCCCTCTGCACCCCACAGTTTGGACAGTTTGGGGGCTCGGCAGGGGTGTGTGTCCATCTGTGTGTGGCTGCGTGCCTCTGCGGTTGACTGCCCTCGTGTGTGCGTGCACGCGTGGCCGTCGCACGCGTGTGTGGGTGCGTGCGTGCGAGCCGGGGTTATGTGGGTGTGTGCGGGGGGGGGCGGCGGTGGCGGTGGCGAGGAGTTGGAAGGTGTTAAAAGTAGGAGTGCTGGTGGTGGTGGGGGGTGGCTCTTATTTGGCTGGGTGTAAAAAAATGCCCCCAGGTCTCCTGATGGAAGAGACAGGTATTAGCTCTGAGACCTCCATAGTCCCAGCTTGCCATTAGTTTCCTCTCCAGCTGCACCAGGATCCGGACTATGAATCTGCCATGGCTGGTCATTCATCAGTTTCACAGTCCGCACCAGCACACACACACATTCCAATAACAACACTGTGAAATAGCGGGTGAGTGAGTGAGTAAGAGACAGAGAGGCAGAGAGGGAAAGAGAGAGAGAGTGAAAGTGTGAGAAAAATATCTTGTCATACAGAGACTTTTACTTCTGCAAGTGTGTATGACCACTATATAGTCTACCTTTGACTCAAATGGGGGGTACATTACTGGCCCAGAGAGAGTGTGTGTGTGTGTGTGTGTGTGTGCGCCTGTGTGTGCACGCCCCAAAAAAAGTGCTGCGCTCAAATGTTTGTCTCCGCCTGATTGTGTACATGTGTGTGTGCAGTCTTCCACAGAAAGGTGATGAGACATGATATAAATTAACCCGAGGTTGTACGCGCTGCCGTTTCGCACAGTTGAACGCTACCCCGGGTCCCACAGAGTGATGTGGAACTTCCTGTCAAACAGGAAGCGTTTAAATGTTGGCTGGAGAGTTATGGAATTGCCTGTGGAAACATATTGGGGGAGGTCAAACGCAGAGGTCAGCGCTCCAAGACTTTCCATGTCAAGGTCCTCTCCTCTCTGCTTAGATGCTTCAAGTTATTCTACTTCTGCCAGTTTTGTTTTCTCTGGAATATTCTGCAAGTGAGAAATATCTGAGCCGAAAAATACCAAATTTATTTTAGCGTGTATCCAAACAGGGGGAGTGTGTTACATCAAAGGGAAACACTGACCTACCAAAAGAACCTCTTGCCTTTTTTCCTGCCCTGAGTGAGTGAAGGCCACAAGCTTTGTCATGTAGTGTATATGCTAACTCAAAAGGAAGGACAGGTCCTAGCGATTCGGTCGCTTGGGTTGATGTGACCAGGACATGGCCATGGCAGCAGTGAAAGCCCGGTTGAGCCGTAGTGACACGTCGTCTCCATCCATCTTCAGTCTGAAACATTTTACGCTAACTGACAGAGCGTGGCGCTTGCTTACCCACCTCCCAGAGGAAATAGTCCAGACTGGTGTCTTCTTGACATGCACTAAAGAGTGAGCAGTCCAGAGGTCCAGAGGGGCATTGTGTATTCAGTCCGGAGACGAAAGGTTAGATCCTCTGAAAGGAAAGAATAGTTCAGTATATATTCTTCAAAGTGACAATGACTTCTTCTGGTGTGTTATTCAAGCAAATAAACAATTCAGTCGCTCCTCTCAGGTCGTTGTTGTTGTTGTTATGGTGAGCAGCCAGTGTGTGCAGGCATATACTGGATGTGTGTGTGTGCGTGTGTGTGTGTGTGTGTACTGTCTGTGTTTTGATCCTAATGCTTGAATATTATAATCAATAATGTGATTATAATTTCCCAAGGATTATGTTTATGATTACAGGTGCAGGATACGCGTTTGTCTACTATGTGTATGTGTGTGTGTGTGTGTGTGTTTTGATTATAACCATAATCCTTGAATATTATCATTAATAAATGTGATCATAACCTTCAGGGCAGATGAAATATTAGTTTAAAATTGATCTTACAATTTTTTTTGTAATGGGAAAAATCAAACGCTGTCGATTTTTATATTAATATTCTTTTTTAAATAATTACGCTTGACTGGCAATTTAAATGAAGATATGTTAAAAAAAAGTATATATTCACAGGTTTGCTCAGTGACACGTTGGATTTTGTCCACACTTCTGTTCATATCCTGTATCTCGGTCAGGTAGCAGAAGAAGGGGGGAGGTAGAAAAGGAGAATTGAGCAGTGGCTGTAGTAATAAATCACAGGATCGCTGGTGACATTCATACAATACGGATACAGTGTTAACTCAATGAGTCGGACAGCCCTAGCCTGTTCCTCCATCCTGACCTTGCCTCCCTGTCGTAATCAATCATGTTGGCACGGCACACACGCTCCTTATTTATTATTACTCCGGACCCGCATGTACAGTAAACAATGAGTAGAATACATTGGAAAGAGTAAGAGACTGGGGTGCTATTATAAGAGAGGAGGTAAAGGTCCGGTGGAATAACCGGGGGGCATATGTGTCCGGCTGACTGGTTCAAAGACCAAACAGGACGCGGCGGCCAATCGTCTGCTATAACGTGCAGAAATGACCAATACTAAGTGCTCATTGCACCAAAAAGGTCATTGTATTGTCGCTAGTTAAAATTTACGAGCTGCTCTTGATGTTGTGAAACATCATGGTGTGATGTTCGCACTGCGCTTGTTGTGTGTGTGTGTGCACTGTGTGTGTGTGTGTGCACTGTGTGTGTGCCCTCTGTAACTATGATCTCTGCCGTCTCATTTCAGCAGATTCAAAGCAACGTGGTGTCAAAGCTGTTTTTGTGTCTTTTCTTACTCCGCCATCACATTAAGAAACCGCCAGACAGACATCAGACAAAGCGGTGACTTTTGACTGTTCTCCTTTTAGACATATTGTAATTCTCTCTTCCGTTCTTCACAGGTAGCAGGTGTATACGGCGAGTGACAGACCATTTTCTTTGTGCAACCAATAGCTTATAAAGTCAGCGTAAATTAAGAATGACCCAATGTGAAGCCTTCATAGCGCTGCCATAACAATCCATGAAAGCTGGCCAAGCCGCACGTCACACAGCCCCATATGCAGCCTATGCAGGGGGCCTGTCTTGGCAACAAAACAGGGCCCCCATGTACAGCAGAGGGCCCCTGAACTCTTCATGAAGGATGGCTAGCTACAAGGAGGGCCGAGGGGGAGTCAGTTTAAAACACATACCATATGCAGTTAGGAAGAGCCTCATTTATCAGCCCCTGAAATTCCTGGGTTTTTACACCTCAGACCCCCCAGCACTTTCTCTCCTCCCCCAGGGGTTAGCCACCTCCTAACTGTAGAACACGGATGACAGGTCGCTGAGACCCCGGCTTTAACGGCGGACCACAACTCTGATTTGTCTCTCCATTGAAATAACAAGGGATTGATTACGGGAGTAATCTAGTGACAGGCTGTACGGCAGTAAGTGCGTAATAAATATGCCAAGCGATGAATTGTACTCGTTTTGCTCCGCAATCTACCCGCCGTCTTTTATGTGATTTCAGACTGTATTTCTTTGTCTTCTTATAAAGTCCGTCTACCTCTCCCTGTCTTTTTTGCCCTTCCTCTACCCTTCCTGTCCAACTTCTTCTTCTCAGTTGGACATCATCTGGCCCGTGAATGGCACATTGTTATTCTTGTTCCTTAGTGGCCCTCTGAGCAGATGCTATGAACAGCCGCAACACTAGTCCCCGCACAAGGTTGGTAGCTCGCATTCAACACGAGGCTGTAAATTACATCCCGCGAACACACAAACACAGCGCGCTCAACTGCGTTTCAGCACCATTGAAGGCGCATAGCGTATCCTGATTTTTGTTTGAGAGAACACCAGTTTTCAGGCAATGGGGGGAAGTGGCCCCGCGGCGCACGACCGTGGCCTAGACGAAGAGATCATGCACGGACAGCTGGGCTTTGAACTTCTTACCCCTGCGCTCCTGGGGTCAACAGCTTGGTGGCCACAAGGGTCAACCAGCAGTAAGAGGCCGGCTTCTACTGTGCTGCCAGACTTGTTTTGACTGAGTCCCTGTGGCATGATTACTTCACAACGGCTAGAGGTGGAAGTCAGGTGAAACAAGCTTTAGAAATAACATTTAGACTATATGCATGGACATTTCTGAGGATTACGGGAGCAGAATAGACCGCGGATAGCTTCTGTAATCTGCAAAAAGATCTGTTCAAATTAAATCTTAAACTGTTACAAAAGGCACAGGAAAAATTCCGATACGTATCGGAACAAAAACTCAAACAGAATAGTGGAAGTTAAGCTGACGTGAGGTACAGTAAATAACGGCGTAGCTCTAAGATGAGACACAATAAAGGGTGATTTGTTAGGGTCTTGGGAAATACATGGCTCAAAATCCAATCAAACATATCATCAAAGTGTGTTTGAGGAAGAATCATCCTTGTTGCGACTCGCTACCGTCAATATTTACACACTCAAATCCCACGTCTAGTCAACGGATGCATAGTGGCTCGCTAAGATATATGGGTTACTTTATTCATAGCACTTCAATTACAAAATCATGTATTGGGGGAAGAATAAATTAATAATAAAACCCCCCTATCTGAACTTCTAATATTTTGCTTGGCGAAGGGAAACGAATTACCCTTTTCAGAACTGATGATGTATTACTAGCGTTTGATCCTTAGAGGTTTCACCGTGCTCACATTCATTACTTTCAAGTGCTGAGGTGTATCTGCAATTAGAAGCACCTTGCAGTGGATTTCTGACACTCCCGCAGACTTGAAACACCAGATCATAGAATCATCACAGCATTATACTGCAGGAGAGGGGACGGTGTCTCCTTCGCACCGAGGCGAAGGTGGGGGGGAGGGGGAAGGGGGGTGGGGTTTGTGGAGTGGAGTGGTGGAGGGGCTTAATTTAACCGTGTGCCCGTAAGTGAGGGGAGCCGGTAAGCAAATGAGGACCTTTCATTAAATCAAAGGTGATTTTTGTTCTGCTAATGGGCGCCCCAAAAACTAGTACAGCAGAGAAACATGTGATCATTCTCGGTGGAGCGGCGCCATACCGCTCCAGACCGGTCAGGGCTATTCTTATTACAGTATGCATAATGTAATGAGCATGCTTGTTTAATTTAATCACACTGAGTGGACTGTGTTAGTATTTCTTTGAAACGACAAAGCCATACAAGCATGCGTGCTGATAAGAAAGGAAATAAATAATACAATCACTCACCCTGCTTGTACAGTTAATGCACTTGCTATTTCACAAATGGCAGCTATTTACACGCTGTGGTGAGTTCATAGTACGGAGCTCGTGCTGAGCTCTGTCCTCCATATAGAGCTCCCTTTTACATTCAAATGTCCAACTCTCAAATGTCTTTAGAATCATCGTCCTCAAGAATCACTTTCATCCTCACGTCCTCCACTGATTGGTCATGACAGGGCCAAAATGGCCACCGCGGTGAAACACCTCAGAGAAGCAAAGGAAGTTTAGCCAAAAAACACGCTGAGCCATTATGTTAAAGTAAACGACAGCACTTCCTAATGTCATTTGGCAGTGCTAGCACTCAGCAATTAGGGCCTCTCTTAATGCGACGCTGGGAGCATTTCTCCTCAAGGTTAGCGCCTCATTTCCCCACGATGGGTCTGCGGGGCCGCACCAGATGCATTGTGGGAGCTGGGGGGCGAGAGTTAGGACAGGTGTCCGCCACCTTGGATATCTCCCCTCGCAGCTGGCACCAGCTGGCACCCCCAGTGCCCCATCCGGACGGTCTGCTCTGGCTTCTCCGAGGAGGAGAAGGAGGAGGAGTAGGGGGGCATGTCAAGGGCAGACCTGGTACAAGCTCACTCACAGGGCACCCATGCCATGACATGACCTGGCCACTAGGGGACCTGCCAGCGGTGAGGGGTAGGAGTAATGTGGTGCAGCCGTGCCCGTTTGGAGACCTGCTCCAGCATCCCTAATGGACCGGCAATGATGAGGCCCAGCAGTGCCAGAGGGTCAGAGGCAGCTTCTGTGGAGGACGCCGCCGTGGCCACCAGAGAGCCCAGGATGTCATGTCTGAAGGTGGTCTCTGGGTACAGAGCAGCCATTTTGCCGAGAGGTAAATGAGAGAAGAATCTTTAAATTAACGAATTACAGATGTGTGTATTTGCACATTCTCGGCACGGCACACACACACACACACACACACACACACACACACACACACACACACAGACACATATGCAGTATGTGCATATGAAATACAAATCTGTTTTAAATATTTAGCCAATTTCTTTTGTTCTATATTAATATATGAACAAGAAATAATTAAGATTTTTGTAGAATTTTCAGAGACTATTTATACAATATTATCCTTATATTTACTTTGTACATAATTCCACTCCAGTGAAAACTATGTAACTTTACATTTAGCTTGCAGATCAATTGTAGGATTATATGCAACTTTATTGGCTGACAAAATTGTATTATGAGGCTCATAAAATGCGTCTGCGTGTCATGGAACACAACATAATATTCAGGACAAAACATATGCAGTAAAATACTGAATAACTCTGTTTGGCTATGACTACGTAAGGCAAAATACAGAATAGTGTACAAAACATGTCAGCTGTATATTTTAAAACATATACGCTTCTGGCATATTTGTATTTTATGGATACGCATGGAAAGAAAACATTTTGCCTGTAGTGAACAGCTGAACGGTGCAAGGTTAAAGCAAACTGTTATGAATGTAAACCGGCTGACTTGTCTCCAGTCAGGAGAAATCACTTCACATTATAAGCACATTATGTTCCAGGCAATACCACACAGTGGTTCCCCACTCATGATGTGAGTTAATTCACTTAATATGTCTTTAATGGGGAGAGGCTTTTCTCTGTATAAAATGGTTTCCACACTGACCATTATCTGAAATCAAGCCTAATGATGGCTACGGTTTATGATAATGACCATTATCACACGGACCACCATCGTGTGTGCCAAATGATCAAATGATCTTGCATTTCTTAGTTGCGCGTTGAATTCGTTAGTCATGTAAATGTAAGCCCTTGATGAAGCTGGGGCGCTCGTTTCTCTTCACACCCTCCTGTATAATGCCAGAGACGTCTGAGGCTTCAGCTGCTGTTGTTCAGACCTCATACTGAACCAAGCTGCTTTTGAAGTTGCAGTATATCATCACGTCCCTCATCAGCGCTTAACGGGCAAAAATAATCATATATGACGATCGTAAGCTCCGTATTTATCGCGGCGCTCAGCTTTAGCGTGTGTAGGTAACCGAGAGGCAATAATAATAATTTGTTATAACACTCGCTGGCTCTTGGTGTCTGATGCCACATGGATCCTTTGAAGTGCAGACTGTTGATTACTGTAAATGAGAGCTGTTTCAGGGTGGATTGTGGGTAATTATATGCAGTGCACCCTTGGGAGCAGTGCTAGGACCCAGGGGACAGCGGTTCCACAGGAGAGTGAAGCACAGACAGAGCAACACATGCTGGGCCACCGATTCCCAGCATGAAACAAGTCAACAGGCCTGTCTTTTATTCCTAATGTCTGTGATTTACATGAAAGAACCACCATCAACCAACCGCAACAACGTGTTGTATACCGCCGTTTGATTGACAGGATTTCATATTTCATATGTCCCTACCCCCTCTGCCTCCCCACCCCCACCCTTTCTGAACAACTTGATGATGATTGCAGCATTATAACACGGAACATATTGCCATTATAGCTGCTGTGCCGTAGAACCCATCTGTATTTAGCGTGTTGTGTGGCTGGCAGTTTTATTTAAGGTTTCGCTTTCTGATATAAAAGAGTAAAAGGTGTCAGAATGAGGTTAAATTGATATTATAAGCAGTAAGAGAAGCGGGGGGGCACTGCAGCCGTCGTGTGCAGAAAGAGAAACAGGAATAAACACAAGTAATATTTTATAAGTATATGTTTTATAATTGTTCTTATCACATATATACGTTGGAAATTGAATTCAGATTAAGGATGCAATGTGAGGCAAAGTTTCCAATCATGCTGCGAGCCCGGCAATCTCTTTCTCTTCACTTGAGCTCATTTCTCCACTAATGACTTTGCCCTCTGATGCAAGCCGAGGGATCGTCAAAGGTCCTTGAAACAAAAAGGGAAATATAGCAATTACTGGGACTTTCATCGGCGAGAAAGAGATTAAAAACCCTGTGGTTGTATAAGCGACGGAGAAGCAAACCGAGATCTGTTTCACCATTAAATGTATATTCGGGCTCTTACAAGCGAGATGTTATTCATCGGCAACGTGTTCCTCTTTCGCCCACCTTCATTCAGCTTTTTGCTCGTCGTGATAATGGAATCAAATGTATTATGTATTACTAATCACATGATAAAAGCCTTTGGTGCTGGTAATGCATGTAGATTCCAAAATGCTGTGCATGTACAAGAAAAGTCATTGCCTTTTTAACAGTGGCCTGAGGGAATGGAATTGTCCCTTAGCCTCCATAACCATTGACACAAAAGGTCCCCAAACAATTTCAAATTACTGCTTTATTTCTCTCTCTTATATAATCCACCCACATTATTAAATCTACCATCTTCTGGGACTTTACTGATACAATAATATTACAGTGCTAAGATGTTTACATTCGAGACTGCCAGCTTTCCTCGTTATAAACATGTATGCCCTTAGGACTAGTACAATACGCATGCATGCTACTTGGCCTAAATGAGTCGCGGGTCATTTTGTTTTTTAAGAGGGGTCAATATCACCTCAAGCAAAAGGGGGCCAAGGCCAACGCCGGAACCTGACTGAGCAGAAAATGGCCCCTGATACTCACAGATGAGATCTATTATACATTAAACATGCTTGTAAATATTCACTAGTCAGACCATTCAAATGGAAAATATGGTTTAGGTCAAAGGTCTATGAAAATGTTGTCTCTGGAGGAGGTCCCCGTAGAATAGAGGCAATGATGATAACGGGGAGAAACACCCATAGGGGACGCGGGGGAACATTAACAGTTGTTTTACATGTTTGACTGTGGGACAGCGATGATACCGCCGAGATAAATGATGTGCACTTATCAGACTGGACTGACCTAGAGTTATGTACCATGCCTAATGGAATGTTACACTCCCATCAATTATATACGGCCAGGCTGAATTACAATGAATTAATGTCCGACGGAATTTCCTAAATAATTATGTCCCAGCAATTTATTAGTATATTAAGTAATCATACTGAGCAAATATTAGGGGATGGGGGTGGGGGGGTGGAAGGTAATGTGCTGTGTTTGAATGGAGCAGTAATCCTTGTTAAAACCACAGAAGGTACAGAAGAATACGCGGACGTCACTTTTATTGGTGGTTTGTCTCGCTGACGGGATCGCATGGCTCGAAAATTATTTCATCATGTCCAAGTCCAACTGTGGGACTACGGTGTTATCTTCTATTTTTGTCTCTCTTGCCGTATATTTCAGAGGCCAGGAACAATGTAGTCTGACAGACATATTCTTTATGAGGGGCTCGTGGTCTCTCTAATTTGACACAGTTGTCAGAGATAAAGCTCCTTAGAGAGTGTGGCCATGCTCTGGGTAAGAATGGGGATTAAATTAACACCCCCACCTTCACATCCTCTGACCCCAATACTGAGGAATAAAACATACATGGTGACTCACTTCAACACCTCACGTCCTCCTTCCAACTTCATCTGCGCATGGATTTGATTTTATGACGAAATAAAACAATGTCTCACTCGGCACCGGATATCCTTTATTTAAATGTCAGGGTTTTTTTAAATTACATTTATAATCTTGGGTGTAATTCCCTTAAATAACACAAAGAAAATAATTTGTCAGATACACCTAACAATGCTGTTAATCAACATCATGCTTTGCTGTAAATGTGGCCGGCGACAGAGAGACGACCGGCACAGCTTGCCGGTGTAACAATACACTGGCTCTCCTTGGTAGTTTCCTATCAAATGACCCGAGCACATAAAATCAAATCAACACTGGAATGGATCATATCAAATTCTAATGAAAACATAATGTGCTCTTAAAATGTGTGTTGGCCCGGCAGCCAGTCATCCAGAGAGTCTCCCCCAGATGACGTGATGAATAGGGAACACCGATGGAATATGCATCAAAGTCGAGCTCATGATTTATGTAATAGCAGTCACTTGGACACTGATTAGCTGCTCTGTCAAGCGTGTAATACGAGAGGCACAACCCCTGGTTTATCAGTCATTTATCTGAAGTGCGTCCTGATATTATCACTGGATCCTAATGTCATCATTATGCCGCACAGCATGTGCGGGCCAGTGTGTCACGGTGCTGGCGACACTGCCTGTCAGGAGTTCAAGCCTCTTCATTTGCAAAGTGCTCAGACATTCATATCACTATGTCAACAGTAAAATAGAGAAGCCACATCACATCAGAGATGGAGGTACAGAGGCACACAGGCACACTAAATAAGTGGACACGAGAGGGAACACAGACATTTTGTCACGTCTTTGTGGTCGGGGCATTGCTTGCTTACACGGTGATCAGGCTAATTCTTTTGAGAGGAGCAGAATAACAAAGTGTCAAAGTAAAAAGTAGAAAATAACAGGTTGCTTTTTTCCACGCCTGCTCCATGCTTTGATTTGGAGGAACAGACTTAACATCTACTGTACACTGAGTATACACAGTGAGAACACCCAGACCTCCTCGATGTGCAGTGTGAGGCCCACAGAGCCATTTGGACTGATTAACATGCACACTCACACACGCCGCCGTGTGAGAGGACGCTGGTTCTTCAGTCTGTCAGGACTTTCCTGCTCTCCTAGAGAATATCTGATATCATAAATGACTTCAACTCCTCCCACGCTGACATGAGAGTGAGATTGCGAACACAGGAAAAGAGACAGAAAAGACAGAGACAGGCAGTAAATGACGGAGCTGTGACAATCATACATACATCCGGATGGACAAAACAGCTAATAAACAATTTCTGTCACTGTGAAAAAAAAAGGTTAGGGTTGTTATTCTCACAAACATCTGCTGCTGTACACTAAAAGGAAGCTGTGAGGCATATAAGTCTATCAGCACCTCACACAAACAAAAATAGTCAGGGAAACTGAACAGGAAAAGGAGCTCTTTGAGTCTCAAACAAAAGATATCAGCCCTGCTGCCAGCACAGACAGGGCACCACACCTTGGCTATGATGCCGCTCACAATCAAAGGAACAGTCGTCATCAACGCAGCCCTGTTTTGAAAGGATATCTTAAAAAGATTGAAATATTTGTCATTATGGAAAACAATCGGGTCTGGAACCTTTTGGTAGACGAGCTTGTTATGTCATTCACACTTCAGGCTGTTTACTCAATCCCAGCATGAACAAAGCATTTCCTGTTTTTTAATCAAATGTCTGCGCTCATAATAAATATGTAATAATAACAAAATGTGAAATTTGTAAAGCAGCGATGAAGTGCCAGGAGTGGCAAATTGAAGATTAATTTTAATTTACTATTTAATCAAAAACCAAGGCTGTCTTTAAATCTATTTAATATTGCACATTTGAGGCTGTTTCATTGACTAAATAGAGCAAACACGAGGAGCATCCACTCTTCCTGCCACAGCCTAACATATGATAATTGTCTGGCCACTGAAAATGCAGCATTAAAATCATCTCAAACAGTATGGCCCAGAAGATCCAGCAGAGGGGGCTGCTTACTGCAATCATATGCTGATTAATTGAGCTTGATTCTCCCCATGCTGTGAACATAAGTTGTCCCACACTGTAGGCTACATGTTGGTATGTGGGTAAAGGTTACAAGGCTTTATCCAAGTCACCTTCTTACCGCAGGTAGCCCTTCACGTCATTTTTGATGAATATTAAGAAAACACTGATTTTCTGATTATCCCTCATCAAGCCTAAATCAAACTAGGTTATGTTAATTTTTATTAATTGTGCATGTTCCTCTCTAATTAGCTAATGAGAGACAAAAGGCAGGTTTAGAGCAGAAAATGCAAATGACTCTTAGAAAATAGCACAAAAAAGTAAATGGCAAGGCTGAGAATCATCCTTCATTGAAATGTCAGAGATAAATGGCTCAAATGTCACATCAATTAAAACGGGGGACAGTTAGTAGTTCATTAAAGAGAGAGCCATATTGCACCGTCGGGTACCGTTGCCAACCCTTACTATCTGGGGCAGACTGGCAGCGGGTCCAGATGGCACGGAAATCCTCACAGATTTCAAAATGGTCTCTGCAGGGGTGGCGTTTTCTCCCCCGCTCCCACCCTCACCGCTGAGATGGGGTGTGGGCCACAGGCCCATGCCGGCCTACACATTCCAAATGGAGGCACGCAGAGAGCTGAAGGCGCCACAGAAATAAAAATAAAGCTGCAGAGGACAACATGCACTTTTAAACTGATAAATGACTGATGCCACACATAATGACTGAAATATTTGTTTCAACTAAATCTATGAGTACACCAAAGCAACATAAGGCCACTTCCTCTCCTTTAAAAGGCATAAAAGTCTAACGAAGGGATCCGCCACAGCATTAAGTGTTGTTCATAACAATGTGATGATAGCATTCTTTGGTGATATATAAGATGTTATTGGTCGGTTGGAGCAGTGTAGGTGTGTTCCCACCCAAACATTTCCATGCTTGGCACCCTAAAGACCTCATTGAGAAGCCGTCACTGGAGACGCTGGATTTAACTGTAATTGGAAAGACGGTGGTTGGAAATAATGATAGGAAATATACATTATCATATTTTTACTACTATAAAAATATCAAGTAAATCAAATATCTAAATCGCAACCACTACTAGTCTTGTGTGTACTGGGAGCCCCTGAAGGACCCCAAATCCCAGTTTGAGACCTATTAGACAAGCTTTCTCTGTCTGTCTGTGGCGGGGGCGGGGCAGAGAGTTTCCTCCGGCCAATCACACAGCAGGAGCGGACTTTGGCGCCCTGTGATTGGCCGCCTCGAGCACGTTGTGTATGGAAACAGGAAGAGACTTTGCTTATTGTTTTGCACATGGACAAGAAAGAAGAGAGGCGCCGCGCACACACACACATCGCTCGGGACACGAAGCTACACTGTAAGCAGTCGGCTCCATTTGCAGTGTTCTTATCTTTCACAACGTCGAGTAAACACGCGTGTAAGCGACCGAGAGCGTTTCAATCAGCGTGTTTAATGATACACTGGGCTGCAGGCCTGCACAGCGCGTTACACACACAATAACAAGGTTTAACGCGTGTTTGCAGGAGTTTAAACACACTCACACACTCATAAAGTCGAAGCAATCACCGTCACTGCTCCGATAGTAATTCATTTAATCCACAGTTTGGCGAAGCTACATAGAAAAGGACACGTGTTGCATTTTCACAACAATAAATCACCAAGTAACCACAGTAAAACGGCGATTTCCTCATTTATAAGCACGTACATGCCAGCTAAAGTCACATAATCTAACTATACATCACGTCTTAATGATAAAAGTGAGCGTTTGATGTCTGCCACCTGATCACAATTGATTATTGATTGAAATGTATTCTGTCCCAGCTGTGTTTACAACATTATTGATTTACAAAACCGCTAACACGATCCAAAAATCAGCTCATTTACATTTACTTATCTCTGTGTTTTCCCTTAATTTTTAATTTTGGTGTGACCTTTTAGTTTATTCATTCAGATCAAAGATTCACCTTCAACCCGAAATCACTACTCAGAAAATTTAGGAATAAGCACATAAAATATAGAATAACTGTCTAAATACTAATATCTGTACTGTGTGAAGATTATTATATTATCTTGAAACGTGGAATTAGAATAGAATTGTGTGAATAACCCTGGATTTGTGGGATTAAGATAGAAATTGGAGTCACCCTTAACTTTTCTAAGGTGAACTAGTCAGAGGAACATGAACACACAAGCCTGCGTGAGGAATAAAAAAAAGTAAAGATGTTTGCTGTTCCTCAGCCGGGGAGTTCGGGGGGCAACTGGTCATCAAGTGTAGTCACTTAGACGGGAAAAACAGCAGAATAACACATTATAGTATTATTTTTAATCAGTGTGGGCTATTAGCCAAGGCCATTATTGCCAAAGACTATTATTCTATCTGTAGGTCTATTACCAGCGTGCTAAATGGCAGGCGGTGTACAGAGCTTATCCAAAGTGCACTGTACCATTGTTTGGCTCTGAAATTTCTCGCCTTTATTGTCAGTTCAGGCAAACCCCTGATGAATACAGTGGGAGCAGCAAAAGTAGAAACAAGAAAGTTGAAGCAGACACATTTGTGATCACATACCATGACAGATACGGTGGTGTGTGTCTGTGTGTGTGTGTGTATGTGTGTGTGAAGGGTGGGGGGGTGAAATAGTGTAAAAAGCAAGAGTACTTTGCCTTTGTTTTTTCTTATGTGCGGTGTTCTGTAGTTAAAAGTAGCGACAGACTGTAGCAGCACTTTAAGAAATAATAATTACTGGCTTTAGAGTATTTTTATGCATTTTTAAAGAGGATATAAATAGACTCATTACCCACACAAGGACTCTGTCTAAGTTTAAAGTCCATTTTGAACCCTTTTTGTACTATTGATAATTACTGAACAATACAAATCCTTTTATTTAATTTTTCAATTAGAATGTTGCAGAGGAAATTTTTCCATTTGCAGAAACGAACCGATTCTCTCTGCTGTCACAATTAACACACGCAGAAATGAATGAATGTCATTTATATAATAGTATTAAATTCAAAATCAGCTTTTTCCTACAAAGCCTATAGGCGGTGTTCAGATCAGGCTTCCAGGAAAGAAAGGTTGCTTGGTTGAAACTCTTACAATCAATGTGACCTTTATTTATTATAACCCCCATCTCTCAAAAACTCACATATAACATAGTCAATCATCTCTCCTTCCCTCAAAGTAAAAATAAAAAAGGAACTGCTGTCTGGTTATTGCCAGTATCCATCTCAGTCGTCAGAAAAGCTGCACGTTTTTGCTGTTGTTAAGGGCTGGAAACCAGAATCCCATCGGAGTTGCACCCTAAGGAACAAATTTAATGCTAGAAAAACATCCCGGCCATCAACCAAAAATGACGGATTGAAAATAATGTCGAGCTATCTTGGGAATCCCCCACCAGACAAGGGAACAGACTGCATTGTTTTTCTCATTTATGTGATATATAGAACAGAAAGAGGGGAAAAAATGGGCGATTTATTGGTTAGATAGGCGTATTCTTTCCCATGCACAAAAGAAATATTGGATAGTAATGTAGGGATCAAGTCAAATCATGACATTGTTTGGAGGCTAGGTGTTCAAATATGTAAGTCATCATCCGTTGGTGGCCCGCTAGGTTTCCAATAGATCATTCAATGCAAATATTGTGGGAAATTCTGAAAGTTACCACATGAATATGTCAATGAACGCGGTGTAATTTGTGCTTCCTTAGCAGGGCAGTGAGATGAAGAAGCAGAGGGAGAGCCAGTGCACTCAGAAGACCATCTCATTGCTGAGCCCCCTGGGGAAGATCCAAGTCAGTGGATGTGAGAATGGTGTGCACACCATCCAGATCCTAATGGATGTCGCACCTGCTGAAAGGTACTGTACAACAGCCGGGCTGGTGACGTGATAAACAAAGGTGTGAAATTTACAGGCAGACAGAATCCACTCGTGTGATGGAGTGTCACCATTCCTCATTGGAAGCAGGGCATTTTTGTAGATCCCACAAGAAATATCCTGGAGAAAGTTGGGCAAATATGAGCCGGCACTAGAAATATGAGGGGCACTAGAATACAGTTGGGCTTGAAATTAGATTTCCGGTGGCATGCGGTTGTGATTCTTCCCGCAGTATATTTGAAATTTCAGAAAAATAACTTGTTTATTATCCTCCGGGGAGTTGATTAGAGCTGAAGTCTGTGGGGTCAGCAAAGGCCATGGGGAGCCCGGACTGTTCTCTCCTGTTTATTTATGTTGCCTCCAAGTTGTACACAGTAGTTTTGAGTGTCAACCATCACTCAGAAATGTAATATGCGGCCGCGTTTCATGCCCTCCCCATCGCTCAAAATTGTTAGAATGTTGACAGCCTTACTGAAGCGATTGAAACTGATTAAACTCAGCATTAATAAGCACTTATTCCTTATTTTTACAGGTCCACATCCTACATCCCAGATTAGTTTTGATTAGATTGAAATTAAATATCCATGTATTGCGGATTCGCATTTGACAAACTTGAATGGTTTGGGAAATTAAACCATTTCCAAATGCACCCGGATAGGAAGTTATCCTTTTGAAAATGTATGGCAAAATTCTAATTTATGGAAACCCATTAATGACCGTGTATATTATACCTCAACACGTGTTTCCTTCCTGACTGTCTGCTATTTCCTAAAATTCATCAAGCAGTAAAAACATTCCACTTGTTGTTAATGAGTTGAAGTGAGAAAATTAATAATATGGAATTTTGATTATGGAAGATGTCCTGTAACCATGTGCAGGCACCTTTCTCCGTCTCCTCGTGAACAGGGTTTAATTTGTGTGTTCGGGTTCAGTAGGAATATGCAAATGAATTTAATGATTCGCATCAGTAGATCATTTCTCAGTTTAATATCATTTGCTATGTCGGTCATAAGTGTAGTTTGGATTACGTCGCTCTCTGTATGTTCTCCAAGGTGTGCGCTGGAAATCATTAAACAAAATGTTTAGATTTTGATCAGGAATGGGATGTTATTGTCACAGGACGGGGGGAAACTAGAGCCACCTCAGATATATGGAGTAACACAATGTAAACAGGCATTAAGGGAGGCGAGATAAAGTGACAAAATATAGGCTTATCTTTGCAACCGGCTTTACATGTAGATCTCACAAAAGCCTGCCTGTAGCGGTAATAGTTCAGATCAGCCATTTCCATTGATTTATTTATGACATACTAAACAAGGCTCTCTCTCCAGCTTTGGCTGTGGTGTGGCGCAGGCTTAGGAAGTCAGTGTGATAAATGATGTTTAAGAGCATATTTTGGATAAGGGAAATAGATAACATCTATGCATAACATAAAGGGAAACCCAGTGTTAAAGCTGCGCAGGCTTCCACCAGCCCCGTTTGCTCTCTGCGCTCTTTCACAATTCACTATTGGTTGCTGTTGAGCAGCAGGAGCGAAAGCGTTGGTGGCATTGATAGATAGTTATTGATAAATGCCATTATAGCTACATAAACGCCCTTGAAGTATTGCTTACACACCATGACCGTCAGCTCTTTCTAATAGAAACGTCTCAAGCCCCTTTTGCTTCCTAACTGATCTTAGGAACATTTCCTGAAATCAACCTCCTCTGCCAGTCTAACGACAGCCCTGAAGGCACCATCAGATGAACAAATTCATTACATCTCAACAACCCCTGTTGGGGCCCTACGCACCAGCCTCCCTGTTAACCAGCCTCCCCCTTAGTTTAGCATGGCCACAGCGTTCACAGAAAAATGATACGCATTTTGTTTACAGGAGATTACTATTATCTGAAATATGATGCTTCGTGCCTCTTTCACACAGAGCACAGACACATAATACAGAGGAAATCATAGAGCACTTTTTTTATTAGGGTGAAAAATGAAAAAAGGGCTGGACTCCTGCCCCGAGACATTTTGTGAGCATATTATTTTACAATGCTTTGATCAATTTGTCTGTCAAGCTGGCTGAGATGTGGGGGAGCTGGAAAAAAGCAATTTAGCTTGTGAGGTCCTCAATAGAAATGTACTACAGGAGCCCGTGTATGACATGTTGCATTAGAACCTGAGTAGCCTTTATTGCCTGATAATGTCACCAGGCAATGCTGATATCAATCACACTTTAACAGCCGGGCTGATGTGTTTTTATGAAAGAAAATAATGCACCGAGCATTTCTGAGAAAATAATTGATTTAATTTGGAGGTGGGGGATTTCTACTTTTAACGACATGAAAATGTTGTGTTGGGTAACAAAAAAAAATCAAGCCGAGCACAAAATGTACTCGGAGCTAAAAATTGTTAAGAAGTGTTAAGCTCTTTGCATATGCTCCTATAGAAGATTGTAATTAATTTTACACGGATAAACAAAAAAACATTGTGTCTCATTTGCATATAGATATAAACAATATATTTGTGCATCTGAATTCCCAGCACACTTGGGTCATGTGATCTGCCTAAAATCCTAAGTGGCTAAAACCAGAAATTATCATTATATTTCCCCGACCATAAATCCGGCTTTTTTTCCCCCTCTCTCTCCCTGACACAAAGCCTTATAAATCTGTGTCTGATTTTTCACACTGCACATTGTTTTTAGTTAATGATTTTCATCTGTTTGTTGTTGCTGTGATAGCGGGGAAATGTACCATATGCTCCGGCAAAAGACAAATGATTAGCAAATGAAATTCCGGACAGCTGTCTGACTGAAAGCGTTTGGTTGATAGCATTCTGCTACCATAATTAGCTTAAGCTTTGGGTTAATTAACTTTCTACCTGGATATGCATAATAATAGCTTTCTGCAGAAAGCCAAGGAGCTTCCAGTATATCAGCAGCAAAGGCTGGCTTTTTATTTTGTATTTCGCCAGCATATTTCAATTTCAAGAGGCGATTTAGCTCGGGAGCATCGTCAAATATTGTAGATTTTACTCCCCAAGCCAGATAATTCTGAAACAATAGGGGTGTATTATGTGGCAGAAATGCCATTTCTGAATGTAATTAAAGCGGATGAAAGCAATCACCAATTTTTAAACGCTTTTGTCTAGCGTCAGGCCTACTTGTAAAAAAATACCCATCAAGAGGAGAAAAGAGGCAGGAGAACCCCCAAGTCCTCCTATAAGAGGCCTTTGAGACTGAAGTGAAGTACAACAGTAATTAGTCTTTTGTATGAATTTGCCGGCCATGGTCATGATTAGTTAAGCATATGAGAGGACTGCAGGACTGCACTGCTCTTAAGGAGGAGGGTGTTAAAGTCTATTTATCACCAGTTATCCTCACAGCTTTCCATTATCACTGACAACACTGGATGGGGCCTGAAAACAGCCTAATTGTTGTGAGGTGGAGTGTTTTTGTGTCGAACCCGTCACCCCGCTCACATTGGCATTCATAAGCAGACAGACTTTTTTTTCCATCTATCCAGCCCTAATACCCAAGCTGTCACAACAGCTTTTACACAATACCGACGCGAGTGTGAAATATCTGAGGTGATGCATTTATCGTTTTCTCACACTCATGTAGTGTTGTGAATCAATGTCCCGGTTCACACTGAATAGCAGTATGGTAAATGTGTTTCCTGTTTGGGGCCTGTTTATGTGCCGCCACGCTCACATTATTTCCCGCAGTCATTTCTGTCTCCCTCTTTTCCTCTCTGTCATACTTAGTCCAAAGCATTTTTTAAAAATCAAATTAGAATTTGTCTTAATATAATTTTCCGTCCTAAGTAAACTGCTCACGATTGTGACTGAACTGCTATGTCATACAAACAGGGATCTGCTGAGATATTGAATGCGATCATCAATAAAGCCGGGGGAGACTTTTTGACGTAGTCCCTCTAGAAATGGTATGAATTATTCATTGAGTAATGATATTCAGATGATTTTTGTTCCATTTTTTTTTTACGGCGGCCTTAGAATATTGTTTTGCATGTTGTGAAGTGTAGTACTCAGCTGCGTATTCATTAAGGTGCTGCTCCCACTGGCCCTTGGACCCATCTGTGCTCTATGTTTATGCCGCTGTCTCCCGGGATCTCCTCCCCCCTCCCTCCTCCTCCTCCCCCCTCCCCAATCAGGCAGCATGTGCCATTTCCTGTGTAAACCAACACCTGTGTAACACGCTACCTGTAAACCGCCCTGCACAGACAGAGACGCTGACATTCACTCATTCTTCAAGACGAAATATTTGCAAATGTTGTGGTTTCTAAAACGGACCCTCCAGGGTGAGGAGGAGACCCGGAGCGGCGCGGCTAAAAGCAGCCGCTGCAGTTTTTTTCTGCCGTCAGCCGAGAAGTTTTGCGGCAGGAGGGCTGTGCTAGTTTGTTTTAGAACTTGATTGGATTCTATATCTGCATCACGCAGAAGTGTGCGGTGTGTAACATACTGAGGCAATATGCAGAGAGATGATTCCGTTCTGACATCTTGGAGAGGAGTACGAGTCAATTATGCCCAAGTGTTGTTCTTGCTTATCTTCCTGCGGCACCAAACAAGGATTTAGTCAAGGATTTAGGGGTGAGGGGGTGGTGGTGGGGATCATGGTAAGCGGTTCACAACAAAACACTCAAAACTCCTGGGAGCGGGCACTGATTTAAAAATAAATTACAGAAGACGAAGCGCTAACACTCAAGGGCCCTCAGCAGTGCTGGCGTACACAGGTGAAGATTAGCCTCCTCGCTAATCAGAGGAACAAGGCAGTAATTTGCTCTGAACACAGACAGTAATTAGGACTTGGTGACACTGGATTCCCATAATGCCTTTGTGCTTGACGTGGTCAAATTTTGACAGAGGCTATCCATGCAGGGTCACTGTCCCTCCAGTCTCTGGGCCCTCTTCAGTTGAGGCTCTAAAAGGTCCCAGCAGTTACAGGGGATCCCTAATGTACTTTATGCCTCCCTCACTGGCTCCTTACCATTCGGGTAATTGGAATCTCTTACTGTGGCACTTGAGAATAGAGGCTAAAAACGCTATTTGAAACTGCTCAGTAGTCTGTTGTAGATAAACATTGCTGCGTCGGGGTGTGGATACACTACATAATGGAGTAAGAGTTAAGGCTCTGGTAATACATGCCTGCACTGACTCCTGTGGCTAGCCAGTTGGGAGAAGACCTAATTGTTGTGTGCTTTGTTGCCTACGCTGCAGTATTTTACCTCCACCTTTATGTATTGGATCGAGCGTTGTGGCCTCTTTGGTGGACATTCGCTAATAAGAGTTGTTGGATATCTGGAGAGCCGTTTATCTGGCCCGGTTTGTTTTTATTTTGAAATAGCAGGCGGAGAGCAGAGAACGTGCGGCCCTTGCACGGAATAGGAGGCATTACTTACAGCTTACCACTCCAAAAGCTCTTGACTTTAGTGCTGCAGTGGCAGAGATAGGAATCTGAATGATCTTCAAATGGTTGAACGAGCCGCATTGAGCAAGTGGCTTACAATTGTATCACAGCCTTTGGCTCAGACACCATCAGGATCTTGACATTCATAGAGACATGCTGTATTTTTTTCCCCTTTTTAGACAGTCATTTTAGGCTTTTTTCATGCTCTCTTGAGTCTTTGACGTGTCCGAGTTAAGTATCTGCAGCTATAAGGCTGAGGAAAATATTGGACTGGTCCTGGCCTTTTCTATTTCATCCCCTGACCCGCCATGTTACCCATGATCGGTGAAGGAGAACTCTGGCAGGCTGTGTCAAAAGTGACAGCCGATCGAGTCAGGATGAGCGCCATCACGCTTCACAGGATGGAGGCATGAGTTCTGACTTTTTCCCCTTTTTGTGCGATACGCCATTACACCCTTCGCCAGATTGCTATGATTCCTTTCAATTAGACCTTGTGGTTAACCTGTTTCATTCTCACATCTGCTGCGGATGGAAAGAAGAAGGGGGAAAAAAAGTCTCCTGAAGTCTTGTGCAACTCGACTCGGAGAATATGCCAGAAAGAAAATTGATGAAATTAATGTCAGCTACTTTTGTTTTTTCCCGGACACGCTATTGCTCACCTCCTTTTTTTCTCCCTTTGTCTCTTTTGATTGTTTCTTGCAGGATGAATGCTCAATTCATTCTTTATATTAGAGTTAGAAAATAGGTAGAACTCCAAATGACTCCCACTTTGCACACCAATGATTTATGGTAATTGGAAATTGATTGTGACAGGAGCACAATATTAGAAATTTTCTCAAATCACAATCTTCTATCAGGGGAAATATTCTTTTTTACTTCGTCAACTCGCAGCTAGTTCGGAATTAGTTTCTTATTTCCTTACCTGTGATGAAATACTGAGCGCCTACAGGATACTTTAAACATTATTATTGTAAATAGTCAAAAGATAGGCTCATAAAAACAAATTTGAAATTATTGAAATCCTATCAGTAGTAATTATAATTGTTGCGTACAGAGTTTTCTCTGTAATTGCGAAGACATTTATTAGACGCCTGTAATCGCTCCTTTCAAGGGCATTTCAATTTCTAATCTGCACGTCTGGTCTCCGTTAAGCCGGCGCCGCATGATTTGCGATTCACCGTGGCAACTGAAAATGTTGCCCCGTGCAGGAGTTACATCTCCACTGGCCAGCTGCTCTTTAGAAACAATCCCCCATCGCACCTAGAGGTGACAGACTTCAGCTCCACTGATGTTGTTCCGTTTTTATTTATTTATTTTGGTGTTGTTTGCCAGCCATAACATGTACTGCATTGCATTAACTTTTACTACTGTCAATGTTGTATCACTCAAACACCTTTTAAGGCGAGCGCATCCACATAACGGAGAGACTGAGGGGAGGAAAATTAGCCACGGTGACAAGTCTGAAGTGTGAGTTGGAGGTCAAAGGTGCCGAGCCTTAAGCAAAGGTGCTCTACCCTTTGTCCGGTAGATTGTAAGGGCCTGCGGGTCCAACAGGAACATTTCCACACACAATATCCCCGAGCTGTCAGTGTGCAGCGGCTGGAACATCCTCTCAGAGAGAAGGAGGGGGTGTGGAGAGTGTAGAGGGGTAGAGGAAGAGGAGGAGGGAGGAGGAGGTGGTGGTGGTGGTGGTGGTGGTGGTGGAAGGAGGTGCGCTGGGGAGGTGGTGGGTGTAGAGAGGGAACAGTGGCCTGAAGATCCTTGCTGAGAGAAAGAGAGGTGGGGGGATGGTGGGTGTGTGTGTGTGTGTGTGTGTGTGAGTGTGGGGCAAAAGAGCCAGAGTGGGAGGATAGAGAAATAGAGAGGGGGGAAATGAGGAGGGAGAGCTGGGGGGGGGGGGATAGAAAGGAGAGACAATGACAAGTAGGGGCTGGCTGGGCACTCACCCATGCCGACAGAGATTGCCATGAGCCATGGCCATTGTTTGAGTGGGTCTCAGCACAGGACCCGCTGGTGGGCTTCCGACTTTTCACCACTCAACTATAAACTGCTGCGCGGTTTATTTAGAAATGAGAGTATTTACACCTTTTACTGTATTTACACCCACTGTTAAACGGCCCCCGGGAGATTTCCATCGCACGGCCACAAACTAGCGCGGCAGAGTGGCTCCCTGAAAACTGACCCGCTCAGTCATAACACTCCAGTAAACCCCCGGCTTCACGTGTCCCAGTATAAAATCGCTGCTGCTCAAACTGCGAGCGGCAGAAGTGTAAGAAAACACTTAGGGCCATGTTAACTGTGTTACGGCAAAGAGGAGAGAGACGGCGGTGTGTGTATGTATGTGTGTGTGTGTTTAACAAAGTAAATGTCTATTATTAATACCGTACAGGATAAGCCAATTTTGTAAAGGGGGCACTTAAATGGCGATATTAGTTATTTATAAGTTTTGTACACCAGTTAATGGAACTGGCGGCCCCGCTTCAGATCCGCAACACAGCTTGAGGTCCACTTTACGGTAATGCACATGCGAGGAGAGGACCTTCCCAGTAGGGTCTTTAAGTGTCAAATATGGGTCAGTCTGCTTGCGTTGACCTGGGGGGTGGTCAGCAGCGCAGAGACATTCAGCTGTTAAGTGATGCCAACTCAACCATCGGCAAATTCCTCCAAGCGTCTACTCATGCTAAGATGCACGTCCAAGCACAGCGCTTTGCTGGCCAGCAGCACTCGGGCCAAAAAATCCATTTATTCTTGTCATGAACTATAAACCAGACCCAAGCAGAGCTGAAACTGTTGTTACGCCGTAACAGCTGCAAAACTCCCTGTGAAAAACTGTTTCTGCTCCCCCAAAGTTGTTTGAAATGAATTGTTAACAGCGTTTCTCCTGACCTGACAAGAGTTTTCGTTGGTACTTTATGATGCATACATACTATAAACATACACTCAGTGGAGACTTTATTAGAGACACCTGCACAATCCAATACGTAAGGGATCAAGTATCTGTAAAGTATCTGCTGAAAATACATTACCCCACTTATTGTCTGGCAAATTTCCAAATCAATAATTTTACACCGCATATTAATTTTAATGACTTTATAAGCTACTGTAGAGAAAAATTGTTCGCCGTTACTAGCGTAGCAACAATGCTTGTACATAAATACTATAATAATGGCAGCAGAGTGGAGGCTACTAGCTAGCTACATCCTGTAGTAGCAGCCTGTGTCGGGTTTTAAAGTCACATTGTCCATTTCTATTAATTGTGTAATGCGTCAGAGTGAATTGAGTCGCCTTTGGGGATGTTTATGTTGGCTTCATGTTGCTCTTTCTAGCAGGAAGGCATTGCTAGTTTCTAGGAATGCTGATAAGCTACTGGTAACTTGACAAAAGGGCTCTAGTCAGTTATCTAGTTCAAGTCATTAGTAAGACATGAGATAAGAAAACTGACCGTAGAATTCTTAGATAGACCAACCAGAATGGCACATTCCAGGTTAGCATAACACTATGAATCCTACGTTTGCTAATCTATTCATGTTCATCTTTTGTTGACACTGTGTCAGAGTGGCGTTCATTCAGCTCATTAGTAGTTGTGTCTGTAGTTAGTGGTGTTGTTAGATATAATATAAACATATAGGACTATGTTTTATTCAAATGTGACTAATATTCTGCCCTCCTTATGTCATTGGGTCGGACAGAACAGCATGTCTGACACAAGGTCAATGATTAGCAGCTTCACAAAGGTCGAGTTATAGCAGCTTGTTTTATTAGATTGTGTTGCCTTTCACAGGTGTGTGTAGTAATGTGCCCACTGAGTGTGTTTCTACGGCAAAGAAGCGTCAGAGTCGCCGTCCTTGCTCCGTCTTTCCCAGCTCGGAAAACTCGCTGCGACCGCGCTGAGAAAGTTTGAGAAGGTTTTTAAAAAGCCCCTTTGATTAACAACTTTAGTTTCACTCGGCATGTTATGTCATCTCGCGTCTGTGTCACTCACGGCCTGTTATTACACTCCTGTGACACATTTTAGCACTGTTCAACCAAGAATTCCGTATTATGATTACTCCTCTGATCCCCGCCTCACCTCCCCGTCCTGCCTTATATCCCTCGCAGGAGCAGCCGGGCCCCCCTGAGCCGCGTGGTCAACGATAGCCCGGCAGAAACGAGCCCTGAGTTGCAGCGCTGCGTCGAATGGCTCCAGGCGTACTTCAGCGAGCCGCGGACCACTGGGAGTCTCCCGCTCCCTGCCTTTCACCACCCCGCCCTGCAAGGAGGTCTGTCATGGATAAATATTTGCAGAGCCATGACTGGGATCAGGCTTTCACTCTTAATTGTCAGTTACATCACTTACACTCACTGGCTCACTGTGTTATAATGAAGTATTTTATGGCTGAGGGAGAGAGAGAGAGAGAGGGAGAGAGAGAGAGAGAGAGGGGCGAGGGAGAGCTGGGGGAACAGCGAGTGTGTGAGCGAGAGAGAGAACAGAACACAGAGCTGTAACTTGGTTCAGTAATCTGTGGCAGCTCTTACCACGCGTGTTAGTCTTGGCAAGCTTTTCCATGATTCTTGGCACATTCTTTGAAACTGATCGAATTCCACTCTTGACATTTTCAGACGGGAAGCCTTTTTTTTTTTTTTTTTTTTTTTATTTAATGAGAACATGTGAATGGTAGTAAAGTTTGAATGAGCTTATTGTTGGCTTGACCGGTCACCTACAGCAACTGCAAAAAAAACGGACAATTAGTTTCTCCTCAACTGGTAGATATGACACACGAGAGAGGAAGAGGGAGAGAGAGGGAGCGCTGAGATAAGAAATGAGGGAATAATTGTCAGTTAGCTGTTTTTGATTCGGGGGAAATAAACAGTAACGCGGCCTGACAACTCATTTTTGACACGGTAAACTTAGGCGCCTGGTGCCAATTCCGCCGAAACAATTACAGCTTATTTCTTCATCCCTCCAACGACGCCCGCCGCATTTTAACTTAAAGGTTTTT
This sequence comes from Genypterus blacodes, assembly GCF_046128005.1. Lineage (NCBI taxonomy): Eukaryota > Metazoa > Chordata > Actinopteri > Ophidiiformes > Ophidiidae > Genypterus > Genypterus blacodes. Next base: position 736,366 of record NW_027466833.1, read on the forward strand.
CAGAGGAACTCATTTCCAGGGTGAAGCACACCTACGCGGGGAAAAATAACTCCTAATATATGCATTTAACAATTGTGCCTCTCTTCCCCTGCAATCAGCTCTAAGTTGCTCTCTAATTTCATGCAGATCTGCAGTGCTTGAGTGATGGCATTTTCAATGAGCAGGTAGTCCGTGGAGACCCTGTATACAGCTATGAGTCCCACGCTCCCGCAAAGGCAATGCAGAAATACATCAGGACCAATTACGATATCAACTTTCAGTGTGATTCCCTTCGCCACCAAGTGCTTGTGTACCAGCCCCAGGCTCTTTCAAATCGCATCTCATCTGAAGTCTTTGGGGTTTTAATTAAATTTCAGGATAGATGGAATTCTTCATTAGTACCTGATCTGAATAGGTGATTGTGCTGCGTTCCACCTCTTCTCCCTCGCCTGTTGTTTTGGGGCTCAGTAAATACAGGATTTAGGGCTGGATTGCTCTCGGTAGTCAGACACGTAAGGCCATGTCGGCATAAAAATGTTAAACGCACGCATCAGGAGTATTCATCTTTTTGAGGGGAGACATTTTCAGTTTTTGTTGATTCACAAATATTCAGGATTAGGATTTTTTTTTGCTTTGCCTGCTGCGCAAAAATTCCTAGTCGGTCTAGTCGAGCGCCCAGCCCACTGCCTTCCTAGGAAAAAAAAAAACAACAATACAAGTTTAATCAGGTCATTACCATCTGTGACAACCAACTTTTTTTGTTTGCACAGTTATCTTGTGGGAGAACCCCGAACGCGACAGTTCTCTGGCAGCACTTGTCATGTAATATTGAGTTGTGACCTTCACTTGAAGTGTTGCCATGTTTATTTACACATTTCTGACAAAACAAGCCACTTTTCATATTAGCTGTCAAGACGTAGTGGAGCTACAGAGGTGACATGAAAGGAGATGTGAGGCGCAGTTATTCTGTACTCGGATCGTCACATCACATGCGAGCTCGGTCGTCGGAGGTGTGCGTGAGTGGCGTGTGTGCCTGTGTCTGTGTGTGCGTGTGTGTGTGTGTGTGTGTGTGTGTGTGTGCGTTCACATTCACCTCCTACTAAAAAAAAAAAAAACACAGACACCACCGTGGGTTCTGGAAACGATGCATATTCTTATCTCATTAATTATACATCCATATGAAACAGACGAGAGGATCTTAGTCTCGGTAAGCGGCACGGGGAATGTGCGGGGAGGGGGCCGGGCAAAGCGGGGGAAGGGCGCTCTTCAAAGCCCAAATGACTGTGTTCCTGCAGGAGCCTGAACCTCCCCCTGTGCTGTGCACGGGGTGAGATGAGACACTCACCAGGACTCGCCCCTGTGATGTGGAGAGGAATTAGGGAAATGAACGTTTTCAGAATATCGAATAATCAGAGAATCATCAGCACCCCGTCAGCCTTCAAAAGTATGGATCCCTCAAGACTCAAGAGACACTTTGACTGCGAGTCAAAGTCTTCCCTCCCATTAGACACAAAGGATAATGAGGGAGCTGTATTTCCACTATTGTCTTTTTATTCTCACAAGCATGTATGAGGTGACTGTCAGCTGGAAATCATCTCTCCAAACCAAACGCCATCATTAGCAAGGCTAATGGAATTCCCTTTATTGTTTTCCTTCTTCCCCCTAAATTGGTCTCCTATACAAAGTTATGAGCAGATCAATCATACATGCCAATATCTTCATAATCACGCCATCCCTTCGATTTCACTGCGGGTCAATCTCTGGCTGCCTGTGCAGCGGCTCTATCACCTGGCCCTATGGCAGGTAATGGCCTGTGACATAATTATGGGATGTCCGTAAACACGTAAGTGGTTCCTCTCAACTTTTATTTAAACAATTGACATCACTGCACCCCGATCTAAAGAGGGTCCTGACCCCAGACACAGTGTATTAGGCCCTTTATGAAGTATGGGGCTAGGGGACTGCTCTCCAAATCATTGCTGGTCACCTCCAGTGACCTGCACCGAGTCGCTGTCACTTACACTGATGAGGGCAAAGTTCTTTAACCTCTGGACTCGCAGATAAAACCACAGACACTTTTTTTTTCCCGCTCTGAAGTGTTGACGATCAGGTGTTGTGTAAGTGGTAAACAGGATTTGTTGCTTCCACAGTTTGCAGATAGAAGCGTGGCATCGGGGGGGAACGTTCCTGAGTTTAAGCTTGTTTTGTCGCTAACTTGCCGTAGCTGCTGGTTTTTGGGGGCGAAGCGACTGGAGCGCATCCATATTCACCCAGGCGTCACGTGGGCCAAATCGCGAGCGTCATGACGGAGAATAATGCATAAAAGAATTTCCAGGGTTGTATCTTATCTCCTCGTAGCATTAAGTCTGTCTGCGTAAGAGCCCGTCATCTCGTTGACAGCGTGATTATTACCTGAAAAATTATTAAACAGTACCTACGGGCCTTGTTCAAGACAAAGAACTCACATGGGTGCGCATCAATCAAATCTATCCCCTTTAGGTTTTACACTTATTCCCCCCAGTTTAGGCAAATTGCCTTGTTCGCGTGGCTTTGTGTAGCAGAGAGTGACTATAAGGTAGCGAGGGAGCCTGGGGAGCAAAGGATGTTCACTCTGTAGAAGAGAGACAGGGGTGTGACATGTTTTCACACAATGCCAATTTAGAGGGATTTCACATAGATCACTTGTCATGTGCTCTCTTAGACCATATAAATGAGAGAGAATGGGAGATCGCTAATTGAATTTTCATGACTGAGTACATGTATGTACTAGAAGAATGTCACCCCCTCTTGATAACGAGACTATTGTTCCCCGCCCTTGTTCGCCGCCGCCACCAAAAAAAAAAGTGTTGTTCACTCGCGACACGACCGGAGCGTCTCAAGGTTTCCTCCGAAGCGTCTTCAAACGCGTTTTTTGATTTTCTCGGCAATTGGAGCTTTGCAAACACGCCTCTCTCTCTCTCTCTCTCTCTCTCTCTCTCTCTCTCTCTCTCTCTCTCTCTCTCTCTCTCTCTCTCTCTCCCTCTCTCCATCCGGTCGTCGCCCGGTAATCCAGAAAAAAGAGAAAGATAATGCAACTGCTAAAGTGCTAATGAAATCAAAGCCGTTAATGTGGTCGGTTAAGCTGCGGATGATTTGAAGAATTCCACCATTTAAGTGAAGATGATATAATGAATCTACTCTGAATAGAAAGCAATTAAAAGGACAAATTGGTCTGATTAACCTCAAAGTCATCCCACTGCCACAAATGGTGTGCAACATTCAAATTATTATTATTAAAAATCTGGAGCAGATTTGCAGTGGTTTTGGCCTCTCTTAATCCTTTTAAATGAAGGAGCCAACTTTTTTAATTTTAGCTGTGACCTTTCCGACGCATAACCTAGATTTTTCTGCAATGGAAATAATTCCCTCATATCAGCAACTGTACCGTGTTAATGCCGGTGCTAAGGTCAAACCGGAGGGATTTCTCTCTGTGTGCGTTGAGGTAATAAGGGGGTTGAGCGCCGGCGTGGCAGTCGTCCTCGCCGTCTCATCCGTCTGATAACGACGACGACGCCGGCCTCATAAACAAAATGTAAATGTGTTCTTACGCAGGGTTTTAATCAGAGGATCAAAGTAAATGAGCCACTGTTGTGCTTAACATGGAGGTTTGTTGTCATCGGCCACTCAATCAGCTGTCTGGCTTTGATTGATTAGATGAGTGACTCTCTCGCTCTCTCTTCCACTCTCTCTCTCTCTCTCTCTCCCCCTCTCTCTCCCCCTCAGACTCGTTCAGCGGCCGCGTGCTGCAGACGCTCCTGAGGCGCGTGAAGTGCGGGGAGACGGTGTCGTATAAGCGCCTCGCCGAGATGGCGGGAAACCCCAGAGCGGCGCGGGCGGTGGGAGGGGCCATGAGGAGGAACCCAGTGAGTGCGGCTGACACTGATTGACAGGCTTCTTCTTCTCTTACTTACTTTCTCGCACACACACACACATGCGCGCGGCGGGGCCGGAGGGGCGTTGGCGTCGTTGTTGTTGTTGTTGTTGTTTCTGCTTCTTTGATTCCGATGGCGTCCGCGGCTGAGCTCACAAAGAACAACGTGTATATTGAAGTTAATTAGTCTTTTTCAAACAAATAAGACAGGAATCTGCCGTGGTTCAGTTTGATCCGATCACCAAACACACAGGTTTCATATTTGGATTTCTTGGTGAACAATAATTATGAAGTAATTTATGTGCATTTATAAAAGAAAAAAATCCTATATAATACATAAATTAATTAGACTGGGATGTTTGTTGGTTCCATTTCAAAGTGATTTGACATCTAATCTGTATCTGAGATGCATCAAACATATTTTTACATTTAATATTGAAGAGGAATGTCGTTTCAGGGGACGCCATTAAGCAGCCAACACAAACACACTATCTCACACTCGCAGGTGTAATCCGACCCCCGTGTGTGTGTGTGTGTGTGTGTGTGTGTGTGTGTGTGTGTGTGTGTGTGTGTGTGTGTGTGTGTGTGTGTGTGTGTGTCGTACACCGGTGCAGCTGTACCTCCAGCAGGGTCCAGAGCCCAGACGTTCTGCTGCTCTGTGGACTCTTAAACCGCAGACGTTCGCTCCAAATCTCTTCTGAGTCTCGCCGGTAGAAACCTGACCCGCATCTTCTTCTTCTCTTTTTTTTCCTCTTTCTTGCCCGGCGATTCCACTGTGTACAAAATGGAGGGCTAGAGGGCAAGTGGTACGTCTCCTTTTGATCAAACCCTTTTGATCAAAGCCCGTTTAGCTCTGCCCATGTAGTGCTGTGGGCACCACCGGTGTGCTGTGTGTGTGTGTGTGTGCTGTGTGAGGTGCCGCACGTTACTGCGCCGCAATGGAGTTAGTCAGATGTTCTCCCTCGCACGTGTGTGTTACAGGGAAGCGTGTGTGTTTCTGTGTGTCTGTCTGTCTGTCTGTGTGTGTGTGTGTGTGCGTGTGTGTGCGTGTGTGTGTGTGTGCATCCTCGTCTCTCCCCTGACTTTATTGTGCGTTCTCACTCTGGGATGGTTGGAAACATACAGCAGAGCGGATCAGAATGAAACCATAATACAGCAAAACTCCTCTAGTTGCTCTCTCCTCTTCCTCTCTCTCTCGGTAGCCAATGGCGTCGCTGGTGGATGTCTGCGCTGCACTTCTCGGTCTCGTGTTTTACAGGCGTTTCTCTCCTTTGGTCGGGGCGGCTGGGAGCCCTGAGCCCTCAGCTCCTCGTACGGATCCAGAGTCAGATTGTCAGTGTCAATTACTTGTCAGTAGCGGCGCCTGGGCTCGGGCTTCAGCTGTGTGAAAAGCTCAGTGTGCTCAATCGATCCTCTCCTCTCGCCTCGCCGTGCCACTTCTTCTTCGCCAGGATTTGAGTATTGATAAGCCCGGCGCAGTGCTCTTTCCTCCCCAAGTGGAGAGGCAGATCCGAGAGGCCTTGAGGGTACCCTGCTCTCCCTCCAAACCCGGGGAACAGTTATTGATCGGAATACTCGAGCAGTATTTTCTGTGTCTGCAAGGTTAATCTGGGGCTCGGAAAGTTTTATTGCTGTTGATATGGGAGCGGGTTTAATGATGGATTTGAACCGGAGCGCGCCGGATGTCCAACTTTTTATATGAAGAAAGGTCTAAGAGGTGCAGCCGTCAAGTCAGGGAAACAGTCAATTCCGGACACACTCGGTTAAATTGGAAAAGCACAGACGGAGTTGGGGATGTGTGTGTTTTTCCTTCTGTGCGTGTGTGTGTGTGCGTGTGTGCGCGACAAGAACGGAATAAGTGAAACAAGAAGAGGTGGAGGAGGAGGAGGAAATGGTTTTGAAGAGAAATCATGGCAGCGATTTCCCTCAAATCATCGATGCCGCCATCGTAGCGCCGAATCCGTACCGATGGAAGCGTTTCAGTCTCACTTGTTTAATCTTTCTGCAGCCATTTAGTTTACAAAGAACACGGGACCCCCTCCCCCCCTGGCCCCCCCCCGGCCCCCCCTCGCCCGACCCCCCTCAGCAGTAGTAAACGCTCCACCGACTTCCTCTTTTTAATGATCACAGGGTTATCAGATCTTAATGTTGACACTCCTCTCCATTGAATATTCATCCTGCTGCTGTTTTTGCCCATTAATTTTTGATTGCTTCTTTTTTTTTTTGCTTTAACACTATTAAAGAGTCAAAAAGAAAGAAAGGAAACATTTACACCCGGAGCCTGAGCCGTCGCCCCGCGTGTGCGTCAGGATCCTGACGCACCGCCGCCGCCGCCGCTTTGTTTGTCAACGTCAAAGAGGAGGAAAAAAGTGCAGATTCATATTTGCTACGCGTCGGCTCGGGCTTTCATGTGGTTGTCATGACGTTTACGCCACAAACGGTTGATTGGTTGATACAGGAGACATGTCAGGGACGATCATCACGCCAGCCGGAGATGTTTCCACTCATCTCGTGTTTATTATGCTCTTGTGTTGCAGTTTAAACCGTACTTGTTTCATTTAATTGTGCTTTAAAGTTTGTAGTTTGTGCGCTGTGTGAATTTGACCTCATTCTGCTTTCATAATTAAAGAGTTTGGTTTAATAATCCCACAAAATATCAGCCTAATATAAACCATAAGAGTTAAGTATCGCTGATGTAAACAAAGCTTCATCAGAAACACACAGATAGCTGACAGATTAGTGGGTGAAGTTATGAGTGTGTGATGTTTTTGGTGTGTGTCCCGTTCCTTTGGTTTGTGTTTGGATCGCAGATTTCAACCCACAGAGGCCAAAAACAGGAAGCAGCCACGGAGAAACGCGAACATTTCAGACTCTGCCAAAGTTTTGTGGTTGTTTCAGAGCCGAGCTTGTTTCCTTTCTCCCTCCCTCCCTCTCTCTCTCTCTCTCTCTCTCTCTCTCTCCCTCTCCCTCTCCCTCTCTCTCTCTCTCTCTCTGATAGGTCCCCTTGCTCGTCCCCTGCCACCGTGTCATCTCCAGCAGCGGGCAGAGTGGCGCGTACATGAGCGGCAAGGGCAACCATCTCAAACAATGGCTGCTCGCCCACGAGAGCGAGGGGCAGACGAACGCATGACAGAGTACACACACACACACACACACACACACACTGTACACACACTGTACACATACACACACACACAAGGGCGGTCGGGGATGTTTTTGTGTTTTTGACAACACAAAACTGGGCTGTAAAAGTTTTAACTGTTGGCTCACACACACACACACACACACACACACACTCACACTCACAACTGGAGCCACTTCATACTGCCTTTTGTTTTCCTTCTTTTTAATTTTTTTTTTTTAAGGAATTATTATTAATCTAAGAATAGAGACGCGGCTCTGTTAATGTGAGTCGAGTCGTCGTGGAATTAAAACGTACAAAAATAACTTAAACAGTTAGAACAGTAGGAATTCCAAACATATGCTCCCGCGGGCCTGCGGGCCGGCTGCCTGCTGCCAGATAGAGCTGGAATGAGTTTGTCTGAAGAATTATTATTCCCTTTTAAAATATGTCTCTCTCGCATTGTTGTTGTTGTTTTTGTTATTGTTGTTGTGGTTTTTTTTTTTTTTTACCCGAGCAGAATTAGTCTTTGTACCTCTCGTTGGGTGTTTTTTTTTTTTTTTTTTATTTCCTGCCAAGTGAAATGCTTTGTTCAACATCCAGTGATAAAGACTCTGAGTGTCTGCGGCTCACTGCAGCTTTGTAGTTGTTTAGTTCAGATCCCGTTTCGTTTGATGGCGTCCAGAAAATTATGTTCAACGCATTTAAATAAATACAAAGTCTCCCAAAAAAATGTCAAATCCTTCCTTTTGCTAAATTATTTCATTCGTATTTAACTCTAAAATCGATTTCACGGAGTGTCGTAATCTCCAATTAATATCATCTCTGCATGCTGCTCTGCTCCCGCTCTGTGTGTGTCTGTGTGTGTGTCTCTCTCCCTCTCTCTCTCTCTGTGTGTGTGTGTGTGTGTGTGTCAGAGCTCCTTTTCCCTTTTTTATTTCTGAGGAGTGTTTTCCATTAGAGGGCAGTACAGAACGGGAAACAGAAAATCAACATTTCAACCTTGAGTTCTCCCTGCACCTTTTAATCTGTAACTTAAACGCTGGTGTGTGTGTGCGCGTGTGTGTGTGTGTGTGTGTTGCTACGTTTTCATCGCCGGCCCGTGAAATCCATTTGGGATGAATTATTCCTTCTCTGGGAACAGAACATATGAAGGGGTCAAAGACGGACGTGTGTGTGTGTGTGTGTGTGTGTGTGTGTGTGTGTGTGAAAGAGAAGTCGCTGGAATCGACTGCTGGAATCCTTCAGACTCATTCCCTCAGCTGATCTATTGTAACATTTCTATTTATTTTCTTTGTGAAATTCCTGATCCGCCTCATTGTCCGCTCCGTTTCCAGAGCGTTCACCCTTCTTCTTCTCCTCCTCCTTCCTCTTCCTCCTCCCAGGTATCCTCATCACTCCATAAATAACCCGGGCTCTAACCTTTACAGAGACGTCTTAAAGTGGCTCTCTCGCTGAATACATTTGAACTTTCTGCTGCATTTTTGAATCCCTTATCCCGTCTCAGCTGCTGCGGGCGGATCTGTCTGCTGCCGGACGCGCTTCCTCTGCCATCGGAGCGGCGGCGGCAGCAGCAGCAGAGGCAGAGGCAGCGTGGATGTCGAGGCAGCAGACAGGCAGATGAAGAATGAGACTCAGTCTGTGGTTTCACAGAGGGCTAATGATGCCTGTGGTGACTACAGGCTACAGTCGGCCCCCTAACGAAGGGAGCTGTGACACAGCCACAAGGGGTCCCATTTAAGGCAGCCGCACTCTGAAGTGCACTGTAAGCACCCTCCTTTTTTTCGCTTGTGGCTAAGTAAATTCTATGGAATGCTACGAATATAGCAAGCGAAGATCCTGATGTCTGTGGAGTTCTTGCGCTTGATGGAAAACAAGTCCGGCATCAAAAGCCTCACATGCACAGGCGGTAATTGGCCGTGTAATTGCTGAGGTAGGGAAGGAGTCCGGCCCCCTTTTTTATTTTATATTCCTTTACATGATGGCAGTATCGATTGTTATTAAGAAGTAGTAGCTGCTGCGGCGGTGGCGGCGGCGGCGTTTCTTATTATGTCTGTAATATTCCGTCGGTCATCTCGTCGCCCCGTGCAGCACTTCTGTATCATGCTGGCACGCTGATAAAAAAGGAATTAGATTAAAAGAGGCTGAGACGATCTCATCATCCGCACTGTTAATCTCTGTGAAACCTTTAATTTTGCCCTAATATCTCCTTCCATTTCAGAGGGAGAGAGAGGCTGAGTGAGTGTGTGTGTGTGTGTGTGTGTGTGTGAGAGAGAGCGCGCGCGCGCGTGTGTGTGCACGTGCGAGCGAGCATGTGGCCACGCGTGTTGGGTGTGTGCACATGTGTGCGTGTGTGTATGTCCATATGTGTGTGGGTGAAGTGGATGATATTGAGTCTGACTTCATAAATCACCCAGACACTGATAAACTCCCCATGCACCCACACACCGCTAATGGGCAACCCTTAAGGAGTGTGAGTGTCTCGTGCGGCGTTTGATTCAACATTTATTAACCCCCTCACACACACACTCACTCTCACATACAACACGCACACTCAATTGAGCCCCAGAAAAAGAGCGCGGCGCCGCTCGGTGGCATTCGGGGGGCGCGAGGTTCTGACCCGGCCCGGACAGATTAATCACGGCCCGGGATACGTTTTAGCTTATACAGCCCCAACATAACAACAACAACAACAACAACAACACATTTCCTAACATTAGCTTCCCTCTCATAACTTATATCCTGTCGCCAACTCCCCACTTCCCCTCTCACATCCTGGCACCTCTCCTCATTATAGAGCAATTTTCTGCCCCCACATCAAATACAAACTCTCCGCTTCCGTATCTCGCAGTCATCTCGCTCTTCATCCACGCCGGCTCGCAATTCTAACATTATGGCACGACAAAACCTGCCTGCGTCCCCGTCCACACACACACGCACACACACACACACACACACACACACACACACACACACACACACACACACACACACACACACAGAGGAGTTAATGTGAGGGATTCTTAAAGAGAGGCTTTTATTCAGCCGCTTCCTGACCTCAACACAAGTTTTGTTATTTTCCCCGGCCAAACTTCTTGGAACACGCTGTTTATCCCAGCTGCGAGCGGAGCAATGCTGCTGGGAAAGCCAGAGGAGTATCCGCCGCGCAGATAGGCAGGGTCCAACAGTCCGTCAGACAGACAGACAGACAGACACGGTGGATAGATAGCTAGATAGACGGGCATTAGACTGGGGCTTGGCCGCCGTATCAGGTTTCCTCCCCCTCTGTCTGTCTGCCGAGACGGGCCGGCCTCGGAGGCCCTGACACCGAGGCACCGCGCAGCCAGCCAGCGACAGCTGCCACAGCAGCGTCTAATACCAACACGCCGCACGCCGCGCCGCAAGTACAAAGATAAATATCATTTCAAACGTGGCGTACTTTGATGCTCTCGTAATGATCTTTGTGTTTGGAGAGACGCAGGATCCACGCCGAGGCTTTCTCTGTTTCTTTAGAACAAAGAGACCCCCTCGGATTTAGTTTGAGACGGAAAGAGAGGGAGAGAGAGAGAGAGAGAAGCGGAGCCACGTCGGAGTGTGTGTGTGTGTGTGTGTGTGTGTGCGTGTTAGTAACCTTGTATCACTGTGTCATTGTAACCCCGTGAACCCAAGTGTTGGTCTGGGGGTCTCTAATTAGGAACGGCTGATGAGTGGCCGTGCATGACGTGGGAGCGAGTACGTGTGAGTGAGTGAGCGTGTGTGTGTGTGTGTACGCGTGTGTGTGTGTGTGTGTGTGTTTTGCTCACGTATCAATCCATGAGCGCGCTGTGCAGTTGTCAGCGTGGTAAGGAGAGCGTCTCAGGCTGGAGAAAGTGCAGGTCTAGCCTTGGTCATGTTGACGAAGGGGCGGCACTTCAGAGGCTCCAGGACCCCATGGCACCAGTCTCCCCAGTCCCCCAGACAGACTGGGAGCATCTGGGCTCTGTCAGCGCCTCTGGCCCCCGCAGACTCCGATCTATATGACGGGGGAGAGGAGTGGATTGGATCAGGGAGAGGGAAAATATGAGCCTCATTGCCAGATTCCTCAGCCCTGTGCATGCTTTGCCAGTTAGCATGTTATATATATGTGTGTGTATGTGTGTGTGTGTGTGTGTGTGTGTGTGTGTGTGTGTATGCCTGCATTAGGCCCTGATAACAGGTCATAGTGATTAATTTTTCATGACGTGAGATGGGCTTATCGATTGGCTAATGCTGGAAAAATGCTCTCTATAAATTGTCCAATTAAGTCTTAATTAAAAGTGCAAAAATATGCAAAGACTCTTCGGAGCCAAACACGGTGACGGATAAAGATTTGTTTGACAGATATCATTCCAGAGATTTCTTTACAGAAGCCGGGCGATGATTTGATCAGGCAGATATAGTTCCTAGATGGAAAGCGATACACACACTTCGCCAAGACTAATTAATCCATACACTAAATTAGGAATCTAAACGCTGGCCGCAGTTTAACAAGGTCAGGCTTAACTTCTCCTTTTACACTTTATTTCACTCTGCAGCGGCGGGAAAAGAAGCCCTATCAATGCGCTTTGCTTATTATGATTGACGATTGATGATTAAGTCCTCCAGCTGACACACACCGCCAAAGCCGGTGAGTTGGAATTGGATGTGACACATACACAGTTCTGCGTGTTAGGTAATTCGTTGACGAGGGGCCAAATTCATTTATGGAACAGCGGTATTGGCAGGCGTGGACACTCTCTGCAAAAACAACGATAATCACAGAGGTTTGGCGCGGCGTGACAAGGACTCTTCAGGGAAAGGCCCTTACACGCTGCTTTGTTGGCTGTTCCTCCCTAAGATGGAGGGAAACATCCGCCGCCGCCGCTCACAAGATGAGAGTGGCTCAAAGTGAGAGGCGGCGGTGGCGGCGGCTCGGCGAGGTCTTTAAACGCCTCGCGTTCACCGACTGGGGTTTCATTTAATTGATAAAAATCTGGAATTTAAGCTGACGTAACAATATTTCTAGAAATACAAATTCAGCCTCAACTTTGACTTGACTGGGTTCTGGAAGCGATGATATTTTTAATGAGGAATTGATGAAATAAAGGCTCTGATAAATCCTCTGTAATGAAACATAAGGGAGACCCTGTCTCAAGCCATTTAATCTCTTTTTGCATTCTCCATTTTTTCTGCTAATGAGCCTTATTGACAATCAAACAGAAGCTGTCATCCCCCAGGATGCAACACTCCCAGCCCCTGCGTGTTTGTCATAGTGTCCTGGCAATCAGAGCTGCCTGCAAGACCAGGCTGGCAGTTAGTGGTTCTCACAGCAGCGCTGCCTGAAAATGGCACACTTCCTGTAGAGTTGCAGCTGCCACCTCTGCTACTTCCATTACTTTCTATAGCATGCAGATGTTGTATCAACATTCCCCGCCAAGGGGACTGCAATAACTGCGAGATTCATGCCATGTTTCAGAGGCACGTCAATTTCTCAAGTGGCACAATTAAAGAGGGAAATACAGTACCAGGTTTTTCACAGGCGCTGAAATCGGAAAAGGCCTTTTTCACTTCTTTTTTTTTTCCAATGGGGCTGTTTCATAAGGATTCAGATATCCGCCCCATTTTACTGCCCTTTTCCTGAGTGGAACTGTTCTGTGAGCCTTTGTGCGGCAGACCTGTCGTGACCCACAGCGGATATGGAAATGGGGCTAAGGTTTTATGGGCCAAACGGATTGGACACAGTCAAGCTCAGGGGGCATGAATATTGGATGTTATTTCTGCTCCCTTTTTTATGTAATCCATTGCCAATACATTATTAATAGATGATATCATATCCAGAACTACTGGACAAAGCACTACAGAAGGGTACTATGAAAGGAGCTCTATGTGTGTGAGGCTGGGGCAGAAATGCAGCTGGAGTGATATTATTTTATCACTCTGACCAGGCCTTTCTTTACACTCTGAGTTTGGGACAAAGTGAAGTTCATGAAAGGAGAATAGGGTGAAGCCTGCATCTCTGCCGGGGTAAATCCTGCGTTTGCGGGCTTGGAATGCACTGAAACATTGATGAAGTATCAAATGACACCCAAATACAAGTTTAATGGATTTTGAAGCACTGGGATACTTTGCTCATCCTTCCCCGCCGCGGTGAGTGAAGTGGAAATCTTTGTGCGAGGATCTCGAGTTTTCCTAGCGAAGCCGACTCCCAGTGTACAGTGACTGGGGAACGCCGGCTTATCTGATGTACTGATTCACAGACGGGAGACGGCGCTAATGTGGGACTGTTTAAGAAAAAAAAAAGGTCAGATTCTCAGTTTTGATTCGGAATGTGGAATTGTTTGTAGGAGGGAGGGGGAAAAAAACAAAAAGGTCAGGATCGCTGTTTGTGATCCGGCGTGGTCGCGGAGTTACGATCCGGCTGGAGTCGCGCAGGTCGGAAGGCTCACAGCGGGGACACGCAACTCGCCTTTAAACTCCAAACTTCAGGGGCGTCGCGGCAGCAAAGTTCCCCCTCGGCGCTGACGAAGCAAAGAGCGGAGACAAGCGCCCCACCTTCCCCTTTACACGGCGCCCTGCGGTGCTACTGTACACATGTGACACAAAGGTGTTACAGCAGCACAGTGGACCTATAAGAGTTGCATAGGGAGTGGATGAGTAAGGTAATATTCTCTTTTTAAGGTCAGTTTGAATTGTTTTTTCTCATGGGAAATGGCAGATTGATAAAGAGCAAACAAAACCCCTTTTCTGAATGCTTGTCCTCCATGGCCTCAATGAAGGTTTCATTCCTTTATATCATCCAGCCCAATTCCCAGCATGCACGGCCATTGTGGCTCTTTCAAATGGAGCTCTCCATTGACTGGCTCATTGTCCGGCCGGCCTTTTGTGCGCGCTATCACCGGAGCACAATCTTTCACCTGAGCAGCAACAGCAGCAGTGGAGCCCCCCTCGCCACCGCCACCGCCGCCGTCACCTTAAGCAACCGAGCCGCCCACGTAGACGCCCGGCTGCACAATTAACACGCCGCTAATGACCGAACTCTTTTAATATCAACTTTTTACAAAGCCGGGGCCTCTCCGGTTATTAATATGGTTATTAGTCGCGCTCAGGCTGCCGACATCGAACGCCGATGTTCAATACGACTGTTCGGGCTCTTATTATTGAGAGGAGGCGTTTTCTTTTTTCCTTTCTCTTTTTTTTTTTGAAATATAACAATGCATGAGCAGATGTTTGAAGCGTGGCCCTCGGCAACACAAGGCTAGTTAAGATCGATATTGCTTTCAATATTTCTTTCCTTTGACAGATAACCAGTACTGAGGAAAGTCTTGATAAGAGTGGCAACATATGGATGTGGTGAGCCTCGCTCCCTTTTGATTGTGTGACCCCGTGACCTTTGCCTGCGCGCGAGAGGGAGGCGGCCACATGGTACGGCGGGGGTCTGTCAGGCTCTGGTTATGGGGCATTATTGACCCGGGATTTATAAATATTTAATGCACACATTAAGATCATGGTGGAGGGTGGCCATTAGAGTTCTCCAATAAAGAGGCTCTCACGATGATTGAGTGGTGTGGCAGAGCCGGTGGCTGCTCATTGGGTACAGAGAGACGTGCTGAGACAATATACTGTACCTGTGCACTGCCAAACGCTCCGGCTCACAACTGGCAGGGACAGAACACACACACACACACACACACACACACACACACGACAGCGTATTGTTCTTTTATATTTAAACGTCTTGTTCCTGTGTCCTTTTTTTGGGGAGGGACAGTCTCTGGAGCGTGAGGGACGTCTCACACTGAATAGATTGAGTACGCGTCCTTGCTTAGACGAGTCTTTGCCATTAAATAATAGAGACAACAGCCAGGGAGGCCATGGATCCAAAACCTGTGTATGCGTATCTGAAACAGATAATGCAATGTCAGGAAGCAGATGTGCAGCCATTGTTATCAGACGCATTGGATTATCGGGGGAATGATTTGAAGCACAAGGCGATCGCGGCGGAAAATTAAAACGGCCCCCTTTGAGTCTATCTGCCCTTTGCGCTATCAGCAGTCTGCCGGACTATCTGAACGCGGCGGCGACGGCGAGAATCTATGCACGGCGCTTTGACATAATAAGCTGTGATATGCTGATTGCTGCTCGGGGTCGCTGGCGTTTAATTGTGCATTAAAAGGGAGCGGTGGCGGCGGACAATGTTGCCTTGATGAGAAATTGACATTTTGTGACCCCGCTCGCCGTGACCACTCAGGACAGCAGATAAGACGCTCAGTTGTTTTTAAGGAGAAGTGCCATTCTTTCCCCTAACACTCCTATCATTCGGTTTGACCCACTTGATGAGTATAGATTTCACAGTAGCCCCCCCACTCCCCTCACACACACACACACACAGCCCCCCCCCCTCCCTCCCTCCTCTTTCAGCTCTCAAACTATAAGAGGTTCAAAACGATACCAGCCCTTATAGACAAAGGATAACCTTGCTCTTTCAATGTATTGATTCTTTATTAACTGGGTGGCTTAATGCAATGAAATGAGGGATTTGAATGAGGCCCGTTTGGGGCGCTTTGAATCAAAAGCTCGCACTGTTTATGAAAGACTACAATGAAGCTTTAAAGCACCACAGATGCAGGATGTGCTGATACAAACACGAGTAGGCATGTGTCACAATGTCAGAGTGCCTCGCTTCAAGAATATGAGCAAGAGCAGTGTTACACTTTCCACAGGTTTCAAACAGTTATCTCCATGGTAACGTCCTAAACACGACTACGCACAGACGGATCACAGGTTTGTCCTCAGAAAGGTTTCTACTGGTCTCTACTGTCCCGGGAGTCAGACCTCCAAACTGTACCAGGCTCAAAGCTCAAAGCTGAAGAAGTCCACAGTTGAGGAGCTATTTGTGTTTTTACTGAAAATTTTAATAAAACATCACTTATTCATTTCTGTTTCCATTCCAAATGTTGACATTTTTAAATTTTCTTCCCTGTAAACACATGTAAGCTATGTGGCAGAGTCATAAGTGGTGAGTAAAAATGACTTCTATACATTCTACAAAACAGAAAAAAATACAACCACAAATGGAGTGCTTTTTTTCTCCAAGGTTGCCCCTCATGCACATTAGTCTCTATTGGATCTTAACAACTATCATATGGGTCACAAACAATTTATTTGACAATACAACCAACAAAGTTTTTCTCCAAAATGGTCTGTATAGATAATTTAAAATCAATATAAAAATAAACAATGAAGTTTGACTTCCCCTTAAAAAAAATGGACAGAGAGTCTTGACGGAGTAACACAAAGTTTTTGAGGATACACGTGAAATATATGCACATTGCATTTCATCAAATACAAAAAGAAAAGAAATGAAGGCAACAGTTCTTGGCTGAATTATCTGTGCTGCATCACTATATTAAGGGCATGACGATTAATACATACATAATGAAAAGCAATATACAAAATTTCAGAGATAAATACATTATTTATAGTTGATATGTTACAAAATTTTCCCTCAGTGAACGCAAGTGTGTGTGTGTGTGTTTGAACAGAAAGATGACAATGAAGTTACTATACGCCTACATTCTCGATGGATTTTAATTTTGTTTTTTTAAATGTTTTTTTGTCGATCTAAAAGAACATGAAAAAAGACAGATGTATAAATATTTAGCACAAGTTTGGCAATATCACAATAGTCTACAATTTTTAACCACATATAAAACACATAAGGGAGTTTGGAGCTAGAGGGAGGCGACCGCTCCCCATCAACAAGAAACAGACTTCACAGTAGCCTAGGAATGCATTAATATACAGTGCTAGCAAAAAAGTTGAAAAACATGGCGAAACACACTTGCTTAAAAGGAAGCTCTAGACATGGAAGTACATCGTTCTCATCAACAGAGCAGTGTTTGTACACCTCAGTGTGCTTGTTGAGTCAAGGAGATTTTTTTTTAACTTTTGAAGGTGATTTCTAGCTACAATAAATTACAAAATTTAAGTTAAAATGCAGGAATGAAACATAATACAACCTTCCCCCGCCCAGCCCCGCCCCCGCCCCGTTAACTTGTATTTGTTGTACTTTTTAAGATGGATTTTTCTACATTATATATCTCATATATTTTTCCAGTTGAAATTTCAAACTGTCTTGGCCCCTTGTGTATTTTTCCTTCACACATAAAAATACAAAAAAGTCACATTATAAAGACGCACAACTGTTGGTGTGGATCTATTCAAAGAGAGCTGGAACAGAAAAAAGCGATTTTTTTTCTGAGGCAAAAACGAGTTCGTTGGCAAATGTGCTGTACATCAGTGTTTTTAACTTTACAACCAGATGGCGGAGTCCTCAGAGTCCCTTCCAGTATTGGATGTATGGTTGATTGGGCAGATCCGAGGCCAGAGCGCGACCCGACAGGTATACAAAATAAACCCTTCATCATCCCGTGTCCTCTTCAAGGGTGAGAAAAATGGGGAAAAATGAAGCAAAGACAAAAAAAAATCCCTCAGAGAGAAAAGAAAAATGAAAAAAAAAAAAAAAAAGTTCCTGGTGAAATCCTTTACTTCAGGTCGTGAAAGTCGTTTTCTTCTTTTTTCTTCATTTTTAAAAACAGAACACAGGGGGTTTGGGGCTGGGGGGGCCGGGGGGGGCGACTATACATTTCACCAGCGTTTTTTTTTGTTGCTGTGTGCTGAAGTGGGAGTGTGTGTGGGGGGGGTCAGGGGTCAGGGGTGTGTGTGTGTGTCCTGTGAAGTGGTAGTAGTGTAGTAGATTGGTGCTTGAGATGACGGAAAAAAAGTGCATTTACATTGGAGGGACTACCAGACCGGACATGGCTGCAGAGAGAGAGAGACAGAGAGCAGGTCAGTGTGCTGCGAGGAGACACACACACGGGCAAATAACAAGACAAGCAAAAAGAAAAGTAACATTCTAAATGTGTGTGTGCGTGTGTGTGTGTATGTATATGTGTGTGCGTGTGTGTGCATATGATTCCAGCCATGTGACGGTGCACAAACGCGCGTCCTGTTTGCGTTTGCGCCTGTGTGTGTTTGCCGTGTCCGCCCGCCCGCCCGCCTCCCCGCTGCTGCCGCCCGCTCGTCCCGCTTACGGCCACACTTTGAGAACCCTCCCTCCTGCTCTGACATTTCAGCCCCCAGCACGCCACTCTTTGCTACGTGTGATATTTCTCCTGGCGTTGGGGGGGTAATGGCAAACAGTGGCCCAGACTCCCAGGAGACGGAGCCGCGGTGACGGCAAAGCAACAACACGGTCACTTCCCACAATACCACAGCGGCTACAGCACTCCACGCTCGCTCTCTCCCCTCACACTCGCTCTCCCCTCATCCTTCTCTTCCTCACCCTTCCCCGCTACTGTACGCCACATTAGTCCCCCCTCGTCTCCCGTACACATTCCTTAGGTCCCGTTTCTGTGTCATTATCCGCGAGAGAGATTAGCTCAGATCAAAGGTAGCTTCCGTTATTCTTCCATCGCCATCTGCTGAGGATGTCATTAGCAACTGTACCTCACCCTCCCAGTTTATATATTCGGTATTTTCACACGTTTTCACAATTAGGCAACTAGTGAAGTGCCGGGATGATATATGATTATATTGCTGTGAGTATATTTGTAGAGTCATGGTTGAAATGCTTTTAAGTTTGCCAGCGCAGATGATGGCAAGGCATTGCTCATTAATTTCTGCACAACATGTATTAATAAGTATGAACGTGTAGCAAGATGAACTTTAATTTCCCACTTCATTAAGCCCAATGTTATTAATCTTGGGGCACACACTACGGCTAAGCTTGTTTTCAAAGCAATCATGTTGGTCATGACACATGCACAAAACCTAATAAACATAATTACTAAAACAATTCCGGGGAAGGTGTTTTCCTCCGACATCAGAGCGGATCGTTTGTGCCAAAGAGCGACGAGGACGTACGAAGATCGGCGTGCGTCTGGCTGTGGGAATGCGATGCGTGCGTGCGTGTGCGTGTGTGTATGTGTATGTGAATGTGTGTGTGTCAACAGAAAAAGGTGTAAATTGGCCTGTCAAAATGCATATATTTGTAATGATTAATCCCTCACCAAACCGGACAGAGGCCTGAGCAGCGGTATCTGACCAGTAGTCCGTAGGGAAGGGATGAGGGGGTGAGGGGGGCTCACCTTGCAGTCCGTTGCCGTTGGCACTGGTGCAGGAGGGGGGTGGGGAGGCCTGGGGTCGGACCACAGGGGCGAAGGCGCTCTTTTGTTTGACTGCGGAGACGATAGGGAAGAGGAGAGAGGGGAGAGGGAAAGAGGGAGGGTGAGAGTGAGAACGTGCTGTGAGTTGTGCTGGAGAGAGGGAGAGGGCAGTTAAGGTAAGGCAGGGATAGTGTTACCGCCAGGGGGGATACACCATCAGTACTCACACGCCATTACAGGCTCCTACCATCAACATCTTGTCCGGTTGAACAAATACGGGTGGCGTGAAGTAAAATATACATAAAAAGGAATATTTCTCTTTGTCCCCTCAAACACGTCAAACCCAACAAGGCCTCCATGAACGCCTAGCCGCACGTTATCATCGTCAGTAACCCTGTCACAAGTGATTCATAGTCCTGCAAAAACAAATGTGGGAACTGCGGGAATTAAATCAACGGCGGCTTAGCGCGATGCCGCCGTGTGATAGTGGCAAGCTACTCACTTCCATATGGGGAGTTGGCAGAGGATCCGTTGAGGAACCCAGGGGAGCTTGGCACTCCCAGGTTCATGCCGGCGTTGCCGTAGCCGTTCATGCTGTTGCTGACGGTGTTGTAGCTCGACTGCTGCGGGGTGCTGCTGGAGATGTAGCCCCGGGGGGACACGCTGCTGGTGTTCCGGCTGTAGCCCACTGCAAAAACACACCCATGGAAAAAATACGTTTCATTCCTTTCCACCTTCTGGGAAGTCACACTGCAAAAAATAAATCTTTTTTTTTTTTGGCTATCGGTGAGTTAGGAAAGCTCTTATTTTCTTAGAGTGAAGGGATAAATCTGTCAGTGTGGTGAAGCTACATGGAGCTGAGGCCAATACAAATGGAGCTGGTATGTGAAGGCTGAGATAAATGAGCGTCAACGTCCTGAGATATGAGGGAAAAGGAACTAATAGCTGTACCAAAGAGAAGAAGGAGCCTTTTTTTGCTGCGTGTTCATTGATTAAATGAATTAATGAACAGAATATTGACATTGTCCTCAGCTTAGACTGTGTAGTTTGATACTTGAGTCTAGAGCTGTTTACCTGTTTATACTGTACATGTGTGACTAATCCCCCATTTTAACCGGGAGCAAACATCCTCCTTCACTATGAGTCATTTTGGTGGAATCCCTTTAAGAACCCCCCTCCTCTTCCCCCCCTCTGGTCCCTGGACCCCCCTCTTTGGGAGCCGCTCAGGTGTCGTTGCCGTACCTTGGTCGTTCCCTTGTGACTCGGACACATTGACTGCTAGCTGGCTGCTGAAGGAGTTGACTCCCATCATGCCGTGGGAGGCTGTGTTGGCGAGGGAGGGGATCTGGTTGTGGTTGCGTGGAACGCTGTACAGGGCCTCGGCGATGTCGGCTGCCCTCTTCAGAATGATCTCCTGACAAGCACAGAGAAGCCAGAGGTTTAGTTTTTTTATAGCGATGCTTAGCTTTGATGCTGAGGTTCACGGCTGCATGTTTAACCCGGAACGCATGTAACATACATACATCCAGATATAAGTGGTAAAATCTCTCGTTTTACAGCGGCTTGTTATTTGGCAGAGGACCAGATTTGATGCATTCACACACACACACACACACACACACACATGCGTACAAACCTGATTGTTGTGGGGCATTCCATACAGAGCTTCAACCAGATCGGCTGCTCTCTTCAGTAACACCTCCTGAGAGAGAGAGAGAGAGAGAGAGAGAGAGGGAGAGAGGGAGAGTCAAGTTAATAAGAGCTAAACTGATTATGTTTTGGACCCCGATGGTCAAAAACACTTAAGAATCACAATGGAGACCCCCGGCGCGCCTCGGAAATATTTACATATTGAATTGCGTAAATAAAAGCCACCCTGATTTAAAAAGCACCATTGCTGTGTTTCTACAGCAGCTCCACTTTTCTCCCTCCAACCAAGCAGAGCAGTGAATAATGTTCCCTATCTTAATTAAACTGGCATAGTCCTTTAAAAACAACACCTCACCCTGATTCTGGCTTCACGTTTGCACCGGAGTTCAGCTCCGAGTCGCCTCTCTTCAGAACAATAAAGTGAATTAGCTCTGGGTTAATCTAGTTCTGTTGTAATGACATTAAGGAATTTTTCAATTAACCTCTTTGACTGGCTGTTGCAAAGGACTTCACAAATGACTTCCCATCCAGCAAGAGCTGGGTGCTTGTGCCTTGGGGACACGGATGCTCAGGATGTGGTCTTATCCATGTCTGCATGCTTGCCCCCGCTTGACAATGCGGATTAGCTGTGTTGCTTTGGCTCTTAACACTGAAAATGAGTTGGCCCCAGATCCCGTTCCCCCCCACCCTGTTTGGGCTCTGGGCTAGGTGGGGTTTTTGGCCCGTTTGTGTATCTTTATCTGCTCTTTGAATTGAGCACTTACAATTAAATCCCTCTCAAGCAACCAAACTGCTCTCTTTGTTTTCTGCACTTCAGAAGGCAGCGTGCTCTATGAAAACGCTCTCCTCCATTTAGAATGTATTTAATCTGACAAAGGCAAGTTGCAGACATGGCTGTTGTGTGTGTTTTTTAAAATGCACGCTTGTTGTCACCTGCTGTAGAGCAGAGATTTGTCGACTGTGCTGTTAGAACCCTGGTTAAAAGCAATGCAAATCTGTCAGCAGAAACATCTCAGATGGTGCTTGTTTTCTTCCCACATTCTCTGTGTTTTCTTTTGCGGGGCTCAGTAATTTGTCTGAAGTGTTCCATCACTTGGCAATAGCAGTGTGGGATTAAGACGGCAGCTGCCGTAAATGAATGTAAACACAGCCTTCGCGCCTTCAAACAGCGGCCTCCAAGACTTGGCCTGCATATCCAAGGCGCAGCGTATGGGGTGTGTATGGAGTGTGTGTATGGGCCCTTTCATCCTGAAGAGCATATCTAGCACAGTCCTTGATTTATCAAGATGAATCACTATAGAAGCCACTTCCAGCGTATGCCATGCTCTCTTATAGAAACATATCGCTTAATCCACCCCAAGTTACCGGATGGGTGGCTCTTAGAATGGGCATTTACCTCTGAAATTGGTGTGTATGCTCAACGTTGCATGCATCTAGTTTGCATACAAATAAAGAATTATGGTTGTCGTGTGGCAGGTAGACTAAATGAGAGGACCAGCTGTCTTGATGTGTTCTCATCAGGCAGAACAGATTTCTCTCTCTCTAGCTGAGTGAGATAAAGTGGTTTTCTTTCTTTTTTCTGCAGTTAATAATTACCAATAATCTATTCTATCATATTTCAAGATCTCCTACATGGCTCTCAATTTTAAACAACAATTAAAGCAATTAAGACTGTCGCGTTTGCAAGCCATGTTTCATTCTGTGTGAAACGTCCTCTCCCTCCTTGTCCATATGGTACTTTGCAGCAGTGACATAAGGACAGCTTGGAAAAAGGAGGAGAGAAAACGATATTGCCTCTCATCCTTAATCTGTCGTTTACCGCGTGGTGTCTTAACTAACCAAGCTGACTCGCAAGGCTATGCTTAAGTGGCAACCTAGTCATATCCCAGGATGATGAGAAGTGCTGCACCCAATCAACGAAGAAGTTTGTTTTCTTCTGACAAGACGCTTTCACGCGTATCAGCTCACGCTGTGAATACGATTAACACAGAATAGTGTTCGGAGGGCATTTCCATGTAAATCTCGATACTACTCCAGCATAAGTGTAATTGGCTTTCTTGTCATGGAGACATATCAGAACACACCATGTTAAATTGAAACAATTAAAGGCCTCAAATGATTTCTGTTGTTCTGTGACAAATGCGTGACAGATCCCTGCTATTGTTTGCCTCGCTTTGCATAAAGGTCTCGTGTTCAACAACTGTTTAAATGGGACTGTTCAGATGACAGATCGCCTCAGACTCGGGAGCTGTTTCACATTATCGCCGCCAAAAATGGGGGGAAATCCATAACAAATGATGTGCTCTAAAAAATATCTAACAACGGCGGCGGCGGCGGCGACGACGTGGGCTCAGACGGCCCAAATGTGATTCTTGGAGCACTAGATTAGCATGGATGTTGTATTTATATTATCACAGTTAATAAAAGAGGGCCTAGGTTATGTAGCTTGGAGTGCTAATGCCATTATAAAACTGTAAGGCAATTACTCTGTTAGCTCTAGCCTGAGGTAATGAATGCATTTAGAAGCATAGGGCCATTAGATGAAGGTACTTCAAAGAGCACAGGAAGAGGGATTCATTTAAATACATGGGTAATTGCTTGACATGAACACATTTGTAATATTTTCTCCTTGTGGATTACACAAAGAATTGGAAAAGAATGGGCTTATGCTCATTTTGGGAGGAAAGGAAAGAATCCAAAGCAATCAGCTTAATAATAAAACAATATTGAGTTTCCACTTTTAATTTCATAATGAATCTAATTTGTTACAGAAGAGAGAAATTGAGTGTGATATAATGTGATATCCAGTCTATTTGTCCATTACTGCCAGAGGGCACAAAATGGTATTATAAATTGTCTTTTTTATATTATGAATAGAAAATTGTTTTATAACAAGATCTTAAAAAGGAGGGTGAATTCCAAAGTCTCTCTTCACTTAACGCCATGCCCGCAAACCAATCTCCTTTCTCATCACTTGACTGCTCACACTTATTACTTTCATATTCACCCTGGACTTTGCATTGAATTTTTATATCTCCACTCCTCCCACAGGGTCAGACTGTCATCTACGATGTTGTCTTAGAATTACGAGGTAAACTTCAATCAGAGGCAGCTTCCCCCCTTTTTTTCTCCGTGTAGCAACAATATTAGCGTGCATCCCTTGCTATCCATGAGCACTCCCATATTGGCTTTCTGTCTCCTTACAATTACCACGTGTCTTACTGGTCCCAGGGAGAAGGCTGGTGGAAATCAATAGCGCAGTAATATTATCAACTGGAGGGTGAAGTCATGGGAGGGGGTGTAGAGGCGGTGAGTGGGCTTGGTGTCGATTTGCCTTTCTGCTAATGCACACCGCGCGTCCTCCAGCTTTATCTTCTTTTTATAGAGTCTCCCTACCTCACCTGCACCCTGTAATGGCTGCTCTCTATATGCTGCTTCTGTTCTCATTCCAAACCTACATGCCAGCCTCAGCAGCGCCTCGGGCTGCTTTATTGGGAATGTGCTTTTGACCCCGGGAGCTGACCCTCAGATGGCAAGCTTAACAATGACGAATCACTCGGCGGGATCATTTACATGCCCCCTGAACCCCATATTTGGGTCCATTAGAGAGCAAATCAAATATTTATGTTGTTTATTGGAAGTGCAGGGTTTCATCTCACTCCGTGATTGTTTCATGCAAAGGCTGGGAGACCTTGCTATATTAAGTATACACACACACCCAGGAAACTAATCTTGGGCTCAGTGTCAAAATTTGTCTCGCAGCCAAAGACGCTTTGTATTCAAGGTTCCTTTGCAATAAAGCCGTGTTTCTCTTTTGTTCCTACGCTTCGGATTTTTTTTGCAAAATTGAACCCGAGCGGCTAGATTGAGCGCTGATGCGCGCGCCGGCCGAGTAAGTCATGTGGATATTAAAGGTAAGTGTACTTTACCTTTACTACGTTTACAGTTGAAATTAGAGTAACATTTCATGCCTGGATGTTGTTTCCTGTCTCCACGGGGACCGGCTCTAATTGAAACACTTCATATACTGAACCAGGGACCGGCTGTGATGTCGTATTTCTTCACATTGACTTGGTCAAACATCTATAGCTACCACACAGTCTGCTCTTTATTAAATTGTCCGTTGGACGTTAATGATATTGCTGTGTTGCATGCTGGGATTTAATAGATAAGGTCTTTAAAGGCTTTACAGTATTATTAAAACTCAGAGGTGGTCACCAATTTACTAGGAGCCGAGGGGTTCTGAAGGCACTAATCAGTCATATTATTATAGTTGACACATCTGGAATGCCCGTCATCCAAATGGGTACTGGCGGGGTAGCAATTAGCCCGAGCGCCGATCGATTTTATCAACAGGAAGTGGAATGAGTAAGAGAATCAAAGGGTTTCTGCGGGGAAATATTAGTTTTTTTATCAATATGGGAAACCTGTTTATGTGGCGCACACACATGCACACACACATTGAGTCTGGACCTGACATGGCTCCGGGTTTCTTCAAAAAGAAAACAATAAAGAAAGCCTGGGCGTAATAACATGCGCTCTTTGTCTATTAGCCGCGCTAAGACGAGGGGGTTTACGGCACAGGGTTCTGTAAACAAAAGATTAAACCAAATCGAGCTGTGGAAAATGAAAGGAAAACATGAGTGGGGTAATGAGGGTGCAGACGTCGTTTCTGACCAGATTACCATCTCCACAGACTACTGGAGAGGAAAACGCCTGATTGAGCTATTTTACCACACAGGGAGTTTACGCTTCTCAACACACACAAAAACCAATACCATTACCACGCTGGTTAGTGGGGACGCCACATATGTGAGGCAGAGCCGTTAGGAGCGGCGGTCACACTGTTCTGCGTTGATGGTGATGCTGTTCTGCTTATTCTCCTCAGATTCCCCGACCAAAAAAAAAAACAACCCGGTGAGGTGTGATGTTTGATATGCGGCGGAGAGAAGGGGGGCGCACTGACCTTTGGTAACCTCTCAGGGTCACCGGGGTGTCTGGGGATGACCTTCTGCAGCCTCTGGAAGCCATAGTCGATGGTGGGCTCGTTCAGGGCTGAAAGGGAGAGAGAAGACCACAATTAAGAATCCTTCCAGGGGCCGGAGACAGAAACTAATTGAGAAATCTGTTAGAGTTTGCGGTATAAAAGCCTAATTTCAAAGAAACCTCAGGGGCGAGGCGATGTTTTATGAAACGGCGGCGGCTCTGAGGGGGGGCGAGCCACAGAAAATGACACGAGCTCCTCTGACTCCTCGTGTCACCGAGTGTTATTCCATTAACAGCCGTGATGACCTACATCAGTCTGAGAATCCTTCCGAGGGCGCCTCCCCCTTTTTATCTGCCGGAGAATATTGACTACAGCAAACTACATAGCGGGGGTCTTTTAATCTAACAGAGCTTTAATAATCTGTGAAAGGCTGTCCACACATTGATCTACAGTAAGTTGCTGTCATTTCACCCCTTCTGAACCAACTGTACTGCAACACTGGCTCCGTGAAATACGGCGGCGGATCCCACGGAGCCATTAATCTCTCCCACCCCTCAAATAGTAATCTGGGGCACGAGGCATATTGGGCGATGAATCAGAGGCACAAAGTAAATGAATCATAACCCAGACTTTGGTGAGAGCAGGGCGTTTTATGTCTGACAGTCCTAATGGGTAATTGAAGGCTTCCTTACAGCTCCGCCTGATTCTAAACAATCATGTGTACACTCATAGGCAGGACGGGCGAGGGAGGGAGAGAGGCAGGGCAGAGGAGAGGGAGGGAGGGAAGGAGGGAGGGGGCAGGAAAGGAGGAGAGCGGTGTAAAGGGGGAAGGAACGACTTAATAGAGAACATCACTTCTCAATGTAGATATCATTTTCAGGAGAGTAACTCCGCCGAGCGAGGCGCTTCATAAATCAATGGCTTTCTATGGAGACTAATAAGAGCTGCCTGCCTCTATTCATTGTTCAGCCTGTAATTTGGCCCATCACTCATTACTCAGCATGTAATTTCAGCATTAACACCGCACAGCTCGCTGAACCTGCTGAACGCCAGAGAATGCGAAAGCGAGCAAACGCACACACCCCCCGCACACACACACACACACACACACACACACGCGCCCAAGCAGCCGGGCTCACGGAAAAGCACGAGCCGGGAACGCCGGCGCCAGGAAAACCCGACCGGCGTTTCCGTCTCTAACTCTTTCCTTTTGTTGTTGTTCTTCTTCTTCTTTTTCTCTCGTCTTGTTGTTCACGCAAACAAACAAACGCATGCACGCACTGTACCTGCTCACACACACACACACACACAATAGAACACATCCCCTGTACAGTAATTGCCAGCTCGACCGTGATCAAACGGAGCAATTATGTGTTCAAGCATGGACAATGCAAGGGGATGAATCAATAGAGAGGATCTAGCTTGCAAATACAGACACACACACACACACACCTGAATAAATCCCACGCAACACAGCACCATACACGACTGGAAATGTGATTTGACATGTCATCATGCATCCTGAAACGACAAAGGTTCCACCGCCGAATGTGTGGGAATGCCATCTTCCCCTTAATAAAGGATTGATCTGCCGTATTGATCGTACATGACAAGGCTGTAGTGAGGAATTTGCACCTTTTCTTTTGTTATTTCCATCCCCTTTCTTATGTATGCACTCTGGCAGTCCCATGCACACACGCACAGGCACACACACACACACACACAGGGGCGCGTGTACGGACGTGAGTGCACACACACACACACACACGCCCGCCCGAGCGAGCGAGTGTATGTGCAACCCCGGCCCTGCCAGACCCCGCTGCTCAGTGTGATGTAAATTGTGTATGTGTAAAAAGCACTCCATAATCAGGCCATCCATCATCACAGGCTGTCAGTGGGCTCTCTCAGGGTGATACATCACGCTCTCCTGTCCTCTGCCTCAGCTGGGGCCTGCACAACCCGCCGGGCATGCTGGGAACGCAGCCGGAGAGATGTACAGTACAGGACGAGACCTAGGGTTGGGGGAAAGGTGTTCCGCCGTTTGATGTGCCTTTGCGATGGTAATGATACCCGTCTGCGCACGTGGACCGCCAGAATTTTGATGAATGTGATATCCGGAGCGACTACATTAAAGCGCTGTATGGTATTCTATATTACAGAAGAGGGTTCAGCTCAGGCGCCTGTCCCTAACCGGCTCTCCTGAGTCCAGGGTCCGGTCCGGCCAAATATCAGGCGTGATCTCCCCGCGTCGACACGCCCGCCGTCTCATCTATCATGGAGATGATCTTTGTAACAACCCCGCCGTAATGAAATTGGTGACACACACCGCCATCTGCTATTGATTTCATGCAAATGCTTTTGACAGCTGATGGAGACTTGCATTAGCGCTAAACGGTGCTGTCAGTTGATGAGTTGACAGTTTTGTAGTCACGGCATGTACGGCGGCGCAGACAGACACAGACAATGTCAATAATCCCGTAAGAGCCGCTGATGATATATACTGAGCACTTATGTATATTCATCCTGCACAATAAGCCTGCAGCTTTACCTCCTTTCATCTGTTCATCAAAAGTTATGAATCTATTTTCCTGAAGAATTAGATTCTCCTGCCTTTTGAGGTTTTTCCTTAACAGATTTTTACATTTTCTCTTCCAATTTTCCATCAATTAGCACTAAATCTCACTTGTAGAATGTCCAGACTGAGGTGGATTAAAGCTCCGTCTTTGTTTTGTGATGTTCTGCTCTGTTGTTGCTGTAAACTGGGTCGGGTGTGGCTCAGTCTACAAGAACGCAGAGGATCTCCGGGGTGAAATAGTCTGAACAACAATAGTTTAATAATTTCTATCGACTAATTTGGATCCCTTGAACGTTTTCACAGGTTCCTCACTTTGTCCTTAACTTTACTTTAACTCCGTTCCCAAACATCCAGCGGTCCAATCCGGCTCTGTGTGTTGCCCTTGCATGACTCCTTGCATGCCAAAATTAGTTCAGCCCTCCTCGCCCTTCCCAATACAATACGCCGAGGGAGGGGGTAGGGATAGGCTGGGTGGGGGGGGAAGCTAGGGTGTGGAGAAGGAGTGTGTGCCCCCCTCCTCCCCCCCGCCCTCCCTCTCCATTCCTCCCCCCCTCCTCTTTCTGTAAGGGTTCTCAGTCGCTGCAAGGAAACATGAAACCCTCCACACACATCCCATAAATCCTGCACTGGGTGGGGAGACTAGCTGAGGGGAGGAGGGACTGAGGGAGCTAGGGGTGTGTGTGTGTGTGGTGGTGGTGGGGGGGGATGCTGGGGGGTGGGGCGGGGGGGTCACTGGCACGTTCCAGTCACGCCCGCTTCCCGGCCCGCGGCCAATCAATACCACTTTCCTGTTTTAGAGGCGGGTAATTATGAGGTGGAGAGATTGTGTGACCTCTCACCCCTGCTGCATTACTCGCCTGATATTAAGATAAATTGCCTGATTTTGGGTAAACATATGCTGCAATTCAAACTGTCAGCACTGGTTTGCTCAGGGATAATTTGTATTGATCTCCTGGCTTCTTCCCCATTTTGCTTACTGACCTCATGGATAATTAGAGAAAAAGAGACACGGGGAGGTAAGGCAGGGTTTGCATTTGAATACTTTGCAGGGGAGATGAAGAGAGTCGGGGAGGGAGGGGGGGAAGAGAGGAAGGGGAGGGGGGGGGGGCATTATGGACTAATAGAATTTTCATTTTCTCTCATCTTCCGTTCCAGCTTCAGACAGGTTAGATGTGTTGTTCAGTTACGTCACTCATATCTTTTTTCCATGATTGCGTTTACAAGTGAGGCGATCGACACCCGTTGGGTTTGTTTCCATGGTTTCATTGCCGAGATGATTCGAGTCTAATAGAGGAGACAACAGAGTGACAGCAAGCGTGTGTCAATTGAAACAGCTGACAGCTAAAAGGGGAATAATTATTGCCACATTTGAATAAAATGAATACGGTAACTGATTTCTTGACAAAGGAGCCGGCTCGCTGCAGAATGTGTGTGTGTGTGTGTGTGTGTGCGCTCTTTCTTCGCGGAGATTTGGATGAAATTTTTATGAATATTTCAGTAATTTTCACACTCTGGAGAGTGAATGATCGTGTTTCAGAATATGAGGAATTGGAATGCATGACTCGGTGCGCAGCTGCGACCATATCGCTTCCCATTTTGAATATCGCACACGCACGCGCGCGCACACATGGCACGGCTTCAGTGGAATAACTCTCCCTGGAATGTGCACTTCCCAATCTTGTTTTGATCCGACGCCTTCATCCACTCTGTCGTCCGTTTATGCCGCTAACACATTTTCTCTGAGAGCTCCTTTACGCCGCCGACGCCACCTCAGACTGGCTGCTTTACTTAAAATGTAGAGTGGATGGCGTGTTACATGGCATCTGAGCTGCTCTGCTGCTCCTTCTCCATGTTCTCTAGAAATAGGACATGAGTAACCGCTCTGCAGGAACAGTGTAACATGGCCGACGTTGGCAGATAGAAGTGCTTACATGGCAATACACCTCCATGTACCCTCCGTCTAAGCAAGTGGATTGAACACATGTATTGACTTACAGTATCAGGGTATAAACATAGGGAAATGTTTGAGCAAAGCAGTAAATTTAAGGGAAATTGTTCCTTGTTAAGTCTACGAGCCTGAATGGAAGCTTGAACAGCGCGCTAGCATTCCTGCCAGCCATTACAGCTTATTACGATAACTCTATCTTTCCAGGAGATAAAAACCTAGCCTTGTTGCCATTTGCCAGCTATTACTTTCGCTAATTATACTTAACTGCTTCGAGCTTATCTCCACTCCTCCTACACCATTGAGCAGTTATTTTTTTCTTTCCCCTTAACACAAATTAGAGGTGGAGTGGGAGTTGGAAAGGGGGAGACAGATAAACAGCGCAGGCAGAAGTTCATTCAAGTGTTATTGCATTTGTGACTTGTCAAACAGTCTCACTGAAAGCCTTCTAGGCACCTGCAGTCTGTTAGATGGATGCAGTTGAGAACAGCACCACCACACATAATGACCTCGTCCTGCTGATGGATAGTTTTGACTTGTTCGCTGGAGACAGAGGAAGAGTCAATATCATCTGGCTGTTATTGTAAGGAGTTAAACTGGTTTACTTTATACAGCAGGGCAAGATGATATTCAGACATCATGCTGCCGCTCCACAGTGGGTGCAGCACAGATGTGTTCCAGGGTGGGAAGGATAGAGAACACGCATGCATACGGAGAAGACGACACCCTCAAAAACCAAAGCAAAGTGGAGTTTTCACAGCAAACGCACGCAAAACCAAACCTCAACCGTTTCCACACTGACCATATCACCTCCTTCCACTGCAGCCCAGTAACCACTGAGTGATTCCATCTCCAGCAGTCTCGAGATGAACAGGAAATTAAAATTTCAAAGATCTGCAGTTAAGATAAATCAATGGAGACAGATCAATGTTCATTGAAATTTCATGAACTTTGAGCCAATACAGATGAGAAAAGCCTAGACAGTTACAGTCTCCAGCAGATATTGCTCCTGTAACAGATAAAATGTAATTAACACGGTTAAAAGGGAGCAATGTTACAGATTGCACATCCATAATTCCAGCCTCCCTTCATATTGGTCATATTATTAGAAAGCGGCGAGGACACCTGTTCAATCCTCTTAGATGACATCTAAAGTATTTGTGCCACTTCTCTAAGGACGCCGGTGGACTTTCACACATTACCGGCCAGCAGAAATCAAATGGGTTCCCTTCACAGCTGATTGCAAGCGCAAATTAATATTGTAAAATGAAGATCAATACATGGACGGGGCGCAGATCGATGACGGCTAAATTACGGCTGCGTTTTCCCCCCCTCATTCAAGATGAGTTGTGTTTTCCTCTCAAAGTCAATACCGCGCTGCCTCCCTCATTCATTTCTCAATAAACTTGCCGATGAATTTCAATCAAAATGCGGCGGAGGAGCAGTAGTGGGCGGGGGGGGGGGGGGAGTTCTTTTAAAGCCCGTCGGGTGTGGATCATGCTGAAAATGGGGCAAGAAGAGGAGGAGGTGTAAAAAAGAGGAAGAGGAGGAGGGGAAGGATCCTGGTCTATCAGGAGCCTCCCCCACACCTCCTCCGTCCCTCGTCCTCGCAGGGTAGGACCGATGCCGCGACTCGGCGAGGACGATCCATTTAAAGAGCCATTACAAAACACAGCTCTAACGATACGCGGGGACAAAAAGTAAAGGTCCAATTAAAATCAAATCAATGTGCTCTATCCTTAACGCGGGAAAAGGGGGAAAAAAATGAACAGGCACTTTCATTTTTCTCTTGAAAGATACATTTCACAGGGAGAGAGAACGTAACGGGGCGGAGGGAGGGGGGGGAATCAACCGCGAGTGCTTATTTCAATCAATTTCCCGGAGCTGGATTTCACAGGTCACTTGCTGATAACACGCTGTGGAATAATGCCACAGTGTGCTGCTCAAAGCCTACCTGACAAGCTGCCTGACAGTGGGGGAGTTGGAGCACGTGTCACGTCAAGCCCTCTAATTGGACACAAGGACCTTCCTCCCGCGGAACCTTGTCGCGCTCCACACAAGCTCTCAAGGCCCTCAAACCGAGGCCCGTCTAACTTGGCAACGACTTGTCTGCTCCACTCCTGCGGCGCTCGCGCTAAATACCAGGGTTGTAATGAGACAGGCAGGTATGGGGATGTGGCTAGTGGATAACATGCTTTGACACATGCTAAAACTGTTGTGCCAACTGGTTACAAGCCATTTGACTGTGGCGATGACATTTATAAATGCCTTTTTCATCCTCGACTCGCCCGAGTGCTTCACACGGCGGGGCGAAGTATTTTAAATCCGCTGTGTTAGTTGTGGAAAATATCTAAAATACTTCCTTACACTTAGAGGATTCAAGACTTTACATGGAGGGATTTGGTGCCTTTCCAAGTCCTACACCAAGGCTGATCTGTTTACATACCTCCCTGAATGCCTTTGATTATAGCATATCTTTGCTGTAGGTCACACCCCGCTGCTGACCAGCAACCGCCTGGCGTACCAAACCCAGCCCTGCAGGACAGGAAATGAAAAGGAAGCTCTCCATCTGATCAGCTTCTGAGTCTTGAGACTTCAAAGCTCTCCGTGACGGCAGGGTGGAGAGGAGACGTAAGGACAGGACCATTCCAGCGAAGGGTCCGATCTGATCCACTCCCCTGATAAAAAATGTCTGTGTGTGTTTACGTAATTTTTTTTTTTTTAGGGAGGTTTGAAACTTCATAACAATTTTTGCCGTCTTTCTAAGAGCGGAACAGGAAGTGGGTTTAATTTTGGATTTGGGAACTTGCTATCGCTATTTGTGTCTCTGTTTTGCTGCACGGAACACTTGGAGCAAAATCTCCTCTAAAGCCAAAGTAAAGACAAAGACATTATAAGTGATCTGCAGCAGTTGTAGCTTAGATAAAAAGAGACCTTCCTCCTGCTCTATCAACATCTTCCTTTTCCATCCCTTACACGGCTGACATTTCTTGATCTCCCCCAGTATTGAGTGAAGCACACATGACCTCTTTGTCCTTATGTTGATGAATGACTGCCTCATACCCATTTTGTCAGATTTTGGTGCAGTGGAGTCGATAGCGTCACCTTGACAAGGAAAGTTTGTGATCCATCAGCCCTCAAGGCTGTCTGGCCCTCGACTAAGGCCTGGCAAGAGCAGCTCGCTGTATGGGGCAATCTGCTCCGTCCAAAAAAATCCTTCACCCAGTGTGCTCCGATCTTCGCGAGGTCGAGCGAGTGGCGCTTGTTACCGCCGCTTTACAGTGGGCGGGGGAGAGAGAGAAAAAAGAAAAAAGGAAGAGGAAAAAAAAACACTTGACTTGTACTAATAGCTGGGAAGCCACGCTGGTCACCAAAGGTCTGAAGACGAAGCACCCTGTCAGTGCCCAGCTTGGGAAATTAGCAAATAATGTTCCCTTCCCCCTGACAAATGTGTGACAGCTCGCCTTCGCCAATCATTCTCTCCTAACGTTATGATGCATGTCTCGGATCCCCACTGGAGGATACAGGCGAAGTTTACTGACCCTCAATTTACCCGTGACAAATGGGGTCCTGGTAAATGTGCGTTTTCTGGGGCGCGGAAGGGGTTCATTTTAAGCAATCCTGGTTATATGGATGTCACTGATTAGGATAAATAGTGGCTGAGTGTGTTAGGACTGCTTGCAGAACCATATTACCAAGGGCCTGCATCATTGCCCCTGGAGGGGAGCTCTCATGGAAACTTGGCCAAGATAGAAAACCAAAAGCTCTGATGCAATTAGGTGCTTAAATTGGATAAATTGTACGGTCAAAGTTTTTATTTATGATTTACTCCTTCATACAGTACTCTAACTATGCGGTAAAAAGGTTACAGTGGCTGCAAATGAGGTTGAAAATAGAGGCTGTTTGTATGGAAAAGTGTCAGGTTAAACAAGCGCCTTTCCTCTGGAATAAAGCGCTAAGTATAATAGAGTCATATCGACGCTGGTTGCAGCTCGGACTTTCTGGTTTTGATTTTCTACAACCTTGCTGACAGTTGGCTCCACCAGCTGTCCTTACCAATGGATAACCAATACATGGATTAGATGGAGGACAAGCTAGCGAGCTCCAGGGGACGAGGCTTTGTTACAAAGGTAGAAGGTAAAATAGCAAACATGTCGTTTCTTTAAAAATGTGCCAATTAAAAGCGGTTACCAGGTATTTGAACCCCGCCGCTGAACAACAGGCTAGTAAAGTTTTACGTAGTATATCTGTGTGTCTAATTAGCGTTTTATACATTCAACAGTCAATGCCAACAGGATTATTTGATATACACTACAGGGTTCTCTCTCTCCCCCTCCCTCTCTCTCTCTCTCTCTGAGAATGGATTGTGAGTTTTGGAGCCATTCCAGGCTAGGAACCTGACTGAGGACGTGTCCCTCCGCTGTCGGAATTGACTGCAGTCTCCTCTATGTTGACTCTCGGTAATTTGTGATAATTTCTTAAATTGAGCGAGTTAAATCTCCACAATTAGGGTGGCGGTGCACGGAGAGTCAACATGAAAAAGAGGGTCTAAGAAGGCTCTCCTCTCAAGGCTGGCGCTCTGGAGTCACGCTTGAAGCACGGCGCTTTGATGGCCGGACCTTTGATATGCACATGTTGCTCTCCAATATGACACTGGAACGCTCTGTGCCTTTCAAACGGCACCGTGTCACTACATGCCCTTTCCGGCCCACCTAATTTGCTATTGTAACTGGAGGTCATTCCTAATCTGTGTGAGTCGCTCGTGCGCGTACCATTTGTTCAAGAGCTGTAACGCCGAAAGCGAAGCTGTTACACGCTTCGACGTGAGCCGCTCTCGCTCTGAAATGTGCCGTCCAGTCTCTTGCATTTGACCCGTTCACATTGTAACGTTGCATAGAGGCAGCTAACATCGTATCACCTAGCAATTAGCGTACGTATGGATTCGGTTATACCTCATTCTATCGCTGTATGTTCTGCCGTTTCATTCTCTCTGGCGTCAACCCTTATACAATCAGGGTTAGCCACACAGGGAAAAGCAGAGCGGACGAGCCGGACTTGTCTGTTGGTGACTTTCTCTTTTAATTCTCCGCGCTAATCAATTGTACCGCCATTGCCTCCTGGGGTAATTGTATCTTTATACTAACTGGAAGTGAGAAGGAACCCAGGGAAGACAGAGAGGAAGAGCTAGGGGGCGGCGGCAGGCAGCAGGGGGGGGAATCAACAAAGATAGAGAGAAGGGGACACGTTTCCCCAGTAAAACCTGATGGTAATCATCCCAATCCGCTTAGCCTCTGTGACTAATGGGGTCTGTTCTTAAGGGACCTGGCACTTTCACCGGGGTGCTATAGAAGCCATTAATGTCTTAACTTATACACCTTCTCAGGGCTCCACACTAACGCGCACACACACTCGCAATCACACTTCCTCTCTTTCTCACACACACTCAGGAAAACAGACAGACACGCACGCACACGCCCGCACACACACACACACACTTGCACGGCACACTACACTCCCGTTTCATTATCCCGGTGCCTTGTTGGCCTCTGCTCCGCTCCTGCTAGGGAGGTTAAACGCAGGAGAGCCTGGGCCAGACTGCACGGTTGGAGGAGAAGGGGACGGATGGCTGGGGGGGGTGGGGGGATGGGGGAGGTAGTAGCAGTGGAGGTTTTGGGGAGGGCAGGGGGTGGGGGGGGGGCACTTGATGAGAAACAGCTGCCCCGGGTTGGGGTTGGGGTGGGTGGGGGTTCTGGAGAGGGGGGGGTCCGGCCCTCACTTTGCAATTCTGCAAAGCGCTCAAGGCCAGGGCTGTGTTGGAGGCCTGGGGGTGCTAGGGCAGAGGGAGGGAGGGGGGTAAGTGAGAGTGAGAGTGCTTGCTCGCTCCCTCGCCCCCCGCCCTCCCTCTCCGTTTCATTCTGCCCATCAGAGTTGGAACAGACAGAGGCTTCCAGGTCAGACAGGCTGCGACCCCAGCGACCTCTGTCTCCTCACCAATGATGACAGATAAGACCGCCACTTCCTTCTGTTAGCCAAGATAATCAGATCCCTTACTTATAGTGTGACACTCGCAAAACGCACACTTTTCTCTCAGACACACACACAGACGTACTATCTCTCTCAAGCGTTTGTATTAACCACACGTGAATTCCTGCTGACACACTCGCACACGTAACAGAGATATTGCTTTTTGTAATCTGATTCATGAAAAAGGGAAAACATGAAACCACAGTTAGTCTTTGGGAAATCTGCAAAATGAGCCGAGCACATTATCTATCTCGCAACAGGGCTGATAAAGAGAATTGGCAGAATGAGTTATCCTGACAGCTTGAGTTTAACAGAGCTTGGCAGCGCCCTTGTACGACGGCGGGTCAGAGGGAGATCGGGTTGCACTTGTAGGAGCCCCCTCCACGAAACACCTTTCCGCTAGCTGTGCAGATCTCACACGTTTAACATTCAACAAGCAGAGGGGGGGATGTGGGGGGGGGGGCGGGCGGGGTGCCTGGCCGGGTTCATTATTAGCATTAGCGCCCGGACATGGCGGGCCAACAGAGGAAGGGAGCCAGAAGGATAGAGAGGAAGAGAAGGGGTTTCTAGACTCACCAGTGTAGACGAATCTCCCAGGGGCACCTTTGCAGAACTGCTTGGACTTGTAGGACAGCGTGACTTCCACAACGCCGGGGATGTGCCGGGGAGGAGTCTGGACACGGATGGCGTGAGGAGTTATCAGCTGAGGTAACGGAGAGGAAGAGAAGAGATAATGAGCCCTCTGCTCTAATAAGTCGTGGGAGAGATTGGAGTTCCATAACAGAGCGGAAATCTAGTCAGGGTCATTAAAGTTAGCCAGATGTCTGTGTTTTCAGATGTTTGTACCTCGCTCCATACGAGCATGGTGCCGAACACGACTTGTAGGCCGTCGAAGAAGTTGTCCCCTATGATGATGACGGTGGCTCCTCCGGTGGTCCATCCCTCACTTGGGCTGATGGCCTTGATGCACGGGGTGGCTGCTTATGCAAGACAAAGAGAAGAGCAAATTCAGCACCCGGGCTTCAACACGCGCTGCCCTCAACGTTTCACTCTCTCCCACTCCCTCTCTTTCCACAGAGACATATCACTGCATCGCCATGTCTCTCCCACAAAAGACATATCATGGAAATTGCCCACCCCCCACCCAGGAAAATGATGGATTTGTCCTTTAAGGCACGAGAATCAAAATCATTTATCAGAGCGCTGGAGTGGTGTAGTTAAGCAGACCCTTCAAATGGTCCACTTCACAAAGGCTAAACGCTGGGCTCACCAGGAAAATGATTTGATGGAGCAAATTATGTGTCAGGGCAAATGTAGCTATCAGAATTGATTAAGCATGCGCCGGCGTGTACAGTAAAGATTTCAAAGTTGAACACGTCGCAAATGAGTCAAGAACGCCGGCCGTCAAAGCGGAAACGACAAGCTAAAGCTTTGCTGCTTCACGCTTATTTCATTACCTTTGTTCTGCATATACGCCGACGATAACACGTTTGAGGCGTCGTTTCAGGTTTCCTGACGTGAAACGCGCTCATGAATTATTCAGATTTTTGGTGTTTGTGTGGTTTTTTTTTCTTCTTTCTTTCTTTCTCTCTCCCTCCCCTTCTCTCTTTTGGTGATCGATTCAATCCATTCCGCGTTGTTTATTACAATGCTTTTCATCTGGCGTGACTTCTCGCGACGTGCCTCCGCCATTCATCAACGGTCCGGGGGTTGTTATTATAATCTAATTTGAGTGATCTGGCGCCTCACGTTCACTGTCATTTGATGCATTACCTTAATATGGCGCTCAGCAACAACACCATGTTTACAACAGAAATAGCATGACAGCCCGCCATAAAACAGCAATATCAAATTTAATCTATTTCCATCAATATCTTTTAATACACCATGAATTGTGCATGTTTTTCCCTGTGCCGGCAAAACTCACTGGGCTGTTTCTGCGCGTCCGTCCCCTTCCGCACGCTCCCACACTTCTAAACCTCTATTATCCTTCCCATCCAGTAAGTAAATCACACTCGGCCATTGTTGTGCGGATCACCTCAGACGAGACATCTCCCTTTGTTTGCCTTGCTTGTTGGGTCTGTTCGGGTCATGTTTGCTCTCTCTTCCCTGCCCATAAAGTGCACACACACACATCGGTACTACAGGGAATCTGACTTTAACAGGCGCTGTTGACTTCATGCTAATCACCCCGTACAGATTTTCATTTGTGAGGCCTGGAGGAGTGACATTTGCTTTCCTTAATTGCGAAGCAGAGCGTCTGAAAGAGGACCAACCCTCTATGGGCATGCTGGGCCCCCTCTAAGGGCCTGACCTTCATCAGTGTGGACGATTACAGCAAATAATTCACCCTTCAAAATTACTGTAAACAAATTGACTTTGGGGATGGGGGGAGGAGGGAGGAGAGAGGAGGAGGAGGAGGAGGCAAGAAGAGGGCCTGATGGTGACGGCGACTGTTGGGGGGCAGCTGCAGCCTGAAACCTATGACAGGCTCACACGCATACACAGACACACACACACACACACAGGAACACACACACATACAGACTGAAACCACCTCGGAAATCCCAGTGCCCGCCCCCCCCCATCCCTCCACCCTCCCACGCGCACACAGAAGGACCCATGGTGAGGCAGCGACTGAGGCCCTAAGCCGTCCACCCTTCTGCCCGATAATTTGCATATGTCTCAATGCGCAGACAGAGAGGGGAGCATGTGCTGAATGGGGACCGTGGCAAAGTGGATTACACAGTCAGCGCAGGCGATCTGATGACAGACACGCACAATGCCCCTTCAGC
This sequence comes from Genypterus blacodes, assembly GCF_046128005.1. NCBI lineage: Eukaryota > Metazoa > Chordata > Actinopteri > Ophidiiformes > Ophidiidae > Genypterus > Genypterus blacodes. The sequence goes on from NW_027466833.1 coordinate 775,516, forward strand.
AGATGATAGGCATCGCCAGGAGTGGACGGAGGAGGATGCAAAGAGCGGGGGGCCGGCTGCTCCGCTCTGAGGAGTTGTTGCATCACTAAACTTCAGACTGCATTAGGAAAAATCCAAATCTGAATTCATGCGGCGTCGCCTCTTTATTCTGTCTCAATGCATTGATTTTTGCATTTAGCACCTGTCCCCCCGAGATCTATTAGCTGGATCGCCTGCTTTCTGTCATCAAGTGTTTTCTTTCTTTTTTTGTTTGTTGTGGTTGTCTGAAGCGTCATCCTGGTTTTAGTGTGTGTGTGTGTGTGTGTGTGTGTGTGTGTGTGTTACTTAAAGAGCCAAAAGTGTTGCGAATTTGCAGTTTTGACCCCCCAGCCCCTCAGCCTCTCTCTCTCCTCTGGTTGGCCGCTGGAGGACATCAACACTGATCCCAGATCTGAGCAGAGGAGGTCTTGTCTCTCTCTCTCTCTTTCTCTCCTTCTCTCCCTCCCTCCCTCTCTCTCTCTCCCTCGCTGCGACGCTCAAACAGGTCCGACGTGGCCCCGCGAAGCCGTCCTTTGTTCTGCCTGCTGAAATGTGTTGTAATTGTGCTGTGGGATGTCCAGATGGTCGGCTGATAGTGCAGCTGATGGGATTATACCTTTTACCTCTCCCTGGGCCATCTGTTCCCTTTGACTCTCCCTCTCTCTCTCTCTCCCTCCCTCCCTCTCTCTCTCTTTATCTCTCACTCTCTCCTTCTCTTTCTCCTCTTTTCCCCCCTTTTCCTCCCTCTCTCTCTCTTTTTTTCTCCTCTTAGGCCCAGCAGTCTGGATTCACTTGTCTTTATTGCATAAACCCTAACAGCATTACAGCCACTTGGCATGCAAATGAGGCAGGCGCTGCAGGCTCTGTGCTGAGTCTCCTATATTGTCTGGGGCTCTATAATGGCGGAACTGAGCTAAGGAACGTGTGGGGTGCGTGCGTGTGTGAAAGAGAGCGAGCGTACGTGTCGCTTCTGCGTGTGTGTTTGTCTGTGTGTGTGTGTGTGGGGGGGTGACAGCAGTGTGTAAAAGACTGAGCTATTTGCGAGCGTGTTTATGCACCTTTGAGCCTGAATATATACACGCTTGACTGACAGGCAACCACAAAGCACATTCGTGTCTGAATGCATAATATGCTTGTTGTGTGACAGTGCACACAGGCAAACAAAATTGTCACACGGCGAGAGTCTCTGTCTGTCTGTCAGCCACCGGGGGGCGATCCCGCCTTTGCGCCAATAGGGGGCAGCACCTCTTGATCAATGCGAGGCAGCTGGAGTGTGAAGTGAAGAGCGGGATGATGCCTGTGTGTTTGCAGCCACAGAGTCGCACTCAGGCGGCCACAGATCTGAGGCTTCTCACCCAGGGAACTCCCAGGGAAGAATGTGTTGCTAATTTAAAGCACGCTGTCTGTCTGAGCGTCATGGCCGACGTGGCTGGAGTTACTTTGGGGTTTTTTTTAGCGAGCAGGTATCATTTCCTCCCCTAAGTGTTTGTTAAAGGTGACTGGGAACAAAGCGAGCGATGCGTGTTGAGCCGGGTTTGTTGTGGGAGGAAAATAACACACCTCCCAACTTATCGGAGTGTGTGAAGGTGTGTTAAAGTTATTAGACAAAGACGTGTTCAACTGGGCGGATGACACAATAGCGTCCTCGCTCGCTTTACGGGGCGTCACTCTGCTGCTTTGAAGAGTGTGGTGAGGGAGAGGAAGAAAAGGATGGGCTGGTGTAACCTGTAAAGAACACACACACACACACACACACACACACACAAAACACGGGGTGGGGGTGGAGAGGGGGGTCCCGTGGGAGTGGGGGAACATGGAGGCGAGGGCTCAACCTCTTTAATTGCTCTCCTCATTAAGAAACTGGTTGCTAGGCGATCCACACCTATCGTGTCATAAACGTGAGACACACAAACAGAACGTCAGCGAACATAATGACTTTGGTGCTCCGGGCAGGACTTTAATTATTTGATTTTGTTCTCCAGTAGAGGAGTCATTAATAAAGACAAAAACAAATAGATTAGCTTTTTCCCCCACCAGGGCCGGAGAGCGCCCAGATATATTAATTGTCTGGTCTTTTTTTATTAGTAGTTGTTGTATTAAACATTACATTTGCTTTTGGTGATAGAACCATTAATGCCCATTAATGTGTAGAGGAGCTTGTGTTAGTCAGTGGTGTATATAAACTGTTTGCTCGGCCATAATTGGCTCTTGAAATCTGAAGATAAGCAATTTGCACAATTGGCCTCGTTCACTTCTCTCGCTCTTTTCTATTTTTTTCTTCCTTTCAATCTTTCAGCTGTGTGTTCCTGTGTGTGTGTGTGTTCGTGTGTTCCTGTGTGTGTGAGCTCCCATCTGCGAGCGGAGGCCAACCGGGTCAAAAGGTTATGTTTAGTGCATTTTACTTTTTGGATTTCCCAGGGTTTGGTGGTCCGTCTTCTCTCTCTTTTGGCCGCTCAGGCAATCAGTCTATCATATGGAATCAGTTGGAAGAAAAACAGTAAGTTCTGTTTTTCTCATAGGCCGCCCCCCCAACTCTCTCGCTCTCTCTCTCTCACTCACACACACACGAACGCACGCCATCATCCCACCCTTCCCTCCCTCCCTCCCCCCCTCCCCCCCTCCTCTGTTTCAGCTCTCTCACAGCTAAATCTGCAGAACCCAATGACAGGAAATTGACCTCACAGCCAAATTCTTAAGCAATTTGATCATGTTTCACATCGGCTTTTAGGACAAATGTAGGTGCGTTTTTGCGGCAGGCGGCTGGAAATAGTGTAACATTTTTCAAATCACGGATAAGCCTGGGTATTATCATCATCATTTGTGATATCAGGAATGATAAACACAGCCGGTAATGCACACTGTTTCCACGTCGCACGCAACAATAGGTATGAGGGAGGCAAGAAAGCAACTTAGAAAAAGTCAAATGGAGCGATGGAGGAACAAAGGAGACTAAGAGGCCAAACTAGAGGCGGCTACGTCTACGAGATGCAGAGTGTGGACGCGTGACTTAAAGGAAAAGAGGAAGTGGTGGTGCTGGTGGTGGTGGGGGGGGGGGGGGGGGGGAAAGGAGCGTAGCAAATCATAGGATGTAAAAATGAGCCTACCATTCTCCAGATAAGGAGGCGTACCTTCTGAAGGGTCGAGTCTGCGAGCCCTTCGCCCGTGCTTGGAATTGTTGTGTACGAACATGTTGTCAGAGACGGCCAAGACATGGCCGTCCACATTGACGGTCGTCGATACGACAACCTGCAGAGGAAAGAGAAGGAGAAGCAAGAGGTAAAGGCGAGATGAAGCCACTCTGTTGTTTTCAACTTTAACATTCTGGAAAGAGGAGGATGTTTGAGGATTTATTCTGGATCTGCGTGTTATTGATTACGACCGTCCAAACCTTTTCCAAGTGGTTATTCTCCTCGGGACGTATCGCATTACACCCCTGCCCTCCCTCCCTCCCTCCCTCCCTCCCTCCCTCCCTCCCCTCCCCTCCCCTGGTTCCCAGCCACTCGTTGGGTTTCTGCTTTTTGGTGTCTGGCGTTTTTGTTGTGTGTGTGTGTGTGTGTACGGCTAATTGACTTTTTCAATCGCTCCCAATACCATTTCCGTTCACCCACTCCACCGACATGTCATCATAAGCCCGAGCTGCAGAATTATTGATCGGCTCGTCCATCTTATTTGAGGATGGAAGGGCCTCCCTCCCCTTTTAAAATATTACTGGAGTCATTAGCAAGTGAAGCGTGTACTCCATCCCATCACTCAACAAACATTTTACCAGGATCATATTCCAAGCCACACTCCATATTTCATAATGCTTATTTTTGTTGTTGTTTTTTGGCCACCACATCTCCCAAACAGAGAGCCTCGTGTGAATGGCCAAAGTGTTTCTGAGCCGGAAACAGAGAGCCCCTCTCAGGTTTGCTTCGCCGGTAAGTGACCTCGGTGTAGCAGTGGAATTTAGAGGGGGGTGGGGGGGCTGCTTTTTTTTTTTGGGTTGGTTTTGGAAGGGTGGGGGGTTGCAGGGCGAGGGAGGGGGGCAGGGGTGGGGGGCGAGCGAGGGGAAGTGAAAGAGCTCCATTCTTGTGAGCAGGTTCAGAGCTGGGCCAAGCTGAGGATGATGGATTGGGCCCTCTCTGGCCTCCAGCTGGTTTTGGGGGGTAATAAGTGGAGTGGAAGGCATGCAGAATACACAACCTTGGCCAGAGAAACACCTATGGCGGAGCATCTGGGAAATGTATTTAAAGGAGGGAGAAAAAAATGGCACACTAACTGTCGGATTGAAACAAGGGCCGGATCGTAAAAAATACAAATCTCCTCCTCCACCTCCCCCCCCGCCCCAGCGGCCCCCCCACCCACCCCCCCTGCCCGAACAATAAACGTCAGAATCAGCTCTGTCTGTCCTGTTTCAGGCAAACATTTCTGTTTCCGTGATACCGCAACTTAGCAGAAAGCAGCAGCGACTTCCTCGCGCTTCTTTTGTCACAAAAGAAAGCGAAAGGGGTGAGAGCCCCCGGTGGCTGTCACGCATCAGTCCAGATTCACCCTGAGGGAAGATTGGAGGCGGCAGGGGAGGTCTGCTGGTGGTGACATCAGGACGGGGGACACCCTGTCTTGTCTGTTTCATGTCTGAGCTTCCTGCTGGAGGATGCCGGCTCGCGTGTCGATCACAGAGCGCGCTTGGCAGTGACGGACGCCCCCCCGCTGTAGTTTGTCGTTAGCCAGATAGGACAAATCACGCTAAACTCTCGCCGGCTCACCTTGACCTAGTGGTGCCGCTTGTGGCGAAGGTGTCTGCGCGGAATGGATGGATGGTCGGATAAAAGGATCAACAGGGGGTGATTAATTTCAAGGCTAAACTCCTTGACACATTAGAGGCGAGAGGGGCAAAGAAACACCAAAGCAGTTCATGTTCGCGTCTCTTTCTCTAAGTAAATCGCTGCGTTTTGTCAGGTTTCGTTTATGTGCGGAAGCGAATGCGTGCGAGTGAGAACGTTTGCATCTGAGGACAAGAGAGGGAGATAAAGAGAGAGAGAGGGGGAGAGAGAGAGGCATTATGCACGTGTAGTCCTTTCGCAAATATATGCGTCTCTTAGCCAGCATGTATGTATGTATGTGTCTGTGTGTGTGTGTGCGGATGCGTGCTGGCGCATATGTGTGCGAAAAGGTATGTGCTTCCGCTGCCAGACAGATCCTGAGTTAACACTGTTGTTACATGTGGTCGGATCGTCCTCCCCTCTGTGCCGGGGCTCAGAAAGCTGTCAGGGACACAATTGATGGCACTCTTAAATCCTATATCCTTATTTTGTGTCAGATGGTATTCCCTAATAAATATTCCGTACATGTGTTCCACAAAGCGCGGGACACCAAATCTCCCCCGCTCCCTCCTCTTTGCCTTCTTCCAGTGCAAATAATAGAATAGAATGGTATTCATATGTCAGCGTGTGGGAAAGAAAAGGCCGACGAGCTCACCTGGAATCTGCGCATGTCTCGTGGGTTTCCTGCATTCTTCAGACAGTTCTGATTGCACTTGAGGAAGAACTTGAGGAAAAATCTGCAAGAGAGCACAAAACACAAAGAAAAACGGCTTAGTTCTACGGTTCATCCCAAATTATTACAACAGTTAAAGTCCCGTAACGTTTCAATATCCGTTCACAGCAAAAGACGTCCCGATCCGTTCATCCAATCAGCTGGAAACGGAACTCTCGCGTCTCATTAACATCAAAGCCACATCATTCTCCGCTCTTCTGCTTTCGGGGGAAGACGGCGGTATTTATTATATCCCTCAAAATCTATCACATCAATCTCTTTGTCTCCCCCCGTCCCCCTCACCTGAGTTCACGGGTCTTTCCCAACACCCATCTGCCACTAACATACAGGAAGTCACTTGATATTCCACCCACCTCTTTAATCCCAGGACACCCCCTGTGCAATTAAAGTTCTCCTGTTCAATAGGGAGGCAAATGAGGCCCACCTGTGACCAGGTCTTGTTTGAAGAGCATCAGGGATAAAGGACCTAACAAGGTGAGAGCGCGCCACAAAACTTATAGTCCTGTCAGGCAATTAGGCGGACACTCCTGGGACCGCCGTATGCCACACACACACACATACGCGTAACGCACACACACTCATGCATACACTTGTGGGTGGGTGAGGCAATTATGCCACAAATTACAACCTGGCTAATCGTCTCTGAACAAATGTCACGTCTGAGTGAGATCTGGGGGTTTGGTCGGTTTGTGAGACGGCTTCTTCTCTTTTTTTTTATTCGTCCCCCTTTTTTCCCGAGGTCTCGCCGGCGCTATCGAGCATCTATGGATTCCTAAACGGCGCCGCGCAGAGAAACAAACAAGTGGGGAAAAAAATAAGAAAAATAGTTTCAGATGTTGCCCATTGTGTGAAATGTGACACAATGGCAGAGAGCAAACAATGAAATTGACTTCTTGTGTTTTTTGCAAATTCTCCCCACAGAATCGCGCCTTGATTGTTCTTTCGCTTTTCTCCCAATTCATTATGAATACGGGCGCACTGATGTTTATTTTTCATCATCCTGCGCTCAGATTACCACACGCAATACTGTGGCTGCCATTGTAACACTAACTTGGCTCCCAGTATCACAGCGGCTCATCGGATTACCATAGATTGCACCATAGATTGCGTGGCCATTTTATTCAGCTAAACGCGGTGGCTTGTGTGGCCTGGCAGGACGCTCTCTCACTGCGCTTTAAGACTCCTCGCCGCCCAGCCCCGGTGGGATCGCGGCCAGGCCGTAAATCAGCGTCTGGACTGACCCCTCTCACCCCCGGCCGCATTAACACACGCGCTGGTCATTTGGAAGCGTTCTTCGATAGACTCCTATGCCTCCTTTCCCTGAGACGCAGAGGAGAGGTGAGAAAATATTTTCGCTCGGCGTGTAAGGGGCTTTGGCTCGGACATCAATAAAGGAGGTTTTAACCCATGCCAGAATGCTGATTGCCTGTCGGTGTGTGGCGAGGCCGTAAAAAACCTGACTTGTCATTAGTGCATTTCGCTTGATTGTGTTCGCTGTGTTTTCGGGTTGCATCTGTTGGCTGATCATCAAAATGACCATTATGTACTCTAATTCCCTGACCCTGTTTTTATTTCCCCAAAGAGTCATAATGTAGAGCAGCAGACATCTGCGGAAAGCAGACCTGAAATACGACTTTTATTTGTCTGTCGCCTCTCGTACAGATTGGGTAAAGCTTGTGCACGTGTGTGTGTGTGTGTGTGTGTGTGTGTGTGTGTGTGTGTGTGTGTTTGTGTGTATTTGTGTGTGTGTGGTGCAAACACATCTACATGGATGTGCGTGTGTGTGTGTGTGTGTGTGTGTGTGTGCATGTTCCATTGGTAGACAATTTATGTCAGCGACAGAGATGGAGCAGGTTTCCCAGGCTCTGCTCCGACTTCATAAAAGAAACACATTACTCGCCGCGTTTGTCTGGACTCCTCTCTTCCGCTTTTACACACTGTTCCTACTCCAGCGAAACCAAAAGTTAAGAAACAATAAACTGGAGAAATGGAGTGCCCACGCGATCATAAAGCAGCTCCTTTATGTTTACTGTTATGAAGGCAATTAAGCACAATTTCTCTGCTAAAAAGATAAGCTTAATTTTCATAGTCCGCAGCAGTGGCAGTGCTATAGCATCCATTACATTTGAGTTGGTTAAGATTCTACATGAGCACGGAGCAAATTGGTCCTTGGTGGAAAGGAGAGCAATTAAGACGAGGCCCCTCTCTCTCTCTTTTACTTCTTAAATATCTACAGAAGTTTGTGCTGGTGTTTTGGCACGCACAGAGACAAAAGGAGGTTGTTTAATTGTTTTTTAATGGGATATCAAGTCGTCGCTGCCATTAGATGTTGGCAATGGAGGGCAAAGGGGGATAGAGAGAAAGAATGAACTGCAATTAGGTTTGATTAAAGCTATCCTTCTCAATAATCAGCTGTTCTGACAGGACAGGGGGACCCTGGTGGCCGCTGAGATGGAGGAAGGTGTTGAGTGATATTAAGGCCAATGAAGGGGATATTAACATGGCTAATTAAAGCTCTTCCAAAGCCGGGAGAGGAGGCTCTCAGTGGACCGCGCTGGATGAAATAATCGGCCAAGGCAGCTATCAGTTGGAGAGGAGAGAGAGAGCGGGAGGGAGAGAGAGGGGGAGGGGGTGGGGTGTAGTCCATCTGAGGGGTGGGGGAGGAGGGAGGGAGAGCAGGGTAGTAGTGGGAGGCGTAAAGGAAAACTATGAAGTGTGAAGAAAGACAAAGACGGAGGCAGGCGAGACTTCCAGGGCCTTAGCCGAAGCTCATTTTGACAGCGAGCGTCTGCGTCCTGCACGCCGGGCTGACGTCAGCTCCTTTTTAATCTCCGACAGCTCGTCATAAAGGTCCACAAATCAAGATTAAAACAATCCTGCCCGTGTGCCGCGGTCGACGGCAATTAATACGACGCTCCTGCAGTACCTCCACGCTCGCCCACTGCCGGAGCTACTAATCATGCCATAATGATTTCTCTCCCTCTGGTCAAAGGGGAAATAGATTGTCTCTTTAGTAATGCAGGAGGCTCTGCGCCTTCCACTCCCCGGCTTCACAGGCCCGGTAATTGAGGAGAAAAAGGCCGACTTTGGCACTTTGACTGATTTGAGGGCTGCTAGACCCTCTTATCTTTACTCTGATCATTTTAGGCTGACACTCAAAGGGAGACCCCGCCGCCCTAATTCTCGCTCGCCCGCTCCCATCATCAAACGGGAGAGGGGAAGGGAAGGGAAGGAAAAAGGAGGGAGAGGAGGACGAGGGGGGGAAAACAAACAGGCGAGGTGAGGAAGGGCCTCCTCTCATTTAAGTGGCCAACTTAATTGCCGGGTTGATGTCAGTCACCCATAAATGTTGGGCGGCTTTGATTTGTCAGAAGAGGGCAAATAAGGATAATGTTGTATTATTAAGGAAGCTCTGCCATCAATGTCATTCATTTTTAATGCTTTCATTTCCTCTTGTTCTCTCTCATTTTCTAATAAATTGCAAAGAATAAAAAGAGGGGAAAGTTAAATCAGAGCTACTTACTCGACCTCATTTCTTGAAGCCCCCCCCCCCCCCTCACCGCTCTGATTGCACAGCCTTCCTCCCCGTGTTTGTTTGGGGCCGTTACACAATATGCTGACAGATGGCCACACTATCCGCACCAGTCAGGTATTGACAACCCTAAGCTCCTGATTGGTGCCCCGGCACTAATGACTAGCGTGCAGTGTCCACAGCCGGCAGCCATGACAGTGAGGTCATCCGTTGCGGGGCGGTGGATATCGATCACCGCCCCAGCTCCAGCCCATCAGGCCCCAGCTGCCTCCCAGACTCAATGGGCCCCTGTTACAGGAGCCCTGTAAGAAACGGCTCCCAAACACCAGACTACAATCTGCTGACACCAGATCTCCGCGCTGAGATAGTAGTACACGGGTCAATAGCGTATCGGATTTCCAAAACGCCGGGGTCTTAATGTCAAGCCTCCTGCCTTGCCCGTACCTCCTGCTCCAGTTATTAGGCACTCCACTGAACTGCATTCAGATCCCTGTTGTGACAAGGCGGAGCAGGTAAAACGAGAAATAGAGACACTTATAGATCTTAATCTTCCGCGAACACTTATTTATGCAACTGAGTGGGCTGGGCTGCGTGCTCGCCAGCGGCCGTCCCCGCCAGGGCCCCGAGTCCAGAGCCTCCAGAGCAGAAAGCAGGGTCTGGCGCGGCAGCTCTGGCGTTCTCCGGGCCGCTTGTCTCCCCTCGTCAAGCCCGGCTGTTTTTCTCGCCTTAGCCGAAGTAAACCACAGCACATTAACAATATTTGCTCTACCCCTGTACAAGCGCCCAGGGACCGGACCCGCAGATCCTATCACTTCTTTATCAGGGAACAAGTGCCTCACTATCCCACCTTATTGGGTTTGGGAGATTAACCCTTTCCACTCCGCTCCTCGGAGAGCGGCGAGGCAGATGTCACGGCGATTATTGCTGCTCGACATGAAACATCCCGACGACGGCGGCGGCGGTGGCGGCGACGCGTCTTGAAGAATTTATTGGGTGTTTGTAAGCTCTTTTTTTTGTTGTTGTCGTCGTGTTTTTTTTAATTTATTTAGTTATTTATGTATTCGCCTGCCGTTGTCAGTTCATTTTGTTGTTTCATATTTCATATTTTTGTTAGCGCTCTACGTGTGTGTGTGTGTGTGTGTGTGTGTGTGTGTGTGTGTGTTTTGCCGGGGTGTCACAAATAATTGATGTGCTTCCTCTGCACCCTAAGATGTAGCCGTGTCCCTCCATTCATCCCTCTTTACTCTCTCCTCCACCATCCCCCTTCCTCTCTAATGGGCAGAGTGGCATTGACATTATTTCACTTGAGGATCCCTCACTCTGTCAATCCCTCTTCATTTACTCCATGGCTACAGGACTCATTATGGTCTCTCTCCTTCCTCCTCCACTCTCTCTCTCGTCCTCATTCTCCTCACCTTCTCTCTCTCTGGTCACTGCTAGTTTCTTACTTAAGAGAAGCGCTCGTCTTCACAAATGGCTCCCCGTGTCAAACTCACTCCTGAGCCCGGCCCCCCCTTCGACTCCCCCCCCCCCCCCCCCCCCCCCTCCCCTCCTTCAGGCTTCAGCGCAGGTTTACTGTAACAGATTAGAAGACGACTCGGCCGCTGCTGCTAACTATCCATCACTGGGTAACAGTGGACTAAGGCTGTGTGCTTTATGCAGCTTTTAGCTCCGCGCCCGCCACATACTGCATGTTTAGCCCCGAGCTCTCTCTCTCCCTCTCTCTCTCTCTCACACACACACACACACACACACACACACTGAGGGCTGTGTACTGTTGCACGCTGTTCTTTGTTTTCTTTTCTTTTTCTGGCTCTGAATCAGCTTTGAACACCATATAATAAGACGCAAAACATAAATAATTCTGCATTTGTTTTGTCTTGTGCGGCCCTGTGGTGAAGAAGACGCCAATCAAACAGCGGCGAGCCTCCACAGCGTTCACATGTGGGTGAAAGATTATTAAATCATCCTCAGCAACGCCAAAAACCCAAGAGTGATTATTGATAATGAGCAGGAGCGGGACGGGCTCGGGCGCCGGACGTAAACATGACAGAAACCCAGAACCTGCTCTCCAGCTGGACGGGCACGAGGCTTCTCCTGCTTATTTTGTTTTTGCGCGAGTGGAGAAATATGGCGCTTTGATTACCGGTCAGCATTGGGAGCTCGGGGCCTTGAGGAAATACCAGTCAGCACCTCCTCGCACTAGTGAGATGGAAGATAAGCATATGTTGGAGTGACTGGCCCCGGTGAATAGTAGTATTTAGGGTGTTGGGCGCTGGGGGGGTTGTGGACCGACCCACAATGAGAGCCATACAGCCGGCGGCGTGATCGGACCCAGGCAGGACGCGGAGGAACGCCAGAGGGCGGGGGGGGGGGAGAGAAGGCCGGCGGGGGGGCTCGGACCGTTTACAGATCCGGCTGGACAGTGGAGGCTTATTGCATGTACGTGAATGTGTGTGTGTGTGTGTGTGTGTGTGTGTGTAGGTCTGTGGTTTTTGCTGTGTGTCCATGCATGTTTAAATGTGCGCGAGTGTATTTCTACACGGTATTATTACTAATGTATAATACATACATCTAAAGTGGCTGTCAGGACCGGTCAGTCATCATAAAACATGAGGCGCTTCACTCTGACGCCGCGGCCGCATTAACGCTTTGGCTGAGAGAAAACACACCCACGGTGGACTGTCATGTAGGTGGGGGGGGTGTGTGTGTGGTGTGTGGTGTCTGTGTGTGTGTGGAGGGGGAAGTTAGAGACAGAAAGACAGAGAGCGGGTCGGTGCTTAAAGCTAACAGGTAACCTTTCTGTGCACCTAGGACAAAGGCAGGGGGAAAAAGAAAATGTCAAATTAAGAGAGGCCAGGCAGAGAGACGTGGCTGCCATATTTGTGTGAAAGCCCAGTGCTGTTGGCAGCAGAGATGGCTGCTTTCTGATTCATCTGGGGCCGTATGGCAAAGCTTTGTCAGTCTGTGCGAGGTATAAATAATTCAGGGTGAGAGATGGCAATTACAGGGCCCTGCACAACCAAAATGAATATTTTATAAGGACTAAAACTGCCCTGGAATGAATCACACACATGGAGTCACACACACATACACACACACACACGCGCTCGACGTGCCCGCACACACACAAGCGGGAGTCAATGTGTGCACACATACGCACACACGCACCCAAACACACACACACCAAGGTAGCACATATGAACCCTTAGCTGTTGTATTGTTGACAATATAACAATTATATTATATAAACTCTGGCGTTATAGGCTCATAATTTTTAATATGCTTGCACTTGTAATTGATGGCAAGTTTGGTTAAGGATCCGAGTGCATAATTGCGTAATTGTAAGAGCTGTTTTGTCCTGTTTTGTTAGTATTTATCATTACGAGCGTTTATACTTATTAGTGGTTTTATTTAAGTATCTCTTTAATGGCTTAGCAGCGTGTTGCTAACCGGAGAGATACATTCGCAAAAATGAAAATAAAAGTGTAGCGAAGGTCTCCACAAAAAGTAGCCTCCTGAGACCGCCAGCCTTTACTTTTGACCCTGTAAATATGCTCTTTGTGTGTGCGTGGGGCAGCGGGGGGAGGAGGAGGGGGGCAGGGGGGGGGGCAAAATGCTAATGGGAAAAGATTAAACCCAAAAGCCGCCTGGAGCATTTACCTCTAAAGGGTTTTGTCTGTCAGGTTTCCTGCAAAAACTCTGTCTTTATAATTCTGAGACAAAAAATAACATTGTTCCCGGGTCCCGAGGAGCGCTGGTGCTGGGTTGAATGGCCATTGTGTGGGTCCAGCTAATGATACCTTAGCCTTTGTGAGAGGGAGGCCAGGTAGGTCTGTGACATCAGCGCCACACAAGCGCTCCTCTGTCCGGATGTTTAGGGAAGGATTTCGTCGGCGGTGGGAAAAGGGTATAAAGAATAAACAGGAGCTGTGTTTGTGCCCCCTCGCCGCTAAAACACAAGCAGAGGAACCGCCGCCGACGTTCCTCCCCGTCTAATTAGCTGCATCTAACATATAAATCCACTTTTTATTCAATTACTCAAACAGTGTGTGTGTGATGTCATTCCAGGAGTGTCTTTTTAGTGTTCCTTGTATTTTAGCGGGAGCGTGGGCGTAGTGTTTGTCAGTCCAAAGGGAAGATGGCAACCCTCAGAGGGAGGAGAGACCCCAAGCATGAAGACACACACACTACACACACACACAGACACACAGATCGCACGTGTTGGAAAAAGTGACAGCGAGGCAAATGCTGGGAGAAAGCCGCTTCCGTGCCGACCCGCGCGCTGTGAGCGATACGCCGCGCTGTTGTGAAGGCAGCTGACAAACCCGTAGCGTGGCATGTCTCGCCCCGTTTGTGAGTTTTCAAAGAGTGTGATTTGCAAATAACATGAGTCTCTGGGCATAGACTGGGCATGTAAGTGCGGCGAATAAAGCCCCCCTGCTCTGCTGAGGGAAACCCTGGCTTGTCAGCTCAGTTCTTTGTCAGGAGCCTGACAGATAAATAGACAGTGTTTTGCCTCTCTCTCTCTCTCTCTCTCTCTCTCTCTCTCTCTCTCTCCTCCTGCCTTATGTACACACAGGCACGCATACAGGTTGACTTGCTTTAGGGGAGGAATTTGTTGAAAGGCACCCCGTCGCTTCTCAGGGCAATGACTGAAAATATGGTGGGCCACTTCAGACAGCCTCCAAACAACAAACAATGGGGGTTGATGTGTAACCAGATAAAACACAGATTGAATAGCTGGGCCTAAGCACCACTACAGGGCTTATTTTTCATGCAAATTACTCCTAATGAGCTTCCTGAAATCTGACTAATTATATCAAAGTGATTTCTTTAATTAGTTTGTAATAATTCCTCGCATAAACATCATAGTAAACAGATTAAGCTATATAAAAATATCAATTTGTCACACTTTATATGAGACGCTGCGAGGTCGATGCTAATCTGGCTTCTCCAAAATGTCAGAGTAAACATTTATTAAGGAATTAAATATGTAGTGAGAGCGAGCGCGTCTCGGGCAGATTTGTCATGGTTTCTTCACGCCGGGCTTGGCTCTCACTCAGACGGGCGGGGGGGGGAAAAGCCTCCCAAAGTAGAGGAAAACACCATAAAGTGCAGCGTAATGTGGTGCCCGTATGTACGCCGAGACAGCCTGTATAAAACACTCAAATTAAGCCGTAAAGCTGTTTGAGTCGCGCGCACGTCCGACTAACGCGGGGTCTTAATCTGCGGCGGTAATCAGGCGCCTGACGATGGAAATGTTGCATGTCAAAAAATTCCCCAACACCTATTTGGGGGCGGGGGGGGGGGGGGGGGGAAACGTAACAGAGGACTTTGAGAAAGATAAGGAAACGCATTTATCTACCACTTTGCACCTCGCGCTAATCCCGTAACAACACGAACGCGCGCACACAAAAAAAGAAAGAAAAATCTAATACACTGGCAGTCACAGGAGAACTCGCACCAGTCCCGATCTCTCCGATACCCTCAATCTGCACTGAGATGGATTAAACATTCAATTTGTTACTCGCCAGACCACCGCCCAGGCTCGCCACTTACCATACAAATGGAAAACACGCCAGTAATCTATTAGCCCGCTTGGCCTGACACTGTATTATGTTGTATTTGTATTATATTTACTTCAGGGAAATTACGATTCAAGTCATATTTATCTTCATGTGGAAATGTGTGTCTAAATGGAAATCACCTATAGAGCGGCGGGTGGATGCAGAGCAATACTAATGTGATCCATGAACCGTGCGATTTAGTCACCCTCTATGGATGCACTATGGGCTGATTCTACATATCAAACATGCTCTCCCCCTGTTAAAGCCCCAACACCAGAGCCCCCGATGCTGTTTGATAATTATTACGCTTACATTACAACACAAGACCTTGCCTGTGGAGCTGGGAAGAGGAGCCCACCCCCCTCCCTCACCCCCTCACTCTCTCTCTCCCCTCTCTCTCTCTCGTTTCCACCGTAAACACACTCACACACACACACACACACACACAGACGCGGGCGCTCTTTTTGTGGCATACAGTAGTAAACAGCTTCCCCCAGTAAGCTGTTTGCACTTCACTGCCCGCTCTAGGAAATAAAAACAAAGAGCAAATTGGGGGTTTTGCGTCTGAGTGAATAAATAAGGTTGTTTTACTCACAGAATCCATTACCTTTTTAAAACATGCGCGCTAATACGCTCAGCCTTTTCATTTCACAAACAAAAGCCCAAATTAGGAATTAAATACATTTTGTATTTAGATAACGGCATTAGCTTTTATGACATCAATGTGAAAAGGAGTTGGACGCATTCCATATCATTCCCGTGCTTCCTTTGTGGCGTTAAATTGCAATATTAATCCGGTCTGAAGCTGAGCTACTGTAGCTTTTTATGCGGTACACTTGAATTATGCTATTGAAGTAATTGATAGTGATTCAGTCATTGAAGGTACTAATCCCATGATTCAGTTCATCTCTCTCAGTGCCATTTACCTCCAGATGTTTGGAGTTTGGGGTAATCAATAAAGAGGGAATAAAGATTGGCACTCACAATACTCCCCTTGACAAGCTCCAGCCGAATGTTTGTCAAGCAAATTAAACACACTTAGACTTTTCACCTGCTCCTACAACGACACCACATATGGCCGTGAAGTTAAAAATAAGAAACTGTGCATACATTACCATGCATAATGCACAACTCCCTCCATTTAATATGCAAATTTTGTAAAATATTACTGAATACCTTCTGTTCGGAATGAATAAATTTGAATTGCAATTAGAATAATCTTGTATAATTAATGAAAACTGTCAATTTTGGTTCCGAAGTAATTTGATTAGCATGTTGATAGGACACTTATCAAGTTCAGTAAACTGTTAGATTAAGAAGATGAAAAAAAAAAAAAAAAAAGGAGAGAGAGATTCTAAGGATTTTTTTTTTTTTTTTCTCAACGGCTCTGACATTTTCCCTTGGCATTGTAAACAAAGACAGTAGCTGGCAAACTTCCTGAATCGCTTCGTGAGGTGGGAGGGGTGGGGGGGGGGGGAGAGAGAGGGGAAGAGAGAGAGAGGGGAAGAAGAGAGAGAGAGAGGGAGAGAGTGAGCGATAGAGAGGAGGACAGAGATAGAGAGCCTCTTGAGATAATCTGTGAATCTCAGTCGGCAGATGAAAAGGAGTCACTCATCTCTGCCCCGTGCTCTCCAGCTAAGCCCGACTTTATGGGATTTATCTCGCCCCACCATTTGTAGTTTTTCGCATCGTACCGCCATTGAGTTTAAGAAAAGAAAGAAAAAAGAAGAAACACACACACACACACACACACACACACACAAACAAACTCTCCTCTTAAATGTTTCCAGGCTACAAATGTGGGATTCTTTCGCCCAAATAACAACTAAAAAATAAAACGCCCCCGACTCCTCTCGCCTCCCCTCCCTCCATCGCCGCCGACAACTCCATCCCGACTCGGGCCAATTCATGGGAGAGTAGCTATCTATTAACGATCAACAAATTGATGTACGCCATTGTTGTATTGTATAAAACAGTACCATCTGCACCGTCTACAGATGAACAGAGCGGCTGACCTCCTTTTCCCCTCTCTTTCTCTGCTCATTAGCTATCCTGAACCTCTTTCTCTCCTGCTTTCAGTTTTCAAACCCCCAAATGAGACCTAAATCGCTTGCAATACAGGTTAGCTCGGGGAGGGAGAGGGGGGGCGGGAGGAGGGGGGGGGGGGCAAACATCTGTCGCACTAGGTACCCGCACGCAGCTCGGGGTATCTCCTGCGAGGAACTTTGGGGATGTTTAATTCATAAACGCTGTCATCCATGTAAACCTCCTGATTTCATAATGACTAACTCTTGGTGGTTTAATTAATTTAATAATGCCTTTCAGAAGCCATAAATGAAAGGGTCTCTGAAGTGGTGCATTAATTAGCCGGCGCCGCTGCTGCAGCCCTGTCAGACTGGTGGCTGTCAAAAGCGGGGCAGAGCGGAGGATGGGCACGGCTGACGTCCCGGGGTCAAAGGTCGTGCCAATCACGCACCTCGCCGCACTTAATGAGTCATAATTTGTGTCTGGTATACACGTGTATGAGGGTCAACCTGTGGTCATGTCCATAATTCTCTCCCCTCGCCCGGCTACATGGAAATAACCGGCGGGGGGACGAGGCGGTTACATCGCCCCGGTAATAAGCGATGGCGCGGCCGCATTATGTCGCCGACTGTATTTACACGGTAACCACGTCTGAAAGGCTTTACCTTATTTAACACGCCGCCCGTTAATGTCGCCACGCTGCCATTTTAGCTTTTAATTACAAACGTGGCGGCGTTCTTGCCCAAAAGGTTATAACGGCGAATAAATCAAACTTCATTAAAAGTCTCGGCAGCTCAACGCATGAGCACACAAAATCATCACACAGCAGCCGGATGATTCCAGAGGAAGACGCCGCATATCATAAGGAGGTTGTTTTCCTTTTTCATATTTCATAAATATGAACCAGGGAGGTTTGTGTCTGTGCCTGTCCATTTATTACCATAAAAAATCAGCTGACTGAAGTATCTCACTATCTGTGGAGGCAATTAACTGTTTTGAGAGAATGCGTAATACGGGACTTTGTAATGGTATCATTTGGAGTCAAGGCACAGATGCGCCGTGCGGAGCCATACTGTAATTAGAGAGAAACGCTGTACAGGTTTTCCACTAATTAGCAAATTATGCTGAAAATAGCATCAAGCTAATTAACAGTTATTATGGCATTTTTGAAAGTATGACTTTAATTAGCAAAGTCCTGACGCAGGCAATTTCAAACTCGTCTCCGAAGAAGACGAGGAGGAAAAAGAAAAGGAAGGAGGGAGAGAAGAGAGAAAACACGGGGCATGATCAAGAAGATCCGCCGATTATTATGATGCCGTCAAAAACTAAAGGAAGGCAGGAGAGAAAAAACACACACACAGGAGGGGGGAGAGAGAGAGAGAGAGAGAGAGAGAGAGAGGAGGAGGAGGAGGAGGAGGAGGGGTAAAGCTTTTGTGTGTTGTGTCTGAATCTCCATCCAAATGAGGGGACATGTGTGCCGTGCCACGTTGCCAAGAGGAGCCCTGAGCCGTGTGCCCAGTGTCAGGTGGCGGCGGCTCACCCCTCAGCTACCAGGCGAAGACGAGAGTGAGCTCAGCTGGTGCCCACAGCCACTCACTTATTCTACTCCGCTGCACATTAAAGGAGCCCTCGAGTGGAGCCAAGCAACGCCAGCCAGCCAACCTGACAACAACACTCCACCTCCTCCTTCCTCGCAAACAGTTTCCTCTCCGCACCTTTCCCCGGGACCCCACCTCCGACCTAATGATGGCGCGCGGCGGCAGGCGAAACCTGAGGAAATTTGCGAACCCCAGTTAGTTTAATGGAATTACGGGAGAGTAATTCGCCCGTTTGGGGGAGGCAAAGTATCGACGCGGTGGCGGAGTGGCGTTTTCAAAAAAGAGCGACACCTGTGCCGATCCTTTCTGATGGGAGGAAGTGTCACCGGTGGAAGTGGGGAAGGGAGGAAAAGAGGAGTGGAAGAGATGGAAGAAGAGAGGAGAAGGAGAGGGGTGGACTGAAGGGTCTTTGAAGGCCCAGTGTGTGAGAGAGAACAGAAGTGTGCCTAGCCCCAGGCAGCCCGCGGCTCAGGCCCATTAGCTAGACTGACCTTGCCCGCGCCTTTGTCTTTGTGCTCTCCTCCCGCTGCTTCCCCTTCTCAAGCATTCCCTTTTTGTTGTCTCCGAGCGAGATTGGGAAGGGGGCCATATCTTTCAGCTCTCTAAAACCTCCCAGCCCCCCACCACACCCACCCAGACATCCACCCACACACACCCCCCCACCCCTCCACCCTCACGCCTTTGCCTGGAGCCCGGCCCCCCCGCACCCCCCCCCCCCCCCCCAGAGGGCTCGGGTACAGGGACACCCCCTAGCCGGTGGCCACCCCTGGCCCCTTCTACGAGGACTTGGCTTGAGCGGTCAGCGCCCCGGAGACCCCCTGGAGAAAGCGCTCGGTATCGGGGCAGGAGGGCGGGGGTAGGGGGGGTTTGGGGAGGGGGCCCTGAATCGGGGCGCTGCAGGCCCCCTCACATACGTGCACCCACTCTGGGCAGCCTGCCTCTTTATTGCCTGCCTCTCATTTGAGAGGATGGAGCCCGGCTGCCAAGTTTTGACACCGCCACATATGGCCTCCTCCATCAATCGGACTAATCAAGCATCAAGGGGAGGCAGGACCGGCTTAATTGCCAGCCAGATATAGCTGCTCTCACTTGACATGCAACCTGAAATAGAAACAGGTCTGAGGAGATCTGACAGGAGATAAATGAATCTGGCCATTGTTCTAATAATTATATCAAAATGCACTTCTTTACGCTGAATGTTCCTCTCCTCTCCAACTGCAGCGCGAAGCAGAGCCGGGATATAAATAGAAGCCAACGCGATGGGAAGTGTGTGTTTGAAAGTGAAACACATCAACACGATTGCAAATATTGCCTTAATATAGCATCATCTACTCATTAAAATTTGGATTATGTTCACATTTGTAATATTTGCTACCTCGGGTTAGAGGAGTGTACAGTAAGTTGTTAGGGGGGTTTTCTTCCTCCTCCTCCTCTCCTCCTCCTCCCCCCTCCTCTGCTCCTCCAGAGTCCTTGAGGCGTTCTGTCTGCCTCTGCCTGCCTCTCTCAACTTCCTGTTTCCCCCACACCCCCCCTCCCCCCCCCCCCCAGTGGGGCAGCAGCCACGGAATAACTTAGCACACGGAATAAGGCGGAGAGATCAACGGCACTCATCCATTCATCTTGAGTTTCTCCTGTCACTCTCTCTTTCCGTTTGTAAACACTGAGGGTCTGTGGTCAGAATGGCCTTTTGTCCACTGTGTTTTTCCGCCTTGGCTCTCTTATTCACTTCAAAAGGTAACAAGTGACAGATGTCTGTCTCCTCTGCGCTCTTAAACGCCGACGCTCGGCGATAGCATCTGGGCTGAATGTCAAACTGTGAATCTTCCCTAAGAACGCACTGTGCTTATGCCAAGCTCATTGTTATTAATGTCAGGAACACAGCCTACAGAAGTATTTAAGATACTCCCTGTAGTTCCCAGCAGGGTGCGCTCGGGGGGGCACGTATGTAAAAATGATGGACAACAATTATAAGAAGAAGAAGAAGGGAAGGAGGGAAAAAAATTTAAAGCGATAGCGCCGCAATAAAGGATGGAGTCAGAGGAAGAATAGTTCAATTAGCTCAATATCAAGATTTCCTGGTGGGCCTCGCAACTTTCCCAAAGATTCCGACTCTGCTTGAATTAATTCCGCCACGGGAGATGATCAATCAAAGCCGCTTCAAAACAGTGGGGAGAGAGGGAGAGAGAGAGGGAGAGAGAGAGAGGCAGAGGGAGAGAGGCGGGCAAAAAAATTAAATATACAGAATAATATGTTGGAGCAGAAGTTAAGATGGATTTGAAGAAGGCTCCTTGTGGTTACGGCGGCTTAGAACAAAATGGCAAAGGTGCTGCTGTTTCTGGAGCCGCTAATCGCAGCACGGCGAGATGTTTATTTAACTTCACTCATCCCCGACTCCTGCCTGCTTTCTGTATTTACATGTTTAATTGAGAAGTGTGCTGCCGGTTCCTTCTGCCCATCTGCTGAGTCCCTTCCTCTTATCAAGCTCATTCCTCAAACTGACAGCTCTCCCTCTCTGCATATCTCTCTCTCACTCCCGAGCCACTACACTGCTAACTCCCCTCTCTCCCCCTCTCTCACTCCCTCTCCCTCTCCCTCTCCCTCTCGCCAATCTGTCAGGGCCGGATATGAGTAATGACAATGCATTTTCCCTCAAATCAAACCAATAAGTACAAACACGCACCCCCCAAAAGATCCCGTCTCGTGGCTGCCGTGCGAGACGCGGCTGCACCGGCGTGTTTTCGCGTCACTAAACTCTCTGTCTCTCTTTCTGTGTGTTCCCTTTTTTTTTTTTTTCCCTCACCCCCACGTCTAAATCACCTCCTGTCAGATGCAACATGTGTGTCATTGTATCCCCATCAGCGTGTTTCATTGTACACACTACCACCTCTGAAGAGCTGCCTCTTATCAGTCGAGTGTCAGAAAGAGCCCCCCCCCCCCTCTCTAACACACACACACACTCACACACACACAGACGCCTCCTCCCCGCTGCCTTTCTAAATGCTTTTCTATTAAGCGCAGTGTTGTGTCCCTCTGATAGCGCCGGCTTCTCCACTTCATCATTCATAATCCCAATGGGCATCAATGGACTCGGCCTCCTCGCCATCCACACCAAAGGCTTCGTCATTCACTGCCAGCGAAAACAACCTAAATGAGAGCGAGAATCTTAGGAATCCGCTCAAAGAGATCAGGAAATGGGCCCAACAGGCCAAAGCACTCCAGTCATGAATAGTCCACTTTACGGCGCGGCATTGGCACGGCCTCTCTCGGGCTGGAGAGGGCTTTCCTCCCCCGCCATTTAAGTCCTAAATAGATTGTTTAGTCAAACACATGGAAGGAGCTTTTACAAAGTGTAAAAACGCTGCGACTCATCTGCTTTGTGTTGGGAACGCCGCGGCTGCTCTTTTCCACACAACTACACGGAGCGACAGAGGGAGGAATAAAAAAAACAAAAACAAACTCCCCCGAGGAAGACAAGTGCTTTGCAAATCAAGAAACGAGAGCCGTGAGGAGCGAGCGAGGAGGAGAATCTTCCCCCGTAACACAGACGTAGGCTAACTTTCACCGGCTCGCCGAAAAGTCGGGAAAAAAATGATGTTCCCGCCCTTCCCAGCATGCAGGAGTCCCGCTGGGGGCCTCAATGTGATCAGCAGCATCCCCACCACGTCTCCTCATTATTGAGTAAATAGGTTTGGGCATGTCCTCAGTAAACAAAGCCAAGACTGACAGTTAAGGGAGTGAGGGGAGTGGGAGGCAGCCTCGTTCCCAATTAGAGTCGCCTCAGGCAAAACTTTAAAGAGGAGATCAATCCTACAGATCGCTAAACTGATCCTGTCACAGGCTGGGGATATTTAAACCGCGGCGCAGAGCGGAGCCGAGCCGTGCAGGGCAGTTCTCAGTACAGTTTGACTGTGTGTGCTAATGACTTGGGGGTAGGCTCTCTCACCAGGACACACACCCCACCGTGAGGCGGCCGTGATTGACGGGTGAAATCGGACCTCAGCTGCAGTTCTCGGCACAGTGGGGGCCAGATGGGGGAAATAGCGATTTGCGTTTTTTAGTATGCAGCTCCCACACTTACGGATATTCCCTAATTGTCTCCCTTACTTACCTGTGAGGCCGTTTCCCCATCACAGATGCAGAGTACATTTCAAATTAACCTGGAATGTTTTGATTTTTTTTCCCCCCCTCTCACCCTCCACCTTTGAAGCAGACTTATTAAAATGTGCCGGTGGGGCTCATCCCTGTCCATCTACTCCAGGTTGGAAACTTGCTTCTCCCTGATGTGGAGGCAAAATAAAGGAACTAACATGAGGTGAGTGAAGCCGGAGCGCCCGGGATGACAACCGGGTTTAATCACGTCGTCATGACATCCTGCTAAAGCAGCAGATACTCTATCTTTGACTACAAGTGAGTGGCTGGCAGACTCCAACTCCCAGGCACACATGGATAATGTGTAATGAGCTACCAAGCACTCGGCAACTGCAGAGGAACTGAACATTTAAATGAGGGAATGATACATTATGTATATCACTGAGGTTCCTGTGCAGGAATTAATCATGATCATAAAAGCCAAAGACAAAACAACATACCCAGGCCATCGCTAAACTGCCGCGATCTCATGCAAAATGGATTCATTTTTCATGCCATTAAAGATAAAGAAAATCTTAAAAGGTTTGGTTTTGCTTGTCTGCTCCTCTTATTGAGAGTCATTCACTTTCAACTTTATTTGCGGATTATTGTAAATCCCCGGTACAAATCATATCATGAAATCATGTAGCTGGGACATTGGATGTGTTCTGCTAATGCTCAAGGAAGATCCCCTGAGGGAGCCATTGAGTGGAGAAGGGAAGGAACGCGAGAGGAAGGAGAGAGGCAGATAGAGGGAGAGAAAGCGAGGGAGAGACGGAGAGTTACAGGATGAGGAAGGGAGGGTAAGGGCGGGAAAGAAAGACAGAGAGGAGGGGAGGGCGGCAGCAGTCAAGCTGCACTTTATCCTGACAGATCTCCTTTACACACTAATTTCCTTGTTAAAGAAGAGAAAATGGCACTCAATCCGGAGAAATCCTTTTCTCCTGGAGCAGGCCTGTCAGCTGAGGGATGAGTGGATACAAGCAGAGCTTTCCTCCTCAGGCTAGCTCCCCCTGGCACACAGCAGCCAGGCTACAGCTCACAGCAGAGCTCTCTATCTATAGCCATAATTAATACACCATCGGAATATAATGAACCATACCATGATACATGGATTTCAGCGGGCGCTCTCGACAGCAGTCATTTAACCGCTCGCTGGAAATCAAACGTGAAGTGAATTGATTTTTTGATCATGTCATCTCCATCACAAATGGCAAACAAATCGTGTACAAACATTTCACGCTCGGTTGTCGTGTATAAATATTCCCCGTGACAAAACGGCGACGCCCGGCTCGCTCGCAACTCACGCTTAATCAGCAGAGACAATGACGGCCCGGCGACGAGGGCGCATCCTTCACCGCAAAACATATTTATCGCTGAATTTGTAATTCGCCAAAGTGTATTAGTGAGGATTTGAGAAGGAGACGCGAAAAGAAAAGCCTCTTTTATTTTAAGTCAGGGGTGTTAGCTGCTCAGGCTGGATGTTCTCGTCTCCCAAGATTACTATTCGCCGGGTGTGTGTCAAGACTACTTTTCAGAAATCTCGGTAACAATTCAGATGCGATCGATAAGGAGTGACAGTTTATTCTCAGGCTTAGCACGGGCCAAGAAAAGAACGACTCAAGCATCAAGTTCAGAGGAATGAATTTGTTTTGTATTTGATTTTTCCATTAAATTTATCACCACTTTAACTCCCCTTTTCTCCCTTTCTCTCCCTGCCGCTCGCTCGCTCGCCCGCCCGCTCCTCCCTCGCTCTGTGTCACTCACATCGACAGCGCGGCTGTAAACGCCTGTCAATTTCTCATCTGTGATTTCCATGTCTTCACTTTCATCCATTTTTGATTGCTTCACACCCGGTACCTGTGCTGCTTTTAGGGCTCATCTGTGACCTTGTGAGTCGGGAGGGAAATTACAGAATGAATTCTCCCAGTCAAGAGTGCTGCTGCCCTTTATAACACTCCGCCGTGTTTGCCGGGTGGAAAATTGTTGAGAAACATTTTCGTACAAAACTGCCTAATGCTGGTTTGGCACAAAATCATATGGTAAATCTATTACCGCTGTCAAGAAACCGCTTGATGTTTCCTGTAGTGTAGCAGCGGGCAAAGTGGGAAATTATAAAGCTGAGAGTTCTGTCCGGTTTCTCCAGCTTAAGTGTTTCCAAGATCCTCTCCCTGTCCGGATTTAAGGGTCATTGAGAAAGCCAATCAGAGGGACAGGCCAGTCAGGGAGCCAGCGGCGTGAACAGGACAGGAACCAGCTGATGAAATTCATCCATACTTCTCACTTATGATGACATGATTGATTTTCCCTCAGAGTGCTCAAATGTAGGATTGTCTTCCTACCCCCATCTCCTCCTCCATCCCGCCTCAATCTGCCCACCCACCCGCCAAGCCGGCAGCTAATGGATAAAGCCTCTGTCTGTCTCAGGCATGGCGGAGAGTTGACGAGTGGAAGAACAACTGCGACGAATGAAGGGTGAAATCTGAGAGTGCAATTTTCCGTCTGTCAATCTCCCTTCAAGAGAACAAGTTGACCACCAATCGGCGGAGTCGATTGGGGGGCCGCGCCGCCTGACGGGAGCATTCTGACTGACAGCGTCATGTCACTACATTAACACGGCAATGAGAGACGTAAAAGGGAATTTTTTTTGAAGCGGCCAGCCAGTTATTTGATTTTTTTTCTGTGTTTTTGGGGGGGTTGGGGGGGTCGGGAGGGGAGGGTCCGCACTTTTCTGCCTTAACAAATGAACAAACTGACAGGTTAATGCATAACATATCACCCTGTATAATTCATGGCTCTGAATTTGGGCGACTCCTATCGTCCGCTAGGTGCTTCAAAATACAACCAATTAAACTTTACTTAATTATTTAAGGTAGAAAGTGAGGGAGAAACATGCCTTAAAAACTCTTGCTTGCAGTCAATTACGATAAAACTTTAATGAGGCTGGATAGAGAGCCATAAAAACTGATAGCCCCTCCGTCATGAATTATATATCCATATCGATTTTGTTTCTTTGCCATAAGAATTGCAGGTAATCGTATGTTACCACATGTAAAGTGCACTTCCCTAGTGAGGATAAATATTAACTATCAAATATATATGAGGTGTGTGTGCATTTATGACCGGGCTCATGTAGAAAATGAAGAGCAGACATGTCGAGGCGAGGGCCATTGGGAATGGATGAAGGGTGCCATATCTGACAGTAAGAGAGACCCTTAGCGCTGCCGGCTTGATATGTTACCTAGTTAGCGTCACAGAGAGAGGAATAAATAGTTCTTTATTATTTGTGGTTGCCATCATGTCTCTCCTAATAGACAGGCTATACTGAGTTTAAACCACATTATCCTCTGCGAGACCATCGCAATTACTCTTGAGAGCGAGGTCTGATGTGTGGATAAGGCAGGTCGCCTATGTCTTAATGAACACAAACAATGTGAAATGGAGGAAGGAGCAGTGGGGGGAAAGATAATGGCAAGGGAGGGCTTGTTTTAATAGAGACAGCGCTAAGTTGTTTGCTATGATCTATGTGAACTCTGAGAACGCCGAAAACCCCCAATGTTAGTTTGTGGAGATCTTTTTTCACGATCCTATTACCAAATCAATCCGCCGCCCTTCCCTGCGCATTTCACCGGCGAGCAGCAGGCAGGCAGCAGGCACAAATCCTGTTTAGCGGATCGCCGATTGTCGGCCCGCGTGTCTCTCTGTCATTGTTGCGGATTCCTGCCTTGTCGGACGGCGGCGGAGGTGAAAGGGCACCAAACTGGATCACCGTGACGCCCGGTGCGAGCGCTAGCCCCAACACAAACGGCTCAGCGCTGGTTAATTGATAAACTGTCGCTCCACTTCATTAGTCAGACAGACCAGGCTTAACGAACGAACACAGAGAGAGTGTCACTCTGAATATGTTAATCATGACCGGCCATTATGGGGCTCTTCCCTTCTCCTCCTCGTCTCAGTCTGGGGTAAACATCAAAGAGCGGAGGAGGAGTGCCCGCTCCTATCAACTAAAGCTATTTATCAACGACAGACGGAGAAAAAGGCGAGACAGACAGACGCAAGAGTGGTCCTTGGTGTTATTGAATATAAATATATAATAACCATGTAAAAAATGCATCATTTGGCCTTTTCACAAAGGCAGTTGTAATATAGCGCTAGGTGAGCACTGTACTTGACGTACACACTGGAGGTGAGGGTGTCAGGGGAGAGCTCGCTGGAGCGAGAGGAGGTTTTATTGTTGCCCAGCCCTTCCGCTTAAGTGCACATGGCTGGGAGGAAGCCGGGACCTCCAGCTCTGACCTCTGCGCATGTATATTTAATAGGCCATCAGTTGGCCGGGGCAGCGCTCTGATCAGGATTCAGAGAGGGGCTTTGAACACCCCTGTGTATTCCTGAGCGTGCAGCCTCAAGCTGCTCTCCCCAGCTGTGTCAATCCGACAGCACTGTTACAGGCACCCAGACAAGGCGCTGGGCACTACACTGCTACTGCCTAATGACTACAGAAAAAAAAGCTAAACAAACACAAAAACAATAACATTCGGCGTATGGAGCTCTGCTACCATCTAATGAGTGGTTTTAAAAACTGAAATATAACAGTGGCTGATGCACTGTAGTGTGTGGGATGTGTTTGGATTACATCAGCTACACTATACAATGCTATGTTTCCCTTAATAATAACAAAAAGGCAATCTCACGGTGACTGCACTACACACGCCGGTAACGATTGCAGAAACAAGGTGGCAAACAGCGAAGTGCCACTCGTGTGTCTTTGCTTCTAACAAGGTATCACTACACTTTGAATCAAATCGGCTGATGGTGTGTGTGTGTGTGCGCGCGTGTGCGTGTGTGTGTGAGCGCGCGCATGTGTGTCACCGTGCACGCACATGTGTGTGTGGGCAGCTTAACGAGGGTGGTTCATTTGACAGGCAATTAGTTTGCGGAGCTGCTATTGACAGCCCCTGTGCTTGTGTTTGTTCAACAGCTCTGGGTGAGTTCCACGCTCCCTGGGCTACGTGACAAAGCACCTCCGACAGGGAGCTCCTGATCTCCACCGAGGCTCGGAGGCTCGCTCTGTAAGGGGGGTGGATATGTGACAGCCTAGTAGAGAGAAGAGAGGGGAGGAAGGGGGAGCGCTGCAGAACCCACAAGGGTCTATTAGGGGGTTGTTGCAAGTTAATGTAGCTACAACGCGCTTTTTTGTGTCGTATTTTGAAAGGCCTGAGCAATGATGTTGTCATTTGTTGTTTGATTGCGGGGATAGCGGAGGGTAATCTTAGGAGACACACAGGCGCTCTCACACTACATGCACACACATAAAAATGCAGAGAGCGAGTAGAGGCGGAGGTGGGGGAGAGCTGGAGGGAGATGGAGGAGAGGAAAAATATAACAAGATCCAAACACTCTTTTATCCTCGAAAATCCCATATTCTAATGCAGGGGCCCATCCCTCTTTTAGTTGCAACCGTTTCGTTTGTAGAGC
The DNA here is from genome assembly GCF_046128005.1 of Genypterus blacodes. Lineage (NCBI taxonomy): Eukaryota > Metazoa > Chordata > Actinopteri > Ophidiiformes > Ophidiidae > Genypterus > Genypterus blacodes. The sequence goes on from NW_027466833.1 coordinate 803,400, forward strand.
CAAGCTCCAATCAATATCATTATTTTCACAGAGGATCGAAGCGCCTTCACCGAGTTAATGGGGGATTGAGGTGGTAAACGTTTACCCTCTCACTGTCAGCAGTGCAGTGGTCCATAGTGGGGCCCAGATGACAGCGCTGGCCCTGCTGTGGACACACTGTGTGGAGATGTCCTGTGGGTAGACAGGCTGCATGGACTGTCAACCGCCTGCCATGCCCTAGATGGCCTAACACATCAGCCACTTGAGTTAGAGCAGCAGCATGGGCTTTGACTCCTGCTAGAGCTAACAGAAACAAACCAGTCGGTGCTGGCAGCAGCATTTCCGCGCTGCTTGACATTGTTAGTGTTGATACAGGAATAACTGGGAAGAGACTCTGGCCTTTAATATTAAAAATGATTCGACTTATTGCCGAATTAATTCAACAAAGCAGCAAATAGCGTGCTATATTAACGTAAACATTAATTTGGTCATTGCTGGCTGTGTTTAACAATGGATCAGCTGCTCCAGAGGATTTCTGAGAAATGAAGACTAATCTGCAGCTGGCAACAGCAAAGCAAATTCTCTCATATAGCAGCATATGCTAAATAGCTCTTCAAGCGCGCAGATGCATTGCTGTAAAATACTTCTCCTGTCTGCGTATCTGCATCTCCCAGATGGGTCCCAAGCTGTGCCAAACCGCATCTCATCAACAGCTATGAACTATGGCATCACATGACCACAGCAGATACGGGCGGCCCTTTTCTGTCTCGCCTTGGCACAACGTGGTCAACCGATGCATCACCGGGAAGCCTCCAGTTTGTCTGTCAAAATGGAGGCGACCGAGAGAGGGAGAGTGTGAGAGAGAGAGAGAGAGAGAGAGAGAGAGAGAGAGAGAGAGAGAGAGAGAGAGAGGAAGGAGCCGGTGCCTTTTACGCTCCAACAGGAGAAAGTTCTGTTTTTTTTTCTCGCAAGCTAACAAGAGTTTTGTCTTTGGACTTTGGAGAAAAGACTAATCAGCAGAGTTGGACTTGATTCGGGTCTGTGCGAGGGTGTGACAGAGCAGCCAGAGATTTCATGGGACGTTGCCCCATGATTCATTGAGTTATTGGTTTCCGCCCTGTTTTAATCGCTGGCGGGCTCCAGCCAAAAAATCTCGGAGGATTCCAGAGAGCTCTTTTCTCCACCATTCAGCAGAATGGAATTTGGTGTGCAAGTGCCTCACGTCATTCGAGGCGTCCTTCACAGCTTCGGGGGCCCTAATTCAAACCACATGGAGGCCAGCGTCCGGTTACGGACCTCTGCGGGAAAAAAAGGACACGTTCCCATTGGCTGCTCTGGGATGGGAAATGGGGTGTCTCGATGGAGAAAGATAACAAACACATCTAAGTAGAAGTCACAACACAGCCAAAGCACACACACATTCACATGCATAAATATACATACACGTGTACATACATGGAGACATATACAAATATACGCGCATACACACACAAATACACAGGCAGGCTGAAGCGTACACTTATGGGCTGCAGAGGCTGTTTGCTTGACATGATGGAAGAATGAGCAGCAGCCTCTGTAATATTGCTCCTATTCTTCATTGACAAGCATATATATTTTTTGCTGTTCCCAACTGACTTTCCAGCGCTGAACTCCATTTATGAATTATCTGACATATTTCCTGCTATTTTTTTGACAGGAGTACTCAGAGGAAATTTCAAGGCACCTTTCTCCTGACAAGTAGAAATATCAATATTTGAATAAATTGCAGATTTGGATCTCCTCACATGGATGCTCTCCAGCAAGAGAGAGAGAGTGTGTGTGTGTGTGTGTGTGTGTGCGTGTGTGTGTGTGTATGTTTTTGTGTGACTGTGTGTGTGTGTGTTTGTGAGTGAAGGGAATGGGAAGGGGTTTGTTTCATTCTGTTACCACGGTCTTATCCCCCTGAGCCCGCAGGCAGAAATCTGTATGCAGCATTTCATTAGGAGAGAGCTCGACTGAGTGACATGTGAAGCACACCTCGTCGTCGACCTGATGAAGTTTACTTCTCTCAAACGACAAAAAGCCACTTTGTAGACTAGCCCTTTTTTCCACAGAGGAAGAGAGGGGGTGATGGCTGAGCACCAATAAAAGAATCATGAATGTTGTTTCACAAAATGACAGGCCTATCTATACACAAATATTTCTCTTCAAGAAAAATGTAAGCTTCAGAGCGTTTCCTCCCGCCCGCTCCCTCCAAAGTGGATGCGGCGTGATAGAAGTGACAGTATTCAAAATATGATCACCTCCATTCTGAGCGTGGCGCAAAACAGCTGACAGGAAGCAAAAAGGTGCAAAAGAGAGAGCGATTGTTCAGATCCCTGCAGGAGTGGCAAACGCTACACATCTCACCCGGCCAACTAAATAATTTAACGAGAAACACACTGTGGTGCTACAATGCTGATAAATACACCATCTCTGTATATGAGGTCAATGTCAAGCATCCATAACACTCAGCGCTGTCTTCTTGAAGCTCCTGGTGTTACGTATGAGAGACTCCTGCCGATCTGTCTCACTCTGTTTAGCTGCAGTAGCTGCCATGCTGTCTGCATGTCTGCTATTGCCGCTGATAGATCACTCCTGCCCACCCACCCACCCACCCCCTCCTCGGACCCCCCACCCAACCCCCCCTTCGTCTCCCCCATCATCATTTCAGGGAGCCTGAGAAATGGGTTAGCCATGTGAGGTCACTCAGGTACCAAAAGAGCCGTGACCCCGTGACCCCCGGCGCTGACCCCCCTGACCCGGACGTCATACTTTCTCCCTCTCCGACGGAAAACAAAAACAAATCTTATCATGCGCCTCCGCGGCTGTAAGGAGGGGAGAAAGAAAAAGCCCTTATATCAACGCGCTTCTTTGACAATCATCTATCCACATGACCTGTGATTTCTCCGACAGGGTCTGCTTGACACTTACAACAGAGAGGTGACAGCGCGCAGGTTGTCCATCTCGCGCCGCCTGCCCTTATCTCCTCTGCTCTCCGTCTCTCCTCTCACTCCTCCTTGTGTGCACAACTTAATAAGCAAGCAAGGGGTACATTCCCATTATGGAAACCCTGGAAAATGGCCCGGACATTTTCCCCCATATCTGGGATCTCCATCTGGAGAAGCCACTCTCTCACTGCCCCCCTTGTCCAATCTCTCTGTGTGTGTTCTGGTGAGCCTATGCTGCAGTGATGGCTTTCACTCTCCACTGGCTACAATGAGATTGGCCCACCAGGTTGACTCTATTCGAATCGACAACCCATTTCAATAACGTAACAAAACAGAAACAGAGTCGCGATGCTGAATAAAACATTTGTGAGGGAGGGGAGCCCAGGGGGTTAAGATGGAGCTCTTAAATGATCTCAATCTGTGAGATTTTTGGAATCCTTTTGAGGAAACATACACGAATCTCCACATACTACATATCAAGCACATATCAATCCAATAATGTCGGGCAGATGGATTTGTTATAAAGTGCTTTGGCCCTTGTTTGCTCCGCTGCTTTAAGCCTCTGTTGTCCTGACATGCACGTCTGTGTCACTGCACTCACATCAATTATGGCTTCTTCATCACCAGACTATATGGTTAACAGACTAATAAAGATAACACTGAGGTCAGCAAGTCACTAATCCCCGGCGTTATTAGTAAAAACAAAGCCTACAGCTTTACGGCATGCACCTCATCGCATCTGAGTGGCTGTGCACGTGCACCAGGGCCGAACAAAATACGGTGTGACTTAAACCATACAATGAGAAGAGAAAATAAATATGCTAAGAGCAGCAGGGGTGGACGGGCCAGGCCTCTGCGGACCGATGTCATCACTCCCTCTGGTCTCCACTGCGCTCCCCACCCGAGGGAAGGGCTCAATGATTACGGGGGCTCAGCTTCCCTCTAAGAAAGCAAACCGGAGCTGCAGTCCAAACAAGGCCGAGCCAGCAGAGAGGGAACACTGCTGCACCAGGCGGCTCGGGTTTACCGTCGCCTCCGACCTGGCTGGCCCCCGGGCTTGCATTAGTCCCCCAGCCCAAGCCTCTCTAGGACAAACAAACAACCAGCACTTACACAGGCGGGGGACGAGCGGCGAGGCGAGGGAGAGCCGGTGCCACCAGCGCTGTGTGCAAGCGGAACCTGACCCAATTGGATTTGCTTTATCACCCCGCATAATGACTCCCAGACTGGCCTGTTCCAATGCTCGAAAATAAAAAGATTAGAAAAAAATCTGCCTGCCTGCCATTCTGAGTTTGGCCCAAAATGGGCAGCTCCCCCAAAACAGATGGGGAGGCATCTCAAAAATGTTCTCTGCCCCTGGGGACATGTGGTTTTCCCCATCATTATATAACTGTAAACTCCTGGATGTCAGAGATTGGGGATAATAACTTTCAGATGTTGGCAGCCCGGGCCAACGCTGGGACCTGCTGGATGGGAACAGTTATTTGGCAGAGGGGAGGAAGTCCGAGAGATTAGGACTAAGATGTGACAGGGAGAAAAGTGGATCTGGAATGGAGCTGAATGGGTCGCCTCGCTCTCTTCCAGTGTGTTTAGTGTTGCACTGAGCTCTAATGATGACCGTGTGGGAGGCCGAGGGCCCCCGCGCACGCCTGTCTGTGTGTGTGTGTGTGTGAGTGTTTGAGCGAGGGCGGGATGGAGAGCGAGACGCAAATTAATATCAAAACCACAGGAAATCATGTCATGGTGTTAACATGCAGAAATCAAGCTAAAGTGCTGCGGCTTGATCCAGTACTTTAGCATTCCGTTTCAATTTGCGGGCTGATTTGATATGACAGCTTTAGCGCTCCACATCGCCGTGCAGATGTGCCACTAATTCAGACGGAGACACGCCTCCCTCAATAAACGAGTCCTTATAGAGGTGTCATCCCGCTCTGGCGTTTTTATTGGTCGCTCTCACGTGGCTGCAGAGGGACGCCGCTGTCCCAACCTCGTTGTGGCTGTGTGGTCCAGGTTTGGACACTTAAACTCCACAAAATGAAACATCTCCTCGCATTTTCTTTTTACTGGTCACTGCCTGTTTTTCCCCCCTTTCCTGTTTTTTTTTTTTTGCTGTATTTTTTTTTTTTTAGCTTTAAAGTATCGAACGCGGTGCTGAACAAGCAGAGGAGTGTTTTTTATTGTAAATCAATACTGATCGATCGGCAGCCCGGGTGTTGAATATGGATCAATATCACACCGGGCTGTGGAGGAGATCTGATTTCAATTGGCAAGAGGAGCCCGCAGCAGGTTTCCATCAAGCGGTAATTCAAGACATGGGAACATAAGTCAGATGGATTGATATAGACTAGCCAGGACCTTTCTTGCCACTGAACCAGCACAAGGAAATTTCTGTCATATATCATTAACGCAGTTGGGGCAGGCAGTAAAAAAAAAAAAAAAAATAGCGAGGTGGGGGGTGTGTGTGTGGTGGTGGGGGGGGGGGGGGGGGCAGAGTTCCTCCAGACCCTGAGTGTAGCTGCTTGGCCAAACATTGAATAAATACTCCATTATTAACATGAATCTTATGTTATCTTAGTGAGAAACTCCAGGAAAAAAAAAAAAGGTCCATCGACTAAAATAGACGATGCTCTGCTCTGTCTATACACACACACACTCACACATACACACATGTGCGCTAACACACACACACCGCAATGTGGTCATGTTCTGTGAGACTCCTGTTCCTGATTATGCAGAGGTCAGGCCTGAGATTCATACTGTAAAGCTGTTATTCATTTACTGAACAAATGTCCCGGAGAAGCAAACGGGTGGATGGTGAAATATCTGCACGCCGCTTATCGTCCGCTCCATCTTTATTAAACCTGCACCTTTGTTTAATTTACTGCGCCGCGACAACATGTGCGTGATTTAATTTCAACGCTGCACAAATGTCACGGGAGTGCGTGGAGACGGCGTGTATGTTATAGAAGCGGGTCGCCTCGCTCGTTCATCACTTGTTTGTGATTCCTGAACAGAGGGGCACTGTTCCAAGTGACAGCATTGTAAAACAATAAAAACAGAGCTATAGTTAGAAATAACTTGTCACTTTTAATAAATGACACTGGTTCAGGGCTCTTTCTCTGGGGCTTCTCCTCCGATACATCCCAGGCACCCCTGGGGCCAACGGAGCAGCAAGCAGACCAGCTCGTTTCCCCGAGGTAACTGATGACCCTCTCCCTGAATTCCCCCGTCTTTGTCCTGTGACCTCACACCGGCGGGAGCAGGACCATGTCCGATGAAATCTTCAGACTGCTTCCCATCCTAATCTCGCCCGTGTCACACTACAAATTGCTACATTCAGAAAATGGAAATAGATTGAGGCGGGGATGGAGGGAAGGAGGGACGGAGAGAAAGTGAGAGGGAGAGAGAGGGAGAGAGAGAGAGAGAGGAGGCAGGGAGAAGGGGAAGAGGATGGGAGGGGAGGGGAGGGAGGGGGAGCGGAGGATTGTGAATCGACAACCAGTCCCCTAAGAAAAATACTTGAGGAAAGAACGACTCGGGAGATCCCGACAAGGAATCACATCTCAGAGAACATATTGATCTGATTTACAAAACCTCCACTCTAATGCGAAACAAATGGCGTGGGCGTGAACTGGTACTTAACCATAAAACCCCAGCATTACTCCGTCTCCGATGAAATACCACATATATCCCTCACCAGGGCCTAATGTGCTGTTTTACGGCCAGATACGACTGAGGTTGACCCAACAGTTTGTTTGACAATTAGGGGGAACCTAATAAGGGCTGAATGGAAGTGAGAACATGCCAAGAGAAAGAAAGGAGACCCTTTTTCAAAAGAGGAAAGAAAAAAAAAGAAAAAAGGGGCTAAAAAAAACAAGGTTGGTCTGAGTGACCTAAATGTGATTCACAGCATCGGGAGCTGCTCGACAAAGCTCCCCGCGTCATTAATGCTTTAAGAAACCAAACAGCGCCTTCAAACCCGCCACACGCTTCATTATAAAGGAGAGCTGTTAAATATTTGAGGAAGCGTGGCATGTTTTATTGACTTCAGACTTAATTTCAATAATGTAAGATTTTCACCATGTGGTCTCACTGCAGCGGCGTGTTGTGGCGTGTGTGTGTGTGGGGGGGGGGGGGGCGTGGGGGGCAGTGAATAAATCTTAATAGATTGTTTTCTTTCATAATATTAATATAAATCACTTCCATTGCGCCACAGCTGCTTTTGCATCACACTAACACAGGCGCTCACACAAGGAGCAGGACGGGAAACTTTACAAACACACACACACCTAAATAAATCTGCGATAACCTCGTCTCACTTCTCCTCTGCATGCATGCATGCATGCGTGTGTGTGTGTGTATGTGACTATGTGTGTGTGTGTGTATACAAGGGCCAGTGTTGCTCTTGGCCCAGTATTCATCCCATCACCCCAGCTCTGGCCTTGTTTCTGTCAGCAGTGAAGCAAGGGGAGTAAAGAGCGGGGGGGGGGGAGTGGGAGAGGGAGAGGGAGAGGAAGAGAGGGAGGAGGGGGGGCGAAGGGGGGGAGGGGTTGTCTCCATGGACAGATGGACTGCTCTTTCTCAACACATGTGGAACCATGTTTCGTCTTTCACTGCCGTCAAGCTGGAGCCGAATCCGTCGCACTGTTGGCCCGCGCCACTCGTTCGCACCGCACACCTCTCTCTCTCTCTCTCTCTCTCTCTCTCTCTCTCTCTCTCTCTCTCTCTGTCTTTAGCAAAAAACACACACACACACACACGGGAGCGGTGTCCCGCGTGCACGCCCGCTCGCACACGCCACGCAAACATCTCCGTCTCTCTCTCTCCCTCTCTCTCTCTCTCTCTCTCTCTCCATCTCTCTCTCTCCCTCTCTCCCTCTCCGCACACATGTTAAAGTCATCACCCCTGCTCAGCGCTAGTAAAACACAACACCCCCGGCTTCTCTGCTGTTGTCAAGTCTTGCCATTAGCTGATGCCACTGGGGAATCCTACCCCAGTGAGGTGGGCGTCCCCTGGGAGCGCCAGGCACCGCGTTACGTTCAGCCGCCACTCATGTGAACCCAAACATGAGAGCATAATTTGGAAAATATCATTTATACTGTGCGTCTTTGTACGTGTCTTGACATTTACAAACTGCGATAAAACCGACATGAGGGAGGAGGGAATAGAAAACAGGGCGAGAATAATTTGAGGTAATGTTTTGCTTAGTGAACAGTATTACCCAATCCTGGATGTTGGAGCTCTGGGAAGGAGGTTCTGGCTCGGGGGGCTGCAGAGAGGGTCTGGGTTTCATTTTTTCGGCAAGTGCAAGCCAACGGAGAGCTGCCAAGTACAGCTTTCGCTCTCAACACTTCCTGCTCTTCCCGCCCCTGGCCCGGGGAGGAGACAGGCTTCACTCAAAACGCCCGCCGCCGCCACCGCCGCTGCCGAGGAGGCCGGGGTGGCCAGCGCGCTCTCTCCCATTTCTCAATGGGTGTCAAAAACTCACATCTGTCTCGTGAATTACACGTAAAGCGGCCATAAAGTTACAACGAGGAAGGGAAAAAAACACGTTGAGATGAAAATACCGTTAAGCCGCAGCCAAGAAGTGTGTGTGTGTGTGTGTGTGTGCTAGTGTGTGTGTATGAATTAGAAGGAGAACATTTCCCATACAAGTTAACGGCTTTAATTGACTACAGTGTGACGCCTAAAAAGCACAACGAGCAGCGAGCGAGCGAGCGAGCAGGCGAGCAGGCGAGTCTCCACTGCTGCTGGCGGTGTAACGGTGGAGGAACACCTGCAGCAATCAGCTGTCAGTCACAACAACGCTGACCCCTCCGCCAGATGAACACCACCTATCGGCGTGCCATCTTCATTTCCCTCCTCCACAGATGCGGCGGAGGAACGAGCGTCATTTAGGACTTCATAAACAGAATCCTCTCTCTCTCTCTCTCCCTCTCTCTCCTTCTCTATCTCCCTCTCTCTCCCTCTCTCTCTCTCGGCAGGTTAGGGAGGCGGGCGGCTCTCTCAGATCGCTCCCCTCTTTTCCATTGCTGATGTGCAATTAAAATGGTTTTAGAAATCCTCTTTGACAGTCCGGGGCTTAGCCAAAAATGTAAATGACATTAAAGGAGACAATGAATTTAATTTTGTTTAATGTCCCCTTTCGCTGATTCTCATTTACATCACATTTCCACATAAAGGGCTGACCTTATAAATACTGGCATTTGTTCAGCTTTTGGAGGTAATCACGGTTCTGCAAAAACCAGATGGGAGCGCACAAATTTTCCGATTTGTTCCTTAGAAGGCGGAGGGGAGCGACGCTCCAAGGCTGCGCTCTTTTGTTTCCTGGTAAACAACTTGACAACAAGTCAAGTGCACTCTGGGAAATGACCTCGTAGGTGTTCGGCAAATGAACGATAACGCAAAGTCGTTTAGAAAATACAGGCGCGCTAATGAGGGACATAACGGAAAGCTAAGCAAAATTTACATTAGGACAAAATTTAATTGCATTAACACACGAACAGGTGCGGCGAGGCCTTTATAAATGAGCTAAATGAATAAAAGCCTCCCACAGCACAACCATGTGTGCTGACCAGAGAGAGAGGGAGGGAGAGAGAGAGAGAGAGAAAGAGAGAGAGAAGGAGAGGAAGAGAGAGAGAGAGAGAGGAAGAGGAGGGGAAAATAAAAGGGGAAAAACAAGTCAATGTCATGAATTATTCAGTGGCTGGGCTGCACTCCAGAGGTCAGCGCTCTTTTGACCTTTGTGACAGGAAGTGAAAAGGGAGCGCAGTAGCTGCCGGTATAAATGGAGCTGACATGTTTAGATCTGCTCCAGAATCAACGTTTGGGGTACGGCAGCGTTAAATTGACACAGGATGTTAAACTCTATGAACATACATTAAATCCCGGAAAAAAAATTCATGTATGGATCACGCGCGCACACACACGCAGCTCTCTCTCTCTCTCTCTCTCTCTCTCTCTCTCTCTCTCTCTCTCTCTCTCTGCCTCCCGAGGCTCCTTGCATAAATTGCGGCGGCTTCTCTCAGAGTCAAGCGCGACCTCCGACCCCCTGACACGCCGAATGAGTCATTTTCTCTCCTCTTTCAACAACATGTGCTTTCTTATTACAAAATCCATGTGTAAAGCCTGAACAATGTATCTAATCTTTCACACAAGAGGAGACAAAGTCAATACGCCGCCAGAGTGAAGACGGATACCAGAGCAGGAGAGTCGTCACAAATCCAGTTATGTTTGGCTGCGCGCTGCTCACTGTAAATGGGGGAAACCATCTAATCAGATATTGGCTCCTCATCACTGTAACTCTAAAGACTCAAATTACTGTCTGAACACACACGCTCACACACACTCGCACACTCACACAGGCGCTCGCTTACTTTTAGGCACCATTAACTTAAAGATGTGACATCTGTAGCACTTCTGAATTCATAAAGGCGACAGATGATTATGAGCAAAGTGCAAAGCGACGCCGCCGATGCCGTTCGACGAAAAACGTTCCACATTTGAGATTTTCGGATCGTTGCCGTTCAAACGATAACACGTTTCTCTTTCCCAACCCACCCCCGGAAAATTTGTGAAATTCCAGGCGCGACACACAAACACACACGCACACACACGCACACATAGGAACCAGCACAAATACAACAAAGATGAGACGTTTCTTCTTCATCCCCCCAAAATGAGCATGAATAAATGAAAGGGCGTCAAATCTGAGTGCTGAAATATTTAAAGACCAAAGCAGCGCTGAAACTTTGCGACAGCTGTTGGGCCTATATCTAACTCACTCCCTCTTCCTCTGCTACTCCTTCTTCTGCTCGCTCTCTCTCTCTCTCTCTCTCTCTCTCGCCCGCTCTCTTTTTAAAGCGAATCCTTCCTCTTCAAAAAAAAAAAAAAAAAGAAATCTGTATCAAAACTCTGAGAGAAAATAGGGTAAACAGATGTCTGGCTTGACCGCAGGAAAATAGGACACATTTGGAATGATAAGTTTCCCAAACTCCGTTGGATATGCCAGATCCATGGGAACGCCAGTTAATGTCTTGCTAGATGCCAGCTAGCTGTGTGCGCTTTCCCCCTCTTACCATCTGGGAAAATGTTACAGCGAGCGAACGCCATCAATGATTCACTCCCAAATCTGTTTCTTAAGGTTTTTTCGGCCATGCTACTGTTTCTCCGGGAAAAAATGTGGCAAGCGCTCGCCCGGGTTTTTCATACTGTAATTGTAGACAGATGAGACATGCCTGATTCAACAATCAAACTCTCTCCTCTAGGTTTGTGTCACTCAACTATGTTCTACTCAATTGGAAATAATCAGTTTCTGCCAGCAGCGACCGCAGCACAGGTGCCTGTAATGATGTGCATGAGAAAATGACAGATGTAACAGAAACGGCTGTAAAACATGGAAAGCTTTAACTAAAAGCTCGCCCATATGTGCGACGGCGGCGGGAACGACGGCGGGAACGACGGCGGGCGGTGCGATCGCAGTAAATAACCTCTCCTCGCCGAAACCCCCTTAGTAACTCTCTAAGCTAAACCCTGCAACCTTTCCCAAACGCCCCCTCTTCTTCTTCTTCCTCCTCCTCCTCCTCCTCACCGAGCCTCCTTCAGTCACTGGGAACCTGTGCGGGTCTGTTAGGGTGAGCTGACGGGCTCATAGTTACGACATGGAGACAATGGGAGGGTCTAATGAGGAACATATGCTTTTGTGTTTCAACAGAGCCGCTCATTGTGCGAGGAAAGGGATACTCCACTCCTATTCAGGCTCGTCACAATGAAAATCCGAGCCCTCCCTGAGCCGGTTGAGCTTACAATATCCATCCGCTTCTCTTTTCTCTCTCTCTCTCTCTCTCTCTCTCTCCCTCCCCTGCTCTTTTTTTTCCTCTCTTCCCTTTCCCACCCCTCTTCTTGACTTTAATTCTTCCTGCGTTCATTTCGCTTATTGTACTTATGTTACACGTTTTTTTGCTCCCCCCCTTCCCTCCTCTGCCCCCCCCTCGCCTCCCCTCCTCGCAAAAGATTGAAGAACAATGGCGCGCGAAACTCTACGCAGCCCGAGAGGCAACAAAGCAAACATGAAAGCCGGGGCGGAAATTAGACAAAGTAGACGTCTGGAGTTGTATGTTAATGTCCGGGGCCATCTTCTTATATACCGCACGGATAACAAATTAATTCCGGCGTGGTGGCGTCGGTGCTAAACGTCCTTACAGGGGCCAAGTACACTCACATGGACGTGCGTGTGCGTGTTGGTGTCTGTCCTGGTGAGTGTGTGTGTGTGTGTGTGTGTGTGTGTGTATCCCTGTGTGTGTGTGTGTGTGTGTGAGTTGACTTCAGACAGCAGTAGCTCTGGTAATCCATCCAGGCTCCCAGGGCAGCCAGCTCCTACTTCCTGATGCATGAGAAGCCGCTGGAGTGGAGTGGCAGCAACAACTGCTCGGCCCTATTTGATTACTAATAAGAGAGTTGTCCCCTCTGTCAGATACCAGGCATTCTCCGCTAAGCAAACAGTGATTCCGCCTAGTCAAACATTAGCATTGCTGCCTCTCCCTACGACGTGGTGAGAGTTACATTGAGATCGACGCTCCGGCTAACACCCCCTACCTCACCCTTATATCCACACACACACACACACACACCCTCAGCCAGGCATATGCAGCAAGAAGAATGTCTAGTTTGGGGGAGTTATGCTCCCTCTTTAGCGCGGCGGCAGATTCCGTCCCTGCTTTTATCCGCGCTAAAAGGAAACTTCACGGATGTCTCGCTCACAGCAAAGGAAAACACTTGTGGAAAAACAAACTATTGACAGAGAGAGTAAGCAAACCGACGTAAACAAAGACAGGGGAGAGGAAGCCAGCCAAGTCAACGTGAAGTTGACTAAGCTAATTAGCTGTATTCCCAGCATGATCCTCTAGCGATTGAACCACCTGTGATTGAGCAAACCTACCCATCCCCCCCTCCCGCCCCCATCCAGGTGGTGACCGCCCCCTCCGTGGCACAGGTACCTGGGAAAGACGCCCCACAGCCACTCACACACAAGCATCAACCCAACAGTTCCCACACTCCGCCACTCCGGGACCTGGAGGACGCGAGTTCAGCCCCGAGCGGGCCGTCTGGCGCCGCAGGGGGACGACAGGGGAGAGGGGGGTGTGGGACCTCTCATCATCTGTTCGCACCCGCTCATCCGCTCACCCTGTCGCTCACTCGTTCACTCTCTCATTCCCACACAGCGTCGCACATACGGAGCGAGGCCTACCTGTCAATGATCACCGGGTCTGATGGGGTCTCGTTCCTGTTCCCGCAGCTTTTCTTGTCACAGCACCGGCTGGAAGCAGAGACAGTTTGAGTCAGAACCAAGGCAGTACGGTACACTTTAACACAGATATAAGACAAATACACACATAGCACACGTTAAGTAAACACATTTATTAAGCGGCTCAGATTAGTTTTGATGTGGGGGGGAAAGGAAAAAGGGAAATTGCCATGAGATTTTCTCCACTCAATCTCTGGGTTCCATTGATGCTGATGGCTGATAAAAACGGTGAAAACAACATGTTGTGTTGTTTGGCTTGGTGTTGGAGGGGAGGGGAGTGGGGATTGGGCCAGGAGGCAGGGGAGTCACTTTTCACAGCTTCAGCTTTTGTTTACCTCTAATTGCCAAGCTGCTATTTCTGAGGGAGATGCAAGGTGCCACCCTCAACCAATATTTCTGTGGGGCATTTATCAATTATGGCCTCAAAAGCACTAATCTATCTTCCAGCACATGTTTCAGCCCCTTCTCCCTCTCTAAGCCTACACAGCTCCTGAGTGCCTTTCACTTTCTTTTGATTGGATTGGAACTTGAATCAAAACTAAAATATAAACAAAAAAACAAAACATCCTCCCTGCCTCCGTTTGAAATGCAAACATATAAGCAAACGCGGGTAAGAGTGATTTACGCTACATGCAGCTGAGGGAAAACACATATTGTTATTTTTTTTGCATAGCTGCTGTCAGTCACCACATTAAACACATTTGATTTACGTGACTTAAAAAATATATTCTGCACTTCCGCCAAGTCTTATTAAAGGTAAAATAAAAAAAACGCATCTAATTGTCAATTAAGTTAAGCTTCTCATCTGCTAACACAAGCAGGCAAGCAGCAGCAGTTAAAGTCTTTTATTCTACAGCAAAACACACACTTCCTCCTGACAACACCAAAAAAAAAAAAATATTACCTCTCCGAGCACGAGCATATTCAACGTGTCACAAATAAGTGATGGATGCATGTATAAATTGAGCGTGAGTGATGAGTTTATGCATGGAAAAAGACAAATCATTCTCAGCCTCGTGGTGCTCGTGCTGCACTTGCTTCTCAAAAAAAAAAAAAAAAAAAAAAAAAAAAGCCAAAGCAACTTGAACAATGCACCGGTGCAACAAAGGGAGAGGTTAACCGAGCAGTATCCGAATTCAATGTTCACAAAGCTCGTGCTGAGCTCGACAATAACAACAAAAGACGTTTTTCCTTTTAGTATCAGTGACACCCGGTGAATAGCAGCGCAATATGAGAGGTGGAGATTTATGTGGTTAAATGACGCTAAAAGGCTGGCTGATCATTGTTGACAGGTGGGATCAACCGAGAACTGACTCTGTGCTCAAAGAAGGAAGGAAGGAGAACACACACACATACACACACACACGCACGCGCACAAACACACACACGCGCACACACATACATACATAAGCTGGAGATGTCTGTGCATAACTAAACAGATAGCACAGTGGATCTGACAGGCCTGTGTGTGTAACGACAGAGGGGCAGGAACACACAAACACAAAGATGTGATGCTGAGTGTGTTTTATTTTACATTATTACCGTCACAACCCAGCTTGTTCTCCTTATATTTAACACGTTACATCCACCACACGCTACGTTAAGGCTGAAGTGTGTGTGTGAGTGTGTGAGTGTGTGTGCAGCTGGTTTGGTTTATCTGTGGTGTTGTGGCCACTGCAGGACCACACATAAGGACACCAACTCCAGAGTCTGGATCACCACCAGAGCCAGAACTTAGTGAGTAGGGGGGGGGGGGGTGAGAAGGGGGTGAGGGGTGAGGAAAGGAGGAAAGGAAGGAGGTTTTTTTTTTGGTGTGTGTGTTTTTTTTGCCTGTATCTGCAAAACGGATAGTAGGAAAATAACGCTTACCTGCACATAATTTCATGAGTGAGAAGAACTCTGCACATTTCTGGGTTCTTGTCCTGGCCCTCATAAATGATGGCCTGTGGAAAAAGGAAACATATATATAGATATACAGATATAGATATACACATATGGATCTATAGAAACAGACAGACAGGAGAGGAGTTGTGTGTGTAAAGTGGCATTGACGCGTGTTAAAGACTCTGACATGTGTGTGTTTGTGCTTCATAAATATAAGTGAGCATGTTTATAAATATATCTCATATTCACTCACATGTGCTGTAAATTAAATTCACCTGCTTCCATGTAAACAAAGCGGGACAAATATTTATTCACAATGAACAACAGCCGCAATAAATCTGATCAAATATCATGTGAATAGTATTGATAAGCCTGCTCATAATAATAATAATAGTAGTGAGTGTGTTTTTCTGTTTTTAAAGCAGGCAGAGGAACAGAGAGCTGGGGGGGATTTTCATAAGCACAGATCCAATAGAAGTGTCATCAATATGCTTATAATCTGGGGATATTTGGGGGAAAGTGTTAATGGGCAATCTGTTGTTTATTTTGAGCCGCTAACAATGATCTTTCTGTGGATAAAAAGCGGTGTCTGGCGGTACGGTTGAGTAATTTTTGAGCATTGGCTGAAACAGATGGCGTGGAGCTATCAGTTCTGCCGCTCTTCTCTCTCTCTCTCTCTCTCTCTCTCTCTCCCTCGATCCCTCCCTCCTTCTTCTTCTTTTTTTTCTCCCTCCTCCTGCTACGAGCCACTTTCACTCTGGCTTGCGTATATTACAGCGTGCAAACCGAGTGCAAACGCTGAATAAATAAATTCAAATAAAATACTAATAAAAGCCAGAAAAAAAAACGCAATTAAAAATAAACACTTAACGCAATAAGGAAATAAAAATAAATAAACACAAGGATTTTTTTTTTCTCTCCCCACCATTTCACCCATAAATTCGGATTTGTCTCGGTGTGTCCCGAACGCTGCACGCCACTAACGTAAAGTGTGTGAAAGTGACACATCTGAACCAGGTCGCGTCACACACACACACACACGCTGTTAAAAGCTGTCCTACTTGACTTGACACATGTATTACTATATTTTTATTCTGTCTTTTCTTCCTCCACCTTCTCCTTCTTCTTCGTCTCTCCCTTTTCCTGCAGCACCGGGGCGATTATCTATATTGGTTTGATTTATGTCGCTATTTGCAGCTGTAGAAACAGAAATCCATAAATTGCTTGTTCCGCGTCATTGACTCGGATCATTCGCGCAGGAATGTTGTGTGTGTGTGACTGAGTGTGTGTGTGTGTGCGTGTGACCGGTGGCCCAGTCAGAGCTGCACGGCTCTATTCCACCGCAGCTCCGCGCCTCCAACCCTCCATTTAATAACAAAACAAGACGCGCAGAGCCGCAATAACGACGCCTGCTTTTATCCCCCTAATTATAATTGGGTTTGCAGACCTGCGCGTCTGATTAGAGCAGCAAGTAAAGGGTCAATAATAGCAATGAGTGTGTGTGGCTGTGTGTGTGTGTGGTGTGTGTGTGTGTGTGGGGGGGGGGAAGTCGCTTATATGTTACTGGGTGAAATCACTACGATAATATTAATATTTATATAAGGAGAAATTTATACGTGATGCGAATAAAAGGTGTGTGTGTGTGTGAGAGAGAGAGTGTGTGTGTGTGTGTGTGTGTCGCCGCTGATTCATGGCGGCGGAGTGAATCAGATGATGAGCAGCAGACGAGCTGTTTAAATTTTAATGCTGCACAAACTCTGCGGAGTAAAAAATGACTTTGTGAGTCTCGCAATCTGATCTGAGCGAACGTAAACAGTCGGAATGGAAGCTGTCTCTTCTTGTTACACCGTTTGATTTTATTTGCAACACAGCTGCATTTGGAGAGTGAAATGAGAAAACCGTGTGTGTGTGTGTGTAAATGCTGTGTGAGGTTGTGTGTGTTTATATCTCAAGGGTGACAATTTGCACGGCGTGTTAAGATTTTTGCACGTGTGAAAGCGTGGACGTGTGTGTGTATGGGTGTGTGTGTGTGCAGGGCGGTGGTGGAAGTGTGTGTGTGCGTGGAAACAAGTGGAACAGCAGCTTACCTGCTTCGTCATGGAATCGATTAACCGAATGTAAAGATCCTGTTCTGTTCTGACGCCTGGAGAGAGGAAAGGGGAGAAGAAGAGGAGGAAGAGGAGGAAGAAATGAGACGTTTAATTCAGGGGGAAATGTTGCAGGAAAGTTGTGCAATTTTTCAGATTAAGAATAAAAAATCCTTTAGTGTCTTCAACAAATGTCACAATTTATGGAAGGGTTATTATAATTATAGCTGTTGTTGTTATTATATTATATTATTTGCAGGTGTGTTTCCAGAAGCACAGTGACACGTGAACTCACCATTGCTGTACAATAACTGTAGTTTGTAATGAATCCCATTGTTCGTTTTTTCACTGGTTGGTTCCTGCAGGCAGATAAGACAGTTTGAGCAAAATCAACATCTATAGAAAACTGAATATCACCATTACACGTGTGTATAAGTGTGTGTGTGAAAGTGTGTGTGTTTTAAAAAATACAATAATATCTCTTCTACTGCCTAACAGCTTTATCTCATCTAAACCACCTTCTGTCATCAACCGATTGAGTTTTTAAAAAATCAATATTACACGTGACTGCCCCTTTTGAAAGCCATCGCGTAATTTGAACACACGTGCGCGATTTACGTGCTCGCGTTTCCGCTAAATAATCACAAAAATGCATCATAATAGGAATAAAAATAATAAATCGCCGCTTACTTTATCCTTCTCCACAAAGTCCACAAAAGCTGTCCGCTCGATCTCCACGGGCTGCCCCTGTCTGTCATACAGCGCCAACACGAAATGGAAAAAATTGGATTTTCGTAGGTTGGATGGGGGCTGCTTCTCATAATGTGCCCGAGCCAAGCCGACACCGCTGCGGGGAGAAAACAAGACACCAGCTCGGTTAAGTGGCGGACACCGGGGGACGCTACAACAACGGGAGGAGGATGAGGAGGATGACGGTGGCGACGGCGGCGGTGGTGGCGAGGAGCCGGTGGAGTAACATTTTGGAGATGAAGAGAGAAACGTGAAGAAGCGAGATGCCCGCTCGGGTCCATTTCTAGAGGGGAAGAATTCTTGATTTGTCACAATAAATGGTGTAATCTGATGTAATGAAAGAAGGGAAAGCCGAAGGGGGGGCATTTATTGGGAGACCGTAATTGATACAGAGTATTCAGGGGATTGAGGGGTCGATATGATGAGGAAGGGAAATGCGTGAGGAGAGGGAAAAATCAGATGCGTGTTTTTTTGGCTTGCGTACCTTTGGGCGGCTGTGTTCGCGTCCACCACCCCAGCTGTGTGCATCCAGGAGCGGACCGAGTTCAGTCCACCCAGCGGTTCCTCCTTCATCGTCGTACCACCCCGCGGTATAGTTTCCTGAATCCCAAACATTTAGGACGGATTTTTGTTGGTTGATATTTTTTGGGGAGGCTTTTTTTCTCTTCTTGTTATTGTTTGGCGTTCGGAGAAAAGAAGACACAAGAAGAAGAAGCAGAAGCCCAAAAAAAGGGCAGAAGAAGAAAAAAAAAGAGAAAGGAGCCTCCTGCGAAAATGATACAGGCAAATAAACGTCCACGGCGTGTTATCCTTCAGGGTCTCGCTCGGGTGTGTTTTATTGGCGTGTGTGTGCGCTCGGGATGAAGCGGCGGCGGCGGCGGCAGCAGCGAGAGCCCGAGTCAAGCCCGGTCGGTCCACAGGTCTCTCCTCCCTCTGCAGTCCGTCCGATGTGAACAATTCTCAAAGTGCTGCACTTAGTTACAGCGGTATCCACACACTGGGAAAGTGAAATTATTCAATAGACAAGGGTGCCTTTTTCTCTCTCTATCTCTCTGTGTGTGTAAGTGTGTGTAAGAGAGTGAGTGAGTGTGTGTTGCGATTGTTCCTCTTTGTTTTGTTGTTTAGGTTAGTTGTTGGTTTTTTTGCGCTATTCTACAGAAAAATCGATGTCAGTCGTTGAGTGTTGTGGGTGATGCCGCTCTCAAAGTGCCCACATCCCCGAAGCGCCGCCGTCCAAAACCTTCAGGACTTCTTCTTCTTCTTTTTCTTCTTCTCCTTCTTCTTCCTCGCTGAATACAAAAACCCCACTCCCGAAAAGGTGGTGGCTGCTGCTCGCTTCTCCACAAGACAAACACAGGCGAAGGCTGAGCACCAGTGGAGGTGTTCCTAGCACACAGGAGAGGCGGATAAGGGGCCCTTTCGCGTCGTGCACGATGGATGGGAACATGCAAAACTAAGCCCTCTTTCCCCGAGGACTGAAATCTTTCCCGGGAGCCAAAACTCTAAACCCACGGGAGAGGCGCTGTCAGAACGTGACGCGGAAAGGGGCGGAGTCTTGCCCATATACGGCGCGCTGACGCTTCCTGTCGAGCCGCGGCGCTCCGGCGCGCGGCTGCAGCCCGATAGTGCTGCAGCCTGGTGAGACTCACACACTCTCACTCGCTCCTCTTGCTTAGGCCCCGTATGTGGTGAGTTTGACTTTTTTAATGATATGGACAATTCAGACCCGGGTGCAACATCACACATAAGGACGGAACAAATACATCAACATAATAATAATAACTCGGAATGCAAGAATTACTTCACCCGAGTTTGTTTGTTTGTTATTTTTTCTTATAAGGAAGATGATGATGATGATGATGATGATGGCCTGGTGAATGTTAATCTCGTGATTGAGTGTTGATTATATTTGATTCCAAGTTGTTGTATTTGATATTTATATTATTTTTATTTATATATCTTTAGATTGGATTCAGTTGGAATAATTCTGGCACATTGATTTGTTGGAAGCTTGTGTTCATTCATGTAACGAAAGCATCTCAATAATCCAGAGGAGAAAAAAGGCCATAAATCATATTTCAGTGTTTACAAATCAAGTTTTTTTTCCTTTCAAATTGATCCATGTTTTAACTCTGCTTTTGATCTGTGTGCTACGGGGTGTTTTGCTTTCATTAAATTGTAATTAAAACAACAGTGATTTGAGAGACTAAGACATGATTATCAATCTATTAATTTTTAATTAACTTTTCGCCGAAATTTTTCAGCCACGCTTGATTGATTTTCACTTCGGAAATAATTTCTGGTGTTTTATGACAAAGCTGATCACAAAATATATTTTTTGGGGGGGGAGACAAGTTTGAAAATCAGACAGTTTGTTGTTTATAACCAAGTGTGTGAGTCACAGCAGTGAGCTTTGTAATTTATTTTGAGTGGAAAAGTCAAATTATATGATTTCTTTTTATGGTTTAAAAAAAAAAGAAAAAAAATGAAAGACTCCTAACATTAAACAAACTTGAGCAGAATCCACGCTTGGCTGTCGTCTTCATTTCACGCACGTCCCGCAAAATCAGTGATAATCAGAAACATCTTAATCATTTTTTTTTTTTAAAGAGCCAACAGCCTTCATGTCCGATTCTGTCCGAGAGGGGCGAGCGAGCAGCCCGGTTCATTAGCGGTGCAAAGGAGGAGAGGATGGAGGGAGCGAGGGGAGGGAGCGAGGAAGAGAGATGTGTGCTAGATCCTGCATGAGCGATCTATCTGCTGCTGCTGCTGCTGCTGAGGGTTAATAGCTGCTGCCAAACATAAGTGAATTATAAGCTGTTGCTTTCACCTCCACGCGATCTATTGCCAAATTGCCTCGTCACAAAATAAGGATGTTGAAAATATATTTGTATTATTCAAGTGTAACATTGTGGTAAAAACAAAGAAACAGCAGCAGGAATGACACAAAGTGGGTGTTTGTTCTGCTTCTTGTTGTTTGTTGTTGTTGATCTTTTCTGTCTTTCAGATGAAACAAACCGTGACGTGCATGTTGTAAAAAAAATCTCTGTTCTTGTGAGATTGCAAATATCTGTTTTGCACAGAACTCACTCTGCTTTTTTGTTGCTCCCAGTTTCAAGTCGTTTATTAGAACTTAACCCCTGATTACACGCGCCGAGGCGATTTAAATCTGATTATCAAATTAGGAGACTTTGAGACAAATCCTCTTAGATCTGATACTGTTGACTGGAGAGGGAAAATGGATCTCCACACCCGTCACGTAGGTAACGATGCTGTCCTGAAAGGGAGTTTTAAACCGTATTTGACAACAAATGCAGCTGCCCCGCTATTTCAGAAGATATTAGAGGAAAATGAATGCAAATCTGTGTGCAGGAGCCATCTGGACGTGGAGAGAGGGAGTCAGCTGCTGCTCCGCACACTGAGGCGCGGAGCCTGAATCCGTCTCAGCTCATTCTGTGGGATCATCTGCGTGGTGGGCTTACACCGTGGAAAATGCGCTCTTCATCATTAGGTGAAATGTTAGCGGCGCACGTTCGGCATAAAGGCGACGCTGATCCCCGTTTGTTTTGGCGAATGCACGCGTGAAAACTTTGCGGTGGGCGCGGAATTAAAAGGAATTAGTGGAGTTTTTTGTTTTTTTTTGCCTTTTCACACCTCAGAAAAAAACATATTAAAGTGAAGGTAAGTGAGGGTTGACAGGCAGGCAGAGGGGCAAAGTGTTCAGCAGGCTGCAGAGGACACACACACACACACTCTCTTTCATCCACGTCCACAATAATGAATGAACCCCCCCTAAAAAGATACGCGAATCCGGTTTGAACCCAAACTCCCCTCCACGCGTGGCCCCCCAAAATGCCTCCCAAACCCACCCGGGTGACTCCCCAAGACCTCCCGTCTCGGCGGGACGAGTCTCCTCCGTATTGAGGGTGACGTCTTCTTTTTTGTGCGTATTTACGGGGCGAGGCCCTCATGATCTCCTTAAATTTGCATGTAAATGGCGACATCAGCCTCCACGCGTGCCAGGGGCCAGCGGGCCTCCCAGATGTCACGGCAAAGTCAATCAGCCGGCCGCTGCCCAGCTGTCCGTCCGTCCGTCCGTCGGTCCGCGCCCCACACTGGGACAACACCTTCATTATGCCTCACCTGCGCTGCTTTAAACGGATTGATTGGCGAGAAAATAAAAGAAAGAGAAGAAAAAGAAGAAGAATGAGGAGAAATCGTAGCAAAGCAGCCACCAAGATTATTCGCTCTCGGCGTTATCGCACAGATTGATTTAAAGTGATGTGTTTTTTTTCTTTCGATTAAATATTAATCAAATACGCCTACAGTTACGCGCCATTCCGAATTCCACATAATAGGCGATCGCAGCCCACTTATGTTGTCTATAAGCACTCACATTGTTTAATTTCAGCCATTGATTGTTAACGAATTTCTAAAAAAATAATGTTTAAATTACTTTCTTTTTTTAAAAACAAGCAAATGTGTAGAAATTGCTTATTTTATGATTTTATTTGGTTTAGTTTTGGCCCTTTATGCTCCCACAGAGAGCAAAATTACAGTGAATTTGCTCTCACTTGTAGATTTATTTCAAAATTTACACTCGTTTTTTCACAAGTTGTTAAAAATAAACAAAGCTTGAAATTATTTAATGCGAAATTAGATTTTTGTCCTATTAATAAAAGCTTAGTATTTACATTGAAACCCTGCAAACAAACTTCTCGCTCCAGATTCTTGTTAGGCCTCGTGCATGAAGCGGAAATGCCATATGTCACACTGAAACATCTTATTAAAACATAGTTTGCATGTTTTTGTATTATAATCATGGAGCTGAAACAGTTGTAAGCTGTGAGATGCGGGTGAGATCAATCATGGGGGCGATTTGTGTCAGAGAGTTACGGCTGATGGACGGACAGCGCCCCTCGTTGGCTGCACTTGAGATCATTGTGTCGACGTGAGGCAGCTGTGCTCCTCAGTGACAACACAGCTATAGGTTGATCTTATACACACACGCACACACACTCACGTACACAACACAGACCCCAACACACACCACAACACCCCCCCTGCCCCCCCCCCCCACCCCCCACCCCCACCCCCACCCCCTCAAATAAAAAAAAAGAGAGGAGGAAGAGATGAGGAAGAAGAAGAAGAAGAAGAAAGTTTGAGTGAATGCAGGCCAAATGATTTCAGAATCACTCTTGAGAAGAAACAGATCAGCGGACGTGGACGTCTAATAAATATGGCTGCAAAAAAGTAATGATACTAACAATAATGATAATGATGATGGTGATGATGACGATGATGATGATGATGCTAGATGATATCTGAACTCGTCCATCTTCTTCTTCTTCCTCCTCTGTGTGCCACGCGCTCCGCTGTGACCTCACATGACGTCACGAGCTCCCTGTCAGAGCGCTCGCGCTAATTGTGCGCAGTGGTGAGTTGTGTCAAGGGCATTGCCCGCGCGCACCATTTGCATTTCCATTCTGCTGTGGAGATGATGAGAGAGTTTCCGCGCGCGGCTCGGAGCCTCGCGGCGCCGTCTGTGGGCGAATTACATTTAAAGAAGGCGAGAGAAATTAAATAAGAAACCGAGACCACTTCAGGGCTATTAACATCTAAAACATCCCCTGGAAATTTAGACCAAAATACACATGACCGAATCCCCGGGACGCCATCGATCTCTCCGCCCCCCCCGTCTGCGTCTCCGCCGCGTCCATCACCGTTTTCTCCCTCTCTCTCCTTTTTATTAAAGGCCTATTCTGAAATTCCTTATTTAAAAAAGTTGTCACTCCGCCACGCATTTGCGGGTGTTGGAGGTTAATTTGATCGGGCGGCGCTAAAAACCGGGACCCCGCATTTGCCTACCAAATGGGGCTGTCAGTCATGGAGAGAGGCGACGGCGGCCAGAAATCTGACGTTAAAGTCATTAAAAAAGGGGAGCGCAGCATTAAATATGATGCGGGCACGTGTTGCCTGCGTGTGTGGACGGCGTGGACGAATGTGTGACCTTGGCTCCTTCCGGCCTGCATTGTGTGTTCAGCACTCAGGAGAACTTTAATTTGCCCGTTGACCCCTCTGACGGGGATATTGCCCCACCTACAGGACTCCCGCACATCACAACTCTACACACACACTCACACACCTACACACACACACACCCTACATGTTGCACCGGCGCGCTTTAAATTACATCTGCTGAGATTTCCATCAGTGCAGATCTTTGACGGTGATTGGCAACATGTCACTCATATCAGCAACCCAGAGCGATTCATTACCACTCACACCGCACATTTAACTTCCTTTTCCCTCTTTCTTTCGCTCTTTTTTTTTTTACACAGCCAGAGATCCTTATTAATATTGAACTGTTGTTACTATTAACAGAAATGTTAATTATGATGTCAAGACTGAGAAAGAGAGAGAGTGAGAGAGAGAAAGAGGGAGAGAGGGAGAGAGAGTCAAGGTGAAAGCAACACAGCTAAAGCTAAAAATACTCCATGGCAGCTCCAGTACAGTATGATCCTGCAGAGGAGTGTGTTACTGGCAAGGGACCTTTTTGCTGCAACAAAGAGGTGGAAAAGAGGAAGTAAATGAATTAGAGTACAAGCCAGATTCTGTCTTTGTTTCATCCACACTTGTCCTGTCCCTATTTTCCCAACCTCTCCCCTTTTTTTTCTCCCCCTCTCTCCCTCTCTCCCTCTCTCTCCTCGCTCCTATTGGGGAAGTGCTGCAAATTGTATAATGCTGCTCTTTGTTCTACAGAGTCGAGCCACATGAATAGCCGTCCCGAGCACACACAAAAACACACTGACAAACTGATCATCTTAAAAAAGCAACGCCCTGGTGCTCACTTGGCCTACTTTCCCGTGGCAGCGCTGGGACGTGGGAAGAGGAATAGAATTCAGGGGAGGATGTTCCTGCACTCTGGGAAACATTCCGTATAGCAAGTGTGATGCACATAAACATAGCCTTTGCATTGTCAACCTTAGACCGCGTTTGCCCCAGATAACTAGTCCCCCTGTGCTCCACTATTCTCTTTGACTTTGCAATTGAAATCCTGGGAAGATTATGCCAAAGCTAAAAGAGGCAAACTCCAGGGTGGGATTTCAATTGTCAATTCCTGTTGGATTTTAGAGCATTATGACATATAGTACACCATCTGTTATGCTTCCTGCTACGTGTGCAAAAAATAGAGCCTGATGCGAACATCATTACAAATAAGACCTGTGGCTTTGAGCGGAGCGCCGGTGCTCCGTTGCCAATATTTTCCCTCTCTAACACGTTCTTCTTCCGCACAGGTGTGACTAACAGCCGAGGTCGCCGAGGGTCACGGAACACAATGGTAGCGCACGCTGGTTAGGGCGCGGGGAAGTCACCGCTCCTAACTTTAGCTGAAGCAGACTTCCCGAAGCGCGAGCTAATCTGGGGGCTTCTATGTACACCGCCTAACCAAATGTCGACATCTGCGAGGGTGTGCATAAAGAAGCGCTCCTCGGAGGGACGGGGGATAATAATCTGAGTTCCCCCTCACCTTCAGCGCGCCCATAGGGGGCTTAAAAGGGAGATGAAGAAATCCTGTGTAAACACGCCAAGTCAAATTTTCACTTGAAATGTGACATGGAGGCAAAAGGGCAAACGAGGCGCATCGCTAATGTGGCACCCTGGCTCCGGTTTGCCTGCACCTCCTGCATGTAAACAATCGACGCAGCCAGGTGAACGATTTTGAGAGCGCATGTTACATGTTTGAACGCCTCGAACGTTATCTGTTGCTTCAGTCTGGGCGAGAGAAGCGTCTATACCAGCAAACCACACCAAAGTGAGTCTGTCTGTCTGTCTGTCTGTCTGTCTGTCTGTCTGTCTGTCTGTCTGTCTCTGTCTCTGTCTCTGTCTCTGTCTCTCTCTCTCTCTCTCTCTGTCTCTCTCTCTGTCTCTGTCTGTCTCTGTCTGTCTGTCTCCCTCTTTCTCTCTCTCTCTCTCGCTCTCACTCTCTCTGTCTCCCTCCCTCCCTCCCCCCCTCCCTCGCTCTCTCCCTCTGTCCCTCTCTCTCCCTTTCTCTTCCTCCCTCTGCCTCCCTCTCTCTCTCCCTCTCTCCCTCTCTCTCTCCCTCCCTCTGCCTCCCTCTCTCTCTCCCTCCCTCTGCCTCCCTCTCTCTCTCTCTGCCTCTGTCTCCCTCTGTCTCTCTGCCTCTCTCTCTCGAGGAACATACAAAGTTTGAGCATCTGTTCCGTCGTGTAAGTCTTTGTTGAGAAATTAAATATTGAACTGATGTAGTGTACCATGAATGTTTCACTCACACAGTGATTAGACAGACTGGGGAGCTGCGACATGGCGGCGCTCTCCACTCCACTTTCATTTACTGTATTTGTTCTTCTCCCCTCTAAGTGTTTTATTTGCCGGATCGTGTTGTTGTTGTGGAAAATGCTTTTTAATGTTTCAATTAGACTTAACATGCGTGTGTGAATCTGCTCCACGCACACACACACACACACACACACCGGCACATTGACATGCACCTCGTCTGTGTGTGTGTGTACGTGCTGTTTACACGCGTGTGTCGGCCTGCACACACAATGAGTGCACGGGCCGGATCAGATCAGTGCAAGCAGCTTGAATAAATATAAAATATAATCATGTGTTGTTATGATGTCTGTTTAATAAAAGGAGAGTATAAGCATTGATAGAAATTGTTTTCCTTCTTTGCTCTTATCTCAGAATAAAAGCTGCTTCACTCCTCCACTTCCTCCCAGCCAACAAGGGAACGCTCGCTCGCTCACTAACGATGTTTTTTAAACGCCGGCGCTATGGATTAGACGAGCACGAAGGCGAGGGCGAGCAGGTATCGTATAGGGGGGGAAGCAAACGGTATCATCACAGAGATCATAAAATGGTGTCGTGAGTAGTCTTTTGTCCGCGACCATAGGAGAGTTCTGTTGCTAAAGGGAAGGACAAAAGCAGAAGGCGCCACGGGTATAAGGTTCCCCTGAGCAACAATGCCCAAAGTTTCAACTTGCAGCACATGGGTGTAACTTTAACTGGAATACTGTGGATCAAAGACTCACAAACAAAGTGGGTGGAAATGCTGGAGGAGTGTCTGTGCCGAAGTAAAGGACAGGTTCACTAGAGAGAAAGCGGGAGGGAGCATTTTTTGAAACACGGAGCAGGCAATCATGGCTAATTACCCGGCCTGTAATTTTGTGGACACAAAGGGGCGAACGCCATTAAATAAAGACTCCTCCTCCTCCTCCCTCTCCTCCTCCTCACCCTCCAACATTTGGAAGAATAAGATCATCAAAACCTACAACAGAAGTCAATTAAATTTTATATTGTTTCCGTGCTCACTTTATAGAGATGCAGATATGCTCCGCCGTTCCTTCCTCGCTCCTCGTTTCACCTCAGAGAACCAGCGAGCAGGCGAGAGAGAGAGAGAGGGAAAGAGAGAGAGAGAGAGAGAGAGAGAGAGAGAGAGGGAGAGAGAGAGAATGAGTCCGTCCTGCTTCTTCTTTAAATCAAAAATGAATCGCGGCCTTGAATTTTTGCGGGGGCCAAAGCCGGCTCATCAGGTTAGATCAGCGCGGGCGTGAGTGTGTAACCTTTACACGCCGCTTGAACCTGCACGTACACGTGTTATGAAAGGTCCCCGTGGCTCTGGCGCTCCTCTGACACGGATTTGAAGACTTGCCACTTTATTAGCTGCTAAGCCCTCCAATACTTGTTCTATATAGTGGAGGCCTACGTTATGAGCTCAGATCTCATTGTCTGGCTGTTATTAGAGGAGGAAGAGGAGTCTGCAGCACTCGCCCGCCCGCCTGCCCCCCCCTTCCTCACCACCACCACCACCCACCCACACCCACCACCCGGGAGAATAGCCTGACTGTTTGAAGGGAAGCTACAAGTGCAATTTAACCCGTCTTATTTATAATATGATCCGTTACCAGGACATCGTTGTTGCACGTCTAATATATTTCCTCGCCGCGATTCTTTTGCGTTCTCATCGATTCAGCAGTGGTTGGGTATGTGTGTGTGTGTGTGTGTGTGTAGGGGCATATTTTGTTTGATGTTCACTTGAGCCTGTCTCATAATCTACCCAGTCTAAGTACACCTGGAGATTATGAGAAAACTTTTAATGTACACGTGTTGTAGTGAAAGAAGAGACAACGCCGCTGCTCTGTGAAACTTCAGCAATCAAATGACACACACACTCACACACACACACACACACACACACATACACACACACTGTCTCCTCTGTCTCTTAAAGGCCAGCATAACTCCTTCTTGTAAGTCAATACATCATCCACATAGATTTGGATCACAGAAAACACAGTTTTCCCATCATCACTTTGAAGCGGCTCACTAATCTACCAAGATGGAAATGAAGCGTTGGCGTTGAATAATAAGAGCCATAGTGCCATCTAGTGTACACATTTACACACTGCCAATCCTTTAAACTGCATATGTAAAGATCTTACAGCCAGTGTGTGTGTTTAGCCTATAAGTACAATCACAGGGGGGCAGGAATTATAGAACTGCAGTCTGTAAGTGAAGGTCAGTGCAGTGTTTACGCCGACCGCTTGGGGTCGGCTCGGCGTGAATCCACTCAGTGACCGCGGAAAATTTCCACCCATGGGGGAAATAAACAAGGAGACAAAGGTTGACGTTTGAGCAGAGGCTTGGAAAACCCTGGGCCGTGGGAAGCCGCGAGGATAATCTCCCACAGAACCGACGCAGACCACGGTGCGGTGCGGTTTCTGCGTATGCAAATCATGCCGTGTCCGTAACAAAGGCGTGCGCGGACTCAGAAACCCATCAGGCCTCGTCGTGTTTTCACTCATTGGGCCTCCTGGCTGTTAGGCTGCCACAGGATGCTATAGAAACAACAGAACTGAAATAATAAGAAAAAAACACAGGAGCCAAACAAGAGTCCTGAATAATTGATTGTGTTTGTCTTTACTGTTTGTGTGTGTCTGAGTGTGTGTGTGTATGTGTGTGTGTGTGTGTGTGTAAGTTGTAAGGCTGAGGGTCTGGACAGAGCTCATGCCCCTGAGCAGAGCAGGCACATCCACCGGCCAGTGGTGTGTGTGTGTGTGTGTGTGTGTGTGTGTTGTAAACTGACAGAACAAATGTGGGGGAAGGGAATGTTTGTGTTTGGGCGCAAAAGCTTCTTATAGGCGTTTATGTTCAAGTGTTTACATTTGTACAAATACAGCTTTAAGATGATACAAACGTTACTGCACATGGTTCAGGGTAAAACAAAGGCTGTGGATTCTGCTTGTAGGTGAGATGGAAGAGAAGTAAAGATTTCAATGCAGTTTGTGGTGTAGCGGCTCAGGAATAGCTGTGTTGTAAAATGTTAAAAAGTCAATATACCTTCATTTTGTCTGTGCTGGTAATGAGCCATATTTTCTGGGGAAAATGGCTGCTTCTCCGGAGGCACCATGTCTACTGAATGTGGCCCTGATCCTGGATAAAACAGAAGGCTCACCAATCAATCTCTCCAGGTTGCCCACAGCCAGAGAAAGCAGCTGCACCACATGTTTGCCTTGCGCGATAGCGACAAGTTAACATACGGGCAGCACAGTAACCATCCACAAGCAGCCTCTAGCTGTCTTATAATGAATTCCCACAGGGATGGGGAACTATCAGAGTCAGTGGTGTTACTGGAGGCTCGGAATAAAGTCAACACCTCTCCTTATACCTGATGAAGCTACGGCAGAGCACACACACACTCACACACACTCACACACACTCACACACACTCACACACACTCACACACACTCACACACTCTCACACACACTCACACATACACGGGGGCAGAACTCTAAACACAACACCGAGCAGTAAAAATGTGGAAAATCCAATGTACACAACAATTAAGCTATGAAATGTGTTAAATCGCCAATTAGGCTCCACTCTAATGTTTCACCTTCACACTGTGATGCTGAATGCAAACAGTTTTTCATGTTTTTAATAGTGCACTATTACTCAAGGCAGCAATTTCCAGCGGTCTAAATATAAAGTATAATAAATATTGAGGGGAGAGAACACAGTGTTGGCTCATACAAAGGACGCCAAGACTTTGAGATGTATGAAATATTCTAAATCAAAGCTTTCACGGTTTGTACGCTTATTAATTCTGCCCACACAACACACAGGAAACACGAGTACTTATCCAGCATCGCATGTATGTGCACAATGTACACAATGCTGCATAAAAGCACCATAAAAGTGTGTTTACTTCAGTCAGACAGGCGAAGCTTTGAAAGTAAAAACCTCCCAATAAAGAATTTAATGTTATTTAAAAGCAGCGGGTGCCATGTGGGACTCCACAGGGCTCCTCAGGTACAACTAAAGGGCATTTTAGAGGTTAAATCTTCAACTAATGATGGTTTGCTACAGACGCTGGCGAGTCTGGAGTTGACATCAGCACATCTTCTCTCCAGACATGGAGTGGACGCACAGCTGGACGGTCCCTCTGTCGTTTGGAGCATTCCTGCACAATTCATCCATTATAAGCTCCATGTAATCTCACTGTTCTTATTTGTAGCATGCACGGCCTCAGTCTTTGCCAATTTGTACCCACACTGCAGGTAGTGCTCGGTTCAGCTGTGTTTTTTGATTTATCTCTATAAAAAAATAGATCTGAAAATAACAACCACACTTGTGGTCACAGGTGAGTCTTTCTAACCTTCAGGCTACCGGCTCTCCCCCAGGGACGCAGTGTGAGTGATGAGAGGGATGTGGAGCTCAGCGGATACCGGAGAGAAGGTTTTGGTGAGATTTGGTCCAAGTCTTTGGGGGTACATCCGTATTTATTCACTCGCCACCTCCAGGACAATGTGCAGATGCAGAAAACAAACAAAGCTCCAAAGCAGCGCGGACACGAGCTCGTCTCTGCACGGTGCTTAGGCAGAGCCGCAGCTCAGACTCACTGTAACCTGGATCATCAGCCAGCTTCACTACTGAAGCTTCAACTCCTTCTTTTTGATAATGAACAATATTGCGACTGCGGTGTCATCTCTAAGATTAA
The DNA here is from genome assembly GCF_046128005.1 of Genypterus blacodes. Lineage (NCBI taxonomy): Eukaryota > Metazoa > Chordata > Actinopteri > Ophidiiformes > Ophidiidae > Genypterus > Genypterus blacodes. The sequence continues at coordinate 834,401 of NW_027466833.1, forward strand.
TGATGAGATGAAGAGTCTGTTGAGAATTCAAACTAAGAGCAACAATGCAAACATAGGACTCCATTCCTCTTTTGAATTAATGGTGTATTTCTCTCAACTGTAGTGTAATTAAAGGAACATATAACTGGTGATTCTGTTTTACCAAATAAAACATGGCCCAGATCACACATATCCTCACATTTCCTTTGTTCTTGCCAAAACTTTTTGGAATGGGGACTTTGTTGCGCAATCGGTCCCTGTGAGCGATCCCTCTCCTCCTAAATCTCTTAAACACTACCAACTGTTTCTCCACACACTTTGTAATGAAGTGTTATTGTAAGTATACATGTAGCCACACTACATTTACTTCATATTTTTGCATTAAGTATATGATACATGTTGTTATTGGAGTGAGGACATATATGCAGTGGTTGCTCCTACAGTTAAAGCATTTACACGACTAATTAAAGTTATAGTTACATATAATAATGAATCAATGTATAGTTGCCTTCTTATATTCTGCATTATTTTTTTTAAGTCAGCAAGATGAAGCAGGAATTGTCTCCCACAGGAATCATCACCAAGCTTCTGTACTCTGCCCAACTTCTGCTTCAGTAAATCTTTTTTTAATTACCCATATCTCACAACCGGAGGAATTACTCACAGTTTGAGAGTATCTTTGCATATTCTTCTGAGACACACACACACACACTTATATATAGAGGCATTTTATCAAGGGGGTCAGTGGGGAAGATGATATAGGGAGGATTTGTTTCTCAATACGTTTATATTTGAATATAGGTTTTTGCTTTTGTGGGAATCAAACCTGTGACCACAGTGCTTCACCAAAGCCTATCTATGTTTTATTCAACCTCAGGCCATGAACAGGAGGGGATGAACACAAACAAATGTGACCAGACACCAAACATTTGATCTATTCTACTAACCGCTCAGCTGGATTTTCCTTAGTTTTAATTTACTTCATGTTTGTTTCTCTGTCAGAGCCTTGGGGTGAATCGCTGTGCTGGGAAACAGTAAATATTATCTGTTTTGGTCGGAAGACTCTGACAATTAAAGATGCAATTTCTGAATTTATGTACTGTAGTCAAACTATTAAAAACACCACTAATTCCAGTATTATCAAATTACATGAAGCGCTCTTGTATCTTCCTCTTTGTCTTTTCTGTAACAGACTCGGCCTGATAAGCAAATGATTCACGCCGATTTACGCTTTACACTGTTATGAGGATGTCAGTATTTTTGGAGGACAGATCGTACATGTCTGACAATATACAAATGTTTCCTTTTGTATAATGGTGTGCACAGACTGAGGAACAAACCCAGTTATAGATAAGAATGATGTAGATTCAGTCTGCTGCTGTTTCATATGCAATGTACTGCATTTTCATCGATTCTCCACTAGATGTCACCCACTAACCATATAATGTAGGCAGCAATATTTGACCCAAAGTGATGAAGGTGTGAAATGTGTAATATTAATGATGTTTTGAATTTAGGCCTTGGAATTCTCAATGCTTCTAAAGTAAATAACGTGTTTGTAAGATATTGAGGAAAATTGTTACAAAGTCTAAATATACATGTTCACCAGTTGTGAGAGTGCAGAGTTGTATGAAGGAAACATTTTGTAAATGAAAATCCCAAACTATGTTTTTAGATACCAAACAATTAAGGATGCATTATGAGAATCACAAAATACAGTATTTATCCCATATTTTTGTTGGTGTGTTAGTTATATCCTGTTTAGTTATATAACTCTCGCTCGCATTCACTTGTGGAAATGTTTGAGAGTGAAACAAGTAATTGAAGTATCATTTCGTTGATTGACAGAAAATTCATCAATAGTGTTATTTCAGTGGTTAAAACAGGTTGTTCATCAACTACACACAGCAAACATTTGTTGTTTCCAGGTTCTTCAGTGTTAAATTTACAGTTTTCCTGTTTAATGTCATCGTAAAAAGTTTCTCTCTGGGTTCTGGAACTGTTTGGACTTCTACAACGTATACAAGTTGTTTAAATGAGTTCAAAATGATAAAGAAGACTAATATTGGGGAAATTCCTATGCAATATCAGTACTTAATGTTATTCCTTTGGCTTTCATATAAATTGTTTATGATGAAGACAGTAGTCGGTTCCCCCCAAACACAACCCTCCTCCCCTGATGTGCGGTCAGAGTCGTGTTCCAGCACATAGTCGTGCCCGGAGCATCATGTCGGCACGCGCGCGGCTTGGGGAGGATGGAGCAGGATGTGGCATGTGTGCATGACGTCATCTCTCCATGTACCGTGCGCCATTTTGGAAGAAAAAAAATCACGGATAATTTCCGTGGTCCTGACTCCTGACAGTCCCGGAGCCGAGGCTGCGCTCTGACGGTGGATGCTAACTTCCCCCCCAGGCACGCCGCGCTGCTTGATTCGGTATTGGAGGCTGTGGACGGCAAGAGCTGCTAAATGAAGCAATGGCGGGTGAGCGACTTTAGAAGGATCCACCTATGTGTGTGTGTGTGTGTGTGATGGCCCCAATCTGCACGCTAGCTAGCCAGAGTTAGCGCTGGAGAGCTAAGATGCTAGTTGTCAAACTGTGTCGCTGTCGGGTCATTTTGTCACCAGAGAGAGCGCGTAATGGATGCAAACTAACGCTGTGTTCTTTCCACAGGAGTCGCAGGAGGAAATGATTTCCAGTGGTGTTTCTCTCAAGTGAAGGGGGCGATAGATGAAGATGTGGCGGAAGGTAAGGAGCTATCGGCTAGGCTACACCGTAAGGCAGCTAGCCAGCGAGTTAGCTGCCTGTGGTGGTGATGCTGTGTGTGATGCGCGGCAGCTAGACGGACAAACCGCTGTGATAATGGACTGCCGCGGTGAGCAGGGCGAGTGTGTGTGTGGATTAATGGCACCGCCGTCCTTTTGCTCTTTTAATGACTGAGTGCCGCTAGCTGGCTGTATGTGCTAGCTGGTGGCTAGGCTATTAAAGGGGAGCGACCGCGGCTGTGACGTCAATGTGCTGCGTCCATAAATTGTCGAGTGACATCATGCTTGTTTTCATTCATTCAAGCGCAGCTGGATGTAATTCTGTGAAACAAATGTGTGTGTGTGTGTGTGTGTGTGTGTGTTAGCTGTCAGTCAAACTCTTAACAATGCAGTGAAGTAAATAATCAGGGGTTAAAGGGCAAACTCGCCCGTATGTTCAACATTCTGACGCTAATAACTCCAAAAAAGATAATGTTTACATGATAATAATGCATTGATTTGTTATGAATGAGCTCCTGGTGTGACTGAAGCACGTTTGGAATCAAATCTGAGCCAATGGGAAGCCGTTATTTAATTTTAATTTAAAAAACAAAAAGTCCAGTGTGTTTGTGATGTTCGTCCCAGTTTGAGCTGTTTGGCACCGCGCCAGACTAAAGTTAGGGTCAATCAATCAAAGAACACAGAGCCAATAATAATGGTGATCTGTGTGTTCATGTTGTCTTTACGGTAATAAGTTCATGCTGTGATCAGTGAAGTTGTTATCGTTTATGTGTCACTAAGTTCCCGCACGTGCCGCTCAATCAGGACAAACAGATTAAGCTGCTGTGAATCATTAATACCAGGAAAAATGTCAGATTTCCTGTAACAATGAATCTTTTGTTTACTCGTGACTTGTGTCTGTTTCCAGCCGACATAATCTCAACGGTCGAATTCAACTATTCTGGAGAATTGCTCGCCACGGGAGATAAAGGAGGTCGAGTAGTGATATTTCAGCATGAACAGGAGGTGAGTGTCACACAGACTCGTCTTCATCTTCGTCTCCAGCTGCAGTGTGATGTCAGATGTGTTGTGTGTGACGTGTGTCCCCGCTTTCTCTCCTCCAGTCTAAGAATCGTCCGCACCTGCGTGGGGAGTACAACGTCTATAGCACTTTTCAGAGTCACGAGCCAGAATTTGACTATTTGAAAAGTTTAGAAATCGAGGAAAAAATAAATAAAATAAGATGGCTACCCCAACAAAACGCTGCTCACTTTCTACTTTCGACAAATGGTAGGAACGTGTTCTCCTTCTGCCTTCAACATTCTGATGATGATGAGTTAAAATTGTGTGTCTTCACTTCCCTCTCTACATCTCACTCAAAATGTTTTCTTCCTGCAGATAAAACTATCAAATTGTGGAAAATAAGCGAACGGGATAAACGAGCGGAAGGTTACAACCTGAAAGATGAAGACGGTCGACTCAGAGACCCCTTTAGAATCACCTCTCTACGGGTACGTGTCACCGCCTCTGAGCCCCACAGTGTCTGACTGAAGGAACAAACTCTAACCTGACGTCCTCGTTGTGCTTTGCCTCTCCAGGTTCCGGTGCTGATGCCAATGGATCTCATGGTAGAAGCGAGCCCGCGGAGGATCTTTGCAAACGCGCACACCTATCACATTAATTCCATTTCTGTAAATAGTGATCATGAAACGTACCTCTCTGCAGATGACCTAAGAATAAATCTATGGCACTTGGAAATCACAGACAGAAGTTTTAGTATCCTTTTCCTCCAGACGGTCCAGTTCACCACGCTGAGCTCGCTTCTCCTCCTGTTGCTCTCCGTCCTGTGCTTGTTTCAGTGTCCGTTGCGGCTCCTTAACCGTTTTGCTCCCAGATATTGTAGACATCAAGCCCGCCAACATGGAGGAACTGACAGAAGTAATCACAGCTGCTGAGTGCCATCCACACCAATGCAACGTATTTGTGTACAGCAGTAGCAAAGGCACCATTCGCCTGTGTGACATGAGGGCAGCCGCGCTCTGTGACAGGCACTCAAAGTGTGAGTACGCACAACAACACACAGCTGACCACGTCACTAAGGACAGGGGATTGATTGACAATGAATTGAGGATGTTTAAAGACTAATTGCTGCTAATTTATGGCTTTCCTTAGGTTATCAATAATCAGAATAGTCAATAGGTAAAAGTGCTGATCCTCTAACTATTCATCTTATTCCATTCCTGTCTCACTAAGCGGTGAAGCAGAAGCACTCTTACATTTCATAAATCACCAACCGTCTTGTTTCTGGACTCAGGAGGTTGTAAAACGTCCCTTTCTGTCTCTGCAGTCTTTGAGGAGCCGGAGGATCCGAGCAGTCGGTCCTTCTTCTCGGAGATCATCTCCTCAATCTCGGACGTGAAGTTCAGTCACAGCGGACGCTACATGATGACACGTGACTACCTCTCCGTCAAAGTTTGGGACCTCAACATGGAGAACAGGCCAGTGGAGACGTATCAGGTGTGCATGCATAAGATCCAACAAACAGACAAGACACTTGACCGGCGCTCAGCAGGGAAATACACACACATGTCCTCCAGTAGAAGCCTTAGTTAGGTCGTAGTATAATAGTTTACCTGTAGCCGTTCTGCAGCAGAGGTTCAGTAGAGTAGGATATGCCAAAACCACAACCCAGTTTGACAGAGGAGATTAATGAGGAGCCAAGCTGAGCTCCTCCACAGGCAGAAGTCACCACAGATAAACACGGAGCGCTGAGCCAGGAGCTGCTCTCCTCCCAGGCTGCTTGGGAGAACCCGGCATATTGAGCCTGCTGCTGAGGCAAACACATTCTGAATGAGTCCGGTCCAACACCAGCCTGCGGTGTGCTGATGCGGCTCGCTCTTACACTCTGTGCTGATTCTGAAAATACACGGGGCTCCAGTTTAACGGTGAGGTGTTGTGTTTTGGTTTCAGGTCCATGAATACCTTCGCAGTAAACTCTGCTCGTTGTATGAGAACGACTGCATCTTCGACAAGTTTGAGTGCTGCTGGAACGGCAGTGACAGGTGAGTGTGTGTGTGTAGATTGCGTGCATGTTGGTCAGTCATTTATCGTGGAGGTGAGGATTGTGTGGCCCGTTCTGACGCCAGCGCTCCGCCCGCCCCTCCTCTGTCCCTCAGTGCCATCATGACCGGCTCCTACAACAACTTCTTCCGAATGTTCGACCGCAACACCCGGCGGGACATCACACTGGAGGCGTCCCGGGAGAGCAGCAAACCGCGCGCCACCCTCAAGCCGCGCAAAGTGTCCACCGGCGGCAAGAGGAAGAAGGACGAGATCAGCGTGGACAGCCTGGACTTCAACAAGAAGATCCTCCACACTGCCTGGCACCCCAAAGATAACGTGATAGCCGTGGCAGCCACCAACAACTTGTACATTTTCCAGGACAAAATCAACTAGAAGATGTGGGGGCTCCAGAAGATAGGGCTTTTACCGTACCTGTGTAGTTAAGCCTACTACTTGTCTATCTGTATAAGAAGAAAACAGCCTCGTTGTCCTCCTGGTGAAGAATTCGAAAGCACGTGTCTCCTTTTTTTTTGCCACAGGAGGTTGATCCATAGGCCTGTTTTATTTTGAGTCTGAGCTTAGGTTGGTTTTGCCCTTCGGCATCAGGGCAGATCGACACGCCCTCCCCCCTCCTCGTCCTCCTCCTCCCCACCCCACCCCCCGACCTAGAAAGCCCCGATTCGGGTCTAATTGACGGACCGGCACTCCTAGAGGTCAAAACTCTTGAACGTTGGTGTTTGTGTTGACATTTTAAGCCTTCATTTCATGATTTAACCACAGAACTCTTGGAAGCTTCTAAAAATGACGTCTTGTCAAAGTTGTAACACCCATTTCAAAGATTTTGGGCCCAGTGAATCATGGATTAACGGCCGATAGGCTAACTGTAACATTCCCCCCTCCCCCCCCACATATTCAGGCCAAACGAGCGGTGGAAGAGGCCATGAGTTTGGAAAGTGGACTTGTTTTGTTTTCTTCCCCTCTCCCCCCTCCCTTCTCTTACTTTACTCCATTCAATACGGTGACATAATTTCACTGACTGTATCTACTCAAGTACACCTTGTCATCCACATAATAAAAGAAACTAAAAACTACAGACGTGTTTTTAAATTTAGAAGTATGTATTAAAACATGTTTATTGCTTTGCATGTTTTTCTGTTGTAGAAAGGTGGAACATGTCCAGTCACACCACTGTCTGTCTTCTGAGCAGATCTCTAAGCTAAACCTGTTATGGAATTAAGAGTTTTTTTGGGGGGGAGGGGGGCGAACAATCTCCGAAAAAACCCCCCCCCCCCGGCTTTGTTGGAGACGAGCGATAATGTGTTTGTGTCAAAAGTACGACTTCTTAGTTTTTTTTCTCGGACCATGTGTTAAGGATGCAGGCTGGATACTTCGTGGGCCACGACAAAGGGAATCTGCAGCCTTAATACCTTCAGTCTATCCGTGACAGCTACCACTTATGTCCCCCCCCCCCAGATGTTTGACGAACCTCATGTGCATTATTTGTAAATCCTATTTTATAGAGTTCTGTCCTCATATACTGCTGCTATATGTGGCTGTCTATAAAAACACACTAAAGGAGGGGGAAACCCGCTCACAACACCGATTGTGACGAGGCCCCCCCCTCCGGATTCTGTACTAAGTAGGAAATAGAGACGGCCTCCTCCATGTGCCCTTACTCACTTGTTTAGGGATGTCACCTAAATTTGAGCCACATATTGCAGATGTGGGGTCTTCTCTCTCTCTCTCTCTCTCTCCGTAGTTGTGAATGCAGAAAGGTTTGACGACACAAAGCGAGTATACTGACGACATTAAAAACAAACGGATAACAATGCATTGTCTTTGTCCATTGATTGCTAACATGGTGGCAATGTATTCACTTGTTTATTATTTTGACCAAAGTTCAATAAAATCTTAATTGTGTTTCATCTGCATGTGGTCCCGTTTGCTTTGGGGTAGAAAGTGGAAACGCTGACAGGACGGCAGAGGAATGATGTTTGCAACCTTTATTTAGTGCAGGAAGAGTAAAATGGACCTTAACTGTGCTCTATAGAATAACATATTCAATGTGTTTGTAACGATTTCGTCCGCTGTTGCAGTTTGCGTTTGCTGAGCGATCGTTAACGGAATCAAATCACTAAAACTCTCAGGCTAATGATTCCTTTTGAGAAGAAACAGCTAACATCAACAAAACAACTTCATTAACAGTGGCTCGATTTAAAACGATGTAGATTCCTCTTTGCAAAAATTAAAAAGGCAACGACATAATGAATTCGCTAGCGTGCAGATCGAAGGAGCGGGGGGAAGCGGCGAAACGGTGGGCTCCAGGCCACGTTTAGGTACAGCAGCCAGGAGCGGAAGGTCGGTCAGAGCGATGGCCGACCCTCCGCCTCCGGTAACGGGGCACTCAGTCAAACCGGGGTTTGACGCCATCTTCAACCAGTCCTGTTGTAAGGCATGCCAAGCAAAGACGCCTCAGCTGCTCAGTAGGTGTGGTGAGACGTCAGCCGCTTCCCAATATATATCCTGAAAAAGAGGAGGAATAAGAATGTAAGGCTCATTAGAGACGAGCAGCAACAGTGGGAACAGATTCCTGACTACTAAACTATAACTTCAATCCTTTATCCAATCAAATTCCCAACAAAAAGAGTTTTACAGCCATGAATCAGTGTATTGAGCTCGTTTTCCTTCCTCTGTTGTGAATTCATGCTTTGCTTTGTGAGTTACAGATCCTTTTCCTTCTTGTGCTGAGCGTTCCCTCAATGTCGGAGCTTCATGGAAAAACCATGTCGCAATCTTAGGAATCTCCAGAGACTCTTTAGTTTCAGTGCGTATGACCAAGTTACTGTTTTAAATGTGGTTTGCTTACCCGAGGCCAAGAGCAAGTATGTGGGAAATGATCAGCGAGGGGAGGAAAAGCTTCAGGAAGTCGGCGGAGAGAACGCCGCCCTTCTTCATGACGCTGGTGTTCCTGATGCTCAGAGAGGTCGAGCGCTTAGGGTGCTTCAGCAGGAACTCCCTACAGAGAAGCACATCAATATTTCATCCCTTTGAATGCATTAAAATCAATGAGCGTCTGTCTAATGCCAGAATATGAAAGCTTCCCCTCTCACACAGGCCTCACTTTACATCCCAGGAATTACAATTACAAATGAGGGAGTGAATTATACATATTAGGGGCTAATCTGTGTAAAGGGTGAGCACAGGCAGGTTAGACCCCCATATTCCTCTTATTAATGTTGGATTCGTGTGACAGCTGTGCATCAGGATGTTTTCAGAGCTTCATACTTTGGCGGAGTGTTCTCAGGCCGACTCGACCAGTCCCAGATCCAGTCGGCGTTCTTCATCAGGTTCTCCACTTCCCGTCTCCTTTCTTGGGAATCTTCATCGGACTAAAAACACAGATCAGCTGCTGTCAGGACACATTTGCTGTCTGTCACCTTATCTTGAGAAGCATTTCAGAGCAGGTGGGCTGGATACCTGTGAGCTGTTCCCCTCCGAGCCTCTCCACAGAAGAAGTGGGGTCTGAGCTCTGAGTGGGCTGTTTACACACACAGTGATTACATAATGTGAGGTCATAAACACACAGGAGCTTACCCACACACACAGGCTGAGTCTCCACACACACACACACACACACACACACACCTGTTGCACTGTGAGCTTCCTCTGGAGCTGCTCCTCCCAGACTCATGCTGAGCCTCCAGCAGCATCTTCTCCAGCTCCTCCTTCTCCTCCTGGCTCGCTGCGGGGATCTGCTCGCTGCTCCCGTGGGGACTCGAACCCCGAGAGGCGCTGTAGTGCAGCTCGACCCAGGAACCTTCAGTCAGAAGAACACAGCCAGGTAAACACGAGAAACGAACAAGAGTCAGATAGCCACGTAAGCTAGAGGCGAGACAATAGACAAACACGGAGCCATTGTCTTTGCTATTGTCCTTCACTTTCTACGTCATTAGTCGAATAAATCGAGAAAATCTTAATGGGACACCGTTAGAATACGGTTCTGGGTTCTATCCATGCGTGGAAGTCCGATAAATTAAAATATTACACGTTAAACCAGCCTGTTGTTAGCTCGCCATTTTCATAACAAACTAGTCACCGGGCTAGCTAGGCTCGACCTCGACCACCACCCGCTCCGGGGGCCTAACAGCTGCTCGCACAGACACACATCTCACCCTGCAGCAGGCTCTCGTCGGTCGGAACGTCCTTCTGGGTCGACATGGTGTTGTTTTTTGAGCCTCCGTGCGTAGTTTAAAGGCCTAAATCTGAGGAAACGGTGGCGAAATCTGTGAGCAGCTGGAGCCCAGAGCGCCACAATAACAATGACGCAATCCTGTGTTTATCTCAAAGGCGATTGGCTCGTAAAGGAGGGCACGCGCAGCACGTACGCACCCCACGCACCCCCCCCCCCCCCCCCCCCCCCCCCAATACACACACACACACACACACGCAGAGGCGTTTACGTGATATGATCTTAATGACCGAGATACGTGATTAACCTGTTAATGAAACATTTCTGCTTCTTCTTCTCTGTGACCTCATTTACTAAAACGCTGCAACTGATTTACCTGTAGATGGCAGCCATAGCTCACCTCTCTCTCTCTCTCTCTCTCTCTCTCTCTCTCCCTCTCCATCTGTGTTAAAAGTCATCAGAGGCCATTCACCTCAACTCACTCTCAAACTCACAGCTTAGTCTGAGCTATTTTAAGAAGATTTCTTTTCCATCAATTTCTAGACTGATAAATAAATAGAAATATAAATATTTCTTGGAAATGAACTGACAGAAACTTACATGTGAATAAGAATAAGCAGTAGTTTGATGAGAAACAAACGTATTTATAGGGGCTGATCCCTTGTTGACGTGACCTCGTAGTCGAGGTTGTCACAGCTGACCTGCTCTCCTTCCTGCCAGTCACTTTTCTACAGATTGATTTCATAAATTAAGATACTAATCATTCATATTAGTGTGTATCAGTGAAAGACCTCATTAATCCATCAGGTCCAGGGCCCCCGAGCTGTGTGCTTATGAAATATGAAACTTTAGGATTCACACATCCTGTAGTAGATTTCAACACTAACATAGTAGCAAAAGTTATTATTGATCCTGTGTTTAAATGTGTTTCCTCTCTCTGCTGTGCTGCTGTGAATGCCACACAGTGTAACCTCATTTCCTAGGTAATAAAAATGATAAAAGCCTTTTGCTGTTTGATTTTATATTGAGGGAAATCCAGGGATGATGTAAATACAAGAGTCAGTAGTAATATCACAAACAATAACACTATTACATCCATATACACTTTATAAACACAAAGGTAATATGGCAGAGGCACGTCAGCATTGGTTGGGCTGGATGAATTGTTTTGACATTCATGTGTGTGTGATGGAGGATGAACACTGGCAGTAATATTGTTTAGTGTTATGAATGTTCTGAGCAGATGGCATGTGGAGCTCTGAATGCTTTAGATAATGTTATAACACACCTGCATCACTGCCTGTCACATCAAAGATCCAAACACAACCTGAACACAGCGTAAATATTCAGTTTATATGATTTACTGGAGGGGAAGAAAAAGGGGCGGGGGAAACTGCAATGGTGGCAAAATATCCAATTCTGATCCGAGTGTTTAGGAAGGAAGTGCCCCGTTGAATTAGAGCCCAAATGAGCATCTGGAGGATTATCTGTCTTATTATCTCTACCAGGATTAAGACTCTTCCTGGTTTGTATCAGATAAGACAGTGGCAGACTCGTAGTAAGACTCAGCTCAAAGCACCAGGGTTGATTGATAAATTCTCAGCCTGAAATATGAGTGTATTAGAAGCCGTGTGTGCCGCTGTAGGCCTTGAACTGCACACTGCCAATGCCTCAAATCTGTACTTTGAGTACCTTAGTACTTCAGTAAATGTACTCTATAACCTCCCATCTGTTTTATTAGCACACAATGGAGTTGGTGATGAATTACTGTTCACTAACGCTGCCGAGCAAATGACAAACCACAGCAGTGATAAAGAGCTCAGGCGTGTGTTTGTCTGTGTGACTTTACCTATGTGTGTGTGTGTGTGTGTGTGTGTGTGTGTAGGTGAGAGAGAGGGGGTGGGTGCTAGATGTGATATAGAAGCATGGGAAGCAGGTAGAGGTGCTGCAGGGAAGCTACTGGAGGAGGAACAAAACAAGCCAGACAGGAATGAATGAATGAATGAATGAATGAATGAATGCATGACACAGAAAAGGAAGAGACATGGTGTCCAGACATAAAACACACTTCATATTCTTCCAAGAACAACTCGTGATAAGTAATGCAAATTTCATGTTGTAGCCACAGGGGACCAGTTCCGACCTCTGACCTTTCATTCCGACCGCATCCGTCTCTCTCTTTCAAGTCAGACCAGGTTTATTTGTGTAGGCCAGTATCACACATGACGTCTCAAAGAGCTTCAGAGGGCCCAGGCCGCAACAGATCCTGACCCAGATCCCCAAAAGCTCTTTATGATGACTAGGGGAAAGCTCCCTAAAAACCGTTTAATGTAAGGAAGAAGAAGAAAGGGAGGAAGCAGCCTCCAGAGAGAGAGAGACGATCACAGAGTAGATGCAGAGTGTTGTTGCCTCTCACATGGACACACTGGGCCACCAGGTCACAAAGGTTTAGAATGTTTGTGTTGTTTACAGACAAAATAACGTCACAGATTTCTTCAAATGCATTAAGAGCAATTAGAGAGGAGCAGAGTGCAGCCAGGAAGCAACTGCACTCCATTTGTTTAGAGAGGAATAACTTAACATATTAATCCAACTGAGTGGAAACGTTTCAGGTCAAAGTTACAAATCTTTGTGTGTCTAATGTAACACAAAAACACATTTACATATCTGACCCACATACACATGCGCTTCACTTTCCTCCATGCCTTTATTATTTTCTTGCGGTATCTCACAATAGATGGAGGGGTGAAATGTGCTTAACGAAGGCTGTGACCGCCGCTGTCCCATACAGTGAACTGCCATTTGTTATGTTTGCTAAATTCCACATCCTGCCTGCGCTGTGGCTTCCTCTTTTCCCACTGGGATCCTGGTTCCCCTGTGGGGTCTTGAGCTCCACTTAGACCAGCATGTTCTGCCTTTTTGATGACTTAAGGAAATGCAAGAGTGTATGCGCTCACGTTCACGTACATTATTACTAACAAGGGAGTTTGTTTAAGGAATTCTCATAACTAACAGACACATCGATACTTTGCTCTCTTATTAAGACAGAAATGTTCATTGTTTTCCATTCACATTTAAAAAGACACACTTCTAAATGGCTTTTTTATGATTTAAAATGTTCGTAGTGGAAGCAATGTTTAGAGGAAGGAGAAGGGAAATGATCACATAAGGGAAATTAAACTGGATCCTCCTGCTGCTCACATCTCTCAGACTGTAATGTGATTATCTAACATCCTTATCAATGTGAGACAGAGGAAGCGTGATCCACCCCCTGTGTATCGCACGGTATTCATAATGAATGACCCAACGTTCAATTAAAAATAGCTCTATTCATCACCGGCTCCCATTCAAATCCATTAGAAATGCCTGGATGCCCCTTCAGCCCAATCCTGCATCCACACACTCCGTCTGTCGGGGGAAACACTCAGCTCAGCTCTTTTGACTTCACGGGCTATTTTTTAGAAATACACACACTTGTAGCTGTAAAAGGCTCTTATTGAGTTGTTGGGACGAGACGTAAGAGGACCGACTGGGGAGCGATGTGAAAGTTGTGGGAACTCCTGCCAGAAGCAGATTGTAAAGCATCATTTTATAAGCTGTGGTGTGACAGCGGGCGTAATTTGTGACGCTTTAAAACGATCTTTAGTGGGGAAAATAAATCACTGACTGTGGTCCCAGCCGTGTGTGTGTGTGTGTGTGTTTGTGTTTGTGTGTCTGTGTCTGTGTCTGTGTCTGTGTGTGCAATAGTTACATTTTGTAGCCAAACTGGATTCATAGTGATGTGGAATGAGCGATGAGACTGAAAATTAAATTAACAAAAGATTGAAAATGATGAAATATATTTGCATGAACATTTCATCATTCCTTAGAAATTTCAACGCCTCTATTTCATGAATAGAAAACGGAAATTGTAAATGGTCCCATGTCAGATGTCTTCCTATACAGTTTAAACCCATTGATCCGCTGATTGAACGACCTGGAGGCAATAGATTGATTTTGTAAAGTGTCTTTGTTTCGTGGGAACTCTGTCAGCGTTGGTCAATAGGTCACCATTTGTGGGGAGCTGATAGATGTTTTATTTTAAGACTCTGAGTTGTGGTTGAACCCAAACATGTGACCACAGGAATCCCAAAGAGAAAGTCACAAGATTCCTCCACGTTTCCCTGCACATACACACACAAAAGAGAGAGCAGATGACAGGTGACAGATGACGACCGCTGACATGTAGAAACACAATATAACGACATGCTTGTGCAGATATTAACATCAGCGTAATTTTGCAGCAGCCACTCACATTTCTATCGCTGCATGATTCCTGTTTGACTCCAGGGAAGGATTTAATGATTTCCCTAATATGAGCGGCCATAACTCACCGTAAACTGCACTCTGTATTGTGGCGGCGCTTATACCTCCGAGGCATAATTTTCTCTACATATAATTGTCTCATTCTTGCACGCTTGTCATGAGAGAAAGAGATAGTGGGCGGTTGGGGAATAACACACATATAGGTGCAATTTGCTTTCATCAGGCGCTCTCGCTATTGTACAAAAGATAATTACTTTTTTTCTAATTTGTAATAGCTTTTACAATTATCTGCTTTTCAAAAGTCTGTTTTTCTGGATTTAATTTTTATGTGGGCTTAATTCCAAACTAATGTGCGTCATTCTGCCGTTTCATTTCCCCTCTGGACTAATTAGTGCCATGAGCCTATAACTCGTTTAGATTTATAATGGAATTATTGTCCATCTTCATGTTTGTTGATGAACCATTTTCTATGTTTTGCTGTATTTGTAATTTTTAATATTACATAATGAACAATCCAAGTAAACATGGGCTGTGTATCCTACAAATCACTTCTATCCTCTTGGGATTGATTCTATAATTTGATTATCTAAACGATAACACATCACAAACATGATTCACCAGTGAAATTAATAAATAAAAGACATTATTTCAGCCCTAATTCTCTATTAGTTCACACTTGCATGTGTAATACTGTCAAACAAACTGCACACATGAGTCCTTTTGCATCATTTAATATTAAAAACAACTATATGATGATATTAAAGTAGCTTACACAAATGTTATGAACATATGAAAGAAAAGGCTTTAAATCACATTCATTAAAGTTGTTTATAAACCTCCTCTGTCCAGTTTGCACAGGATCCTTTTGAAAGACCTCCTGAAGTCAGTATTGAATATGGTGTATATGACAGGGTTCAGTGAGCTGTTGCAGTAACCAAACCAGAAGAACATTTTGAACAGAGTCTCCGGGATGCAGCAGCTGTCACACACAGCTTGGAGTGTGTACGTGAAGAAAAAGGGGAACCAGCAGAGAACAAACACACCCATGACCACAGCCAGAACAAAGGTGAAGCGTCTCTCTCTGTACTGCCTCCCTCTCCACCTGCTCGCTGTCACGCAGGGCTTCACCTCTGCATTGGGCGAGGCTTCCCCAGGCCTGACCTCGGGGGCTTTGGGGTTTCTGGCGCCCCTCTTCTTCTTCAGGGCGCACAGACTGGTTTCATTGGTGTCGGATGAGGAGCACTCTTCCTCGCCGTCGACCCCGTTGATCTCGCCGCCTTCCACCTCCACTTGCCTTCCCTCTCCATCTTTTCTCTCTGCGTTGTCACACCTTCTGCTTTCTGTGTTGCCGTTTTCTCTTTGCCTCTCACCAGGCGGAGCTCTGGTTCTCTTCATGGCAATCTGGTAGATTCTAACATACACCATAATCATGATGACGCAGGGGGCAAAGAAAGAGGCAATGCTGGAGAATATGATGTACCACCTCTCCTCGCTGATTTTACATGTGGGGTTGTCCTCTTTGCTCTCTGTCTTTTCCATGGTGATGAGTGGAGGGAATGAAATGATGGCTGCCAGCACCCAAACTATGAAGACAGCGCATTTAATCCGCCGCGGCGTCCTCCTCTGGTTGTACTCGACAGCTTGAGTGACGGACCAGTATCTGTCCAGGCTGATGGCGCACAGGTGCACAATGGAGGAGGTGCAGAAGAGGACGTCCAGAGCCAGATAGATCTCACACCAGATCTTACCAAAGTACCAGTAACCCATCAGTTCATTGGCCAAAGAGAATGGCATCACTGACGTGGCAACCAGGATGTCTGCACACGCCAGCGAGACTAGAAACAGGTTCTGAGGCGCTCTCAGGGCCCGACTTGTGGTCACAGCGATCACGACAAGGACATTTCCAAACACAGTTAGTGAGATAAGGATACCAACCAGGATGGTTAAAGGCACAGAGGTCTGCAGACTGAACGGGTGGCTGCTGGACAAAGTCTCATTTCCATCGGTTAAGTTATGACAACCCATCAGGATGAGTCTCGGTGGTGTTGATATCGTCTGACCGGCTCTCCTGACAGTCCATAAATTTCATGCATTTAAGAATGCAGGATTCTATAAAAGAGAGGCGAGCTTCTTCTTTTTCCTTCAGGCAAAACCCTGTGCAGAAAAATAAGCCAAAGGAATATTTGTTTATTTACAGTTTGACAGATCAGGTATTTCATACAAATAATTCATAACCACCAACCTTGCAGATTAAGATTGCTGGCTGAAGTGGAGTGTGTGTGTCGCTTGATCTGAGGCTGTAGATCTGTGTGTGATGCTGGCTCCACATTCTCAGTGAGAAACAGAAGGGGCGGAGTTCATCAGCTTACCCAAGATTCCCAGAGCTTGACACCACTGGCTGATCATGACATCAGCTATATGTTTTGATTTATGGAGGCAATGCTGGTCACAGTGGAGTTACAGTGCACTTTATGACTTTGCACTTATAAACCAAAGAGAACACCAGGAACATCTGTGTCTTCATAAGCTTATCTCAAATAGAATAAACAGAATGTATGTGTGTTCTTGAGACGTATGGTACATTTACAAAAGTATTTTCCTCAATTTTGTGTTGACAATCAGGTCATGATTTACTGCAGCTATTAATAGCACAGTATGCTGCTATATGTCATTGCCTGGCCTCACAATATTTTTTTCCAATAAAATAAAATAAGATAAGATAAGATAAAATAAGATAAGATAAGATAAGATAAGATAAGATAAGATAAGATAAGATAAAATAAAATAATTATTTCGATGTTTTTTTAATATTTCCATTAAGTTAAGTTAAGTTTAAATTTAAGTTGTTTTCTATTTTGCTAATTGTGAAAAATTGCATTGGAAACCATTATGATGTGGATAATAAACAAATACTAGACTCAAATGCTGTGAACCAGACCAGGCAAGATCACTCATATTATCGCGAGAATCACTTCCGCGAACTTCCGCTTGGCATTTGTAACGGGAAGAAGAAGAAGAAGAAGAACGTGCTGTTGTTTCTGTTTAGCCATCAATTTTTTTAGTAAATAGTTAAGTTAGGATCTGGATGTTTACAGTATTTATTGGTTAATCAAATCCACACTAAGGTGAGTTAACAGATGGGCGCTGGCTGGTTTTAAAGGGCTCGTTCCTGTGTTTCGTCTTTACGTTTACGTCGAGATGGCCGATGGCTCCTGTTAGCTGTGTGAAGCTAATAGAGCTAACGCCGTCTATCGCAGTTCAATCTCAGTTTAGGGAGCACACGGAGTTATTCCCACGCGTGTTACTCGTGTTACTCGTGAGCGTGTTACTCGTTATTTACCACACGAGATTTAACACGCTCGAACTGATCGTCACTGAACCTGGCGCTTATTTTAGCTTGTATGCTATCGCTGTTGTATGCTAACGCTGTTGTTTGTGACGTCATGCAGATGTCGGAGGATCTGATGAAGCAGCTGAGCAGCTACAAGGCGCAGCTGCAGCAGGTGGAGGCGGCGCTGTCCACAGACCAGGACAATGAAGACCTGCTCAAGCTCCAGAAAGACTTACAGGTGTGTGTGTGTGTTTGTCTGTGTGTGTTTGTGTTTGCGTGTGTGTGTGTGTCACTGTTAACATGTCTGCGCCCCCCCTCCCCCTCTCTCAGGAGGTCATCGACCTGACCAAGGACCTCCTGACCTCTCAGCCGGCCCCCGACGGCTCCTCCAGCGCCGGCGGCTCAGACGCTGCGCCGCTGAAGCTGAACTGGAAAGTGGGGAGCAAGTGCATGGCTGCGTGGAGCCGCGACGGACAGTGAGTGGACACGGCCTGTTCCCATGGAAACACATAAGCACTCATTAGTTCAGTTTAAATGTTTATTTATAAGTTTATTAAATAAACGGCGGTAGTTAGAGTGGTAATATAATGATAGTAAATTAACATTTACAGCATTTTAACAGCAAGTTAAACAAAGATAATTATTCATAAATATATATAATATAATAACATCTGTTTAGCTAAACACAGATTGTGTTGACACAGTGTTGTGTATTATGGTCCTCTACCTGGAGGCGCCGTCTCAGCTGTGCTATGATGTAATGCTGTTAATGATTTATGATCTATTACTAATTTTAAGGGAATTATACAAATCATATTAATATAGATTAAATAATTTGCTGGATGTTTTCTATGTTTCATTGAAAATGTTGCATTAGTCTTTTGGAAAAGCAGAAACTGGGGCTCAGTACTCAGGTCTCCACAATGGAGTTTGATTAGAAGCCTTATGTGAAGTCTAGTTAAGTTTGGTTAGTAAACACAGATGGTAAGTCTGAGATGAATCCTAAACATGTCTGACCTGCGGTTTCCTTTATGTAATGAAGCTGTTAAGGCGTTAGATGCTTAGTGTTTGTTGTTTAAAGAGCCTGCAGTCTCATAGATGTCTGTAGTTTGTAGCGCCCGAGTGTTTGGCTCATACTCACCTGCTTACAGACGTGATTCTTTGGCAGGGTGTATGAGGCTGAGATTGAGGAGATAGACAAGGACAACGGGACGGCAGCCGTCACCTTCATGGGCTACGGGAACGCCGAAGTGATCCCACTGCTGAACCTCAAACCACTGGAAGAGGGGAAACTCCGCGACGAGGACGGCAAGCCCAAATCCAAGTAAGAACAAATACTATTACTTTGTTATCCTGATTGTTTTGTGCTGTGTTCACTGCTATGTAAGTGTGTTTGTGCGTCATGAGGGGGATTGAGTTGTTTCCTCTGCGCTGTGCCTCTTCTCAGAAAAGAGCAGATAGCCGAGCAGAGAGAGTACAAGAAGAAGAAAGCCCAGAAGAAGGTGCTGAGGATGAAGGAGCTGGAGCAGGAGCGGGAGGAGCAGAAGTCAAAGTGGCAACAGTTCAACAACAAAGCATACTCGAAGAACAAGAAAGGACAGGTAAGGGAGTCTCACTCTGCTGAGGGGTCAGGTTACAAACTGACCTTAACTACACACACACACACACACACACACACACACACACACACACACACTGTGGAACGAAGGGAAGTAGGTGATCTAACACCTGAAAAAGTGATTCTGCTGTGTAACTCTAGAAACTAAGGGATGGTCTACAAATGTACCAAGTGGCCAAACATCTGTATGATGAGACCGGAAAGGTTTGAACCTGAAGCCACAGCTGTGTCGTCACCCAGTAGCGTCTTGGTTACGTCCACAGCAGCTTGAGTTACATTTGTAAGAACAAAGCCGCAGTGAAACAGCATCTCCATTAGCAAAACCAGCTCGGGGTCAAAATGTGGACATTTGAAACGCAGCAGTAGAAAGTAAACAAAGGAACCCAGTAAACAAATGACCACGTTGACACTTTCCATTGTTTCCCCCGTAGGTAAAGAGAAGCATATTCGCCTCTCCGGAGAGCGTCAACGGGAAGGTCGGAGTGGGAACGTGCGGCATCGCGGACAAGCCGATGACCCAGTACAACGACACGTCGAAATACAACGTCAGACATCTCATGCCACAATAACCTCGTCCCAGCGTGTAAATAAGGCCTCACTCACTGTACACGAGCCGTCACAGTGCGTCCATTGTGTTTATACATGATCTCAGTTGTCCAGTCTGAAGCTTTGAATTGAATCGTATTCCCTCGCACAGCATTGTTTTTGAAATATCGACGGTAGTTTTTTTTTTTTTGGAAACAGAGTCCCCCCCCCACCCTCTCCTCTCCCCCCTCCCCCCCTCTCTCCCCCTCTCTCCCCCCCTGCACTGGAATGAAGCCTGTTGTGTAAGAGCAGGAACACTGTGTCTAGAAAAGTCATAGAACTTTCTGTATTCGTTCATGTTCCGCAGAGGCCAACTCCCCCTGCACAGACATGTGGTGTGTGTGTGTGTGTGTGTGTATATAAATCTTTCAAGTGTAAAGTGACTCGGTGCTGTGCGGAGATCAGGAATATTTGCAGGTTGAGCTGAACAAGGATGACGTTACATTTAGTTTCTGTACGTAATTTAGTGAAATAAACGTTTTCAGTTTTTAAACTCTTTGCCTCCGGCTCGTTGCGCTCGCTCTCAGGTCGTCAGCTGTACGGGGTGGTAAGCACCCCAAGGTGACTCGTGTAAGCTTAATTTGCCCATTAAGGTTACACGAGCGCCGTTCTCTCCTGTGAGAGCCACACATTTTGTTCATTAACAGGCTTTGACATTGACTACATATGGTTCACTCGCATTTCCACTCAAAAAAAAAAAAAGGAGACACGGCGGCTGATGTACATCTGGGTGGTCGAAGTTTATTAAGATTCCAGGGACATTTATCAGGAAACTATCACAAAGTATTAGCAGGGGACCAGCAGCACATGTTTTGCAAAAAGTCACCTTGGATGGTTGATTAAGCACAAGAGACAAGAACATTCTGTGGGGGGTGTTTCAACATCCGTCCTTCAAGTCTTTTTTCATAGTGCATTTTTACAGTTTCCCAAACGTAATGGAAAAAAGACCTGTCACATGTCACTTTGTGCAAGAGTTGACCCAAGTTAAGACACATTTTGGTGGTGATCTACCTAGGAAGTGTACAAGAAGGATGCAGACAAATGGTCGCTTGAAATGTCTTATTTGGTTTCATGGATTTTAGAACGGGTTTGCAGTGCAGTTCTGTGTCAAATCTTAAACCGTTCGGATCTGGCGGGTAAATTCTCCAAAATGACAAGAATTTGAGCTTTGAATGACGTTTTGTAGTAGAAAATATGTTAAACATTGGCGCTTCAACCCAAACGATTCCTCTCTGTAGTGTCTTTGTTCGTGCTACAGACGTTTTGATAAGACTGGGAAAACCCCAAAGCACATTACATCATGATTAGAAAGGCTACATTCAATACACATGCACCATAGTGTCATTTCAAAACAAAATCAATGAACAATCGTTGCAACTGCTGATTATTGATGGCAGACACCAGGAGCAGACTTCAGTTTGGTGTTGGACGGAGAGTCGTGTGCTAAATTACAGCCAAACAGTGAAGGTGTAACAAAACTAGGCGTTATTGCTCGAGCCTTGTGCTTGGACAAGTGCGTTATAGCTTATTTACCTTCTAATTCAAATTTCCTTACAGTTTCATACCGTGTGGCATCATTTTCCCAACATAAAATCACTAAAACAAGCGCTGCATAAGCCTCAGTGGAGTAACAGTTTGGGAAATTTGGTCAAAAAAACAGAAGGGGAGGGAAAAAAATCAAACTTACACTACAGTATTTTTTTTTTTGTCAAGCATGACCAAGCCCTAGCAACAGTACAATTAAATATACCAAAAATAAATACTATAATCATATGTAAAATAAATTAAAATTACAAAGGTGAGTAAACCACCAGTTTGGATCAGACTGCAGCTCAGTCACACACAAGAGGGACGCCACCTGGATTTGGATGCGTGTGTGGGTCCTAAAGCAGAAGTCATAGAAATACGTACTAAACATTTTGGAATGCAGATATCGTAGCCCTTGCCACTGGCTTGTTTACTGACAAGAAGAAGTGCTGTTTGGACACGTTAAGAGTCGTCCGTGGAACAGGGCAATGTTTCTTTCAAGGCAAGTAGAGCGATCTTTCTCAACGCTGAGCTTCTAGCTGGTATTGGGCTTTTGTCGTTTATTTCGCTGGTTTCAGAGGATCAACTTGACTAAAGGTTATGGGGGGAGGGAGGGCAGGGGGGGGGGGGACGGGCGTGTGATTAAACTGGAATAAGATCCTATTGCTGTAGAAGTTAAAACTTAAGGCTCACTACTGTGGGAGATGTGGACTCTATGGATGCTTCAGAGTGATGTTTGTTACATGATCAGTTAAACCTTTAGACTGAGTTGAACGTAAGGCTGGTTCTTAGTTTGATTTATCAGGTAAAGGGGGGGAGTTTAGGCTGGTTCTTCTTCCGAAGGCGGTTAACTTGGAGCTGTAAAGGAGAATGGAGCTGTAGTAGTTCTAAAGGTGAAGCCTTACGAGAGCAGCAGAGGTGAGTGTGTAGGCTGGCGCTTTAAGGTGCAGAGAAGGCCAGTTTTAGACTGCAGGTGGAGTAACCTTCGTCGCTGGCTGAGCTCTGCCGGCTGCTGTGGTCGTCCAGGTCGCTGCCGCCACTGGTGCTTATGCTGTCCATTTCTCCATGGGAGAATTCAGTGCTTTCCACGTCCACTTCAATCTCCTCTGCTCACACACACACACACACACACAAACATGAACAATGAGCACAGATCCATATATGACCCTCCTAATTATAGAAGTGTTTTCTCTCCATTGTCATTCTTCTGCTAAATGTGAAAGCAGCTGACTTGGTACGTGCAGGTATTGATATCATAACAAAGTTCAAAGTGTGATCTGATATGCAAATGTGATCAAAATCCAGACGCAGGAGTTTATATGAGCCAGAGTGTGTAGAAGGTTGTGTTATTGTGTTATTGTGCTAGTTATCCAGCTTGTGTTTGACGAGAAATGTTTTGTACAGACTAACAGAAGTATTAAAATGTGTCTGGAAGGGAACTTTAACAAAGACAACAATAATGCAGTGTGCCTGGATTCCCACACTGACCTCTATCAGACTCAGAGTGATCAGAGTCCATCTGGGAGCTCAGAGTGTCCATGCAGATCCTCTCCCTTTCCCCGAGCGTCTGGAGGTGGGCGAGCTGCCTCTGCAGGTGCCTCTGCTCCCTCTCTAGGGTCTCAAGCTGGTGCTGACTCCTCCGGTCCGTCTCTTCAAGTTTCTGGGAAGAGGAGGGCACATTAGATTAGACGTGATCGTGTTACGAAGGGTGATGGATCTGAACCATGTTGGGCTTCTACTGATAAGTGCATTAAAGGTGTTGTGATGAGGAAGGTGAAGCTGTGTTGAACGCAGGGAGAAGATGTTAATATGTAGTTGTTGCTGCCATCATAGGCGACGTCCGAGCTTTCTAATAAATCATTCATTTAATGAGGGTTGATAAACACAATAACTGCTTTATGGTTTCGTGTATAAAGCCTCTCCTGCATGCGGTGCAAAGTGTACTCAGCGGTATTCTACACGTTTAAACCTCTAAACCTTCATCCTGTCATGTATCGACACTAAATCAAGTCTGTACATGTCAGACGTTGTGTATCAGCAGCAGCTACGTCGGTCCTAGCAAACAGAAAAGGTCCCAGACATGTACTCTGAACCTTAGTCCTCATCAGGGGATCCGATACTTCGACGTGACTAATCCCATCTAATCACACCATAAATAAAAGCGGATTAACTGAGCGATAGTCGTGGAATAATAATTCAAAGTATTTTACACACCAGCAGATGTTGGACAGGATTAGCAGCAGACAGGAGAACAGAACTCCTGCTGTAAGAGACCACTCAGAACACAAAGGATGTTGTGTATCAAGTGAATACTGATTTCCTGTATTTTCCAGGTGAGCAGAGGCACACTTGTGATTTTCTAAATGATATCTGACCCCCTGCTGCTCGGCAATGGTGTTACCAATTAACAGGCGCATGCATGAGCGAGCCAGCAGCACATTGCTAACGTACAGAATTGATTGGCCTGTCATCCGCGCTGTTATCCTCTCACACTAACATCCAGCGTACAGCAGAAGTGTCTGTCAGAGTCGATCCTCAACTGCCTGGGTTTTGGTGTTCAGGTGGGAGGAACGTTTCAACGGTCAAAGCACAATAAAGGCTGTGAGCTTCACGCTGGCTGCACCTGCGAAAACCCGGCAACCTCTGGTGCCAGAAACACAACAGAGAGGCATTCACCAGCCACATCTCACCAACTTCACACACACACACACACACACACACACACACACACACACACACACACACACACACACACACACACCACACACACAAGTCCAAAGTCAACTGTTGACATCATAGGTGCTTTTATCCGCTGCACCCCCACTGTGGGAAACCCCTGCAGACTGTTGCTCAGATTGCTCTCAGATTTCAGGTGTAATCATCCCTTCAGTGCTTCACTACAGGAGGCAGCAGAATCACATCAAGCCACAGAGAAGCTTTGACATAGTTTATGCTGAGTCATGTCCAGTTCAAACGCACCCCAGCGCTCTATTTTGGGGGACGAAGTCTGGTCTAGTTTGAAGTAGATTTGGGGAAGACAATAGGGCCTCACAAGACTCACCCCGGAATCAATTGTGAGTCGTCGTGGCAACGGCCAACGAACAGAGAAAGAGCCCAGGAGAAGCCATTACAGGTGGGCGTGGAAGAGCAATGCAGAAGCACCTCAGGCGGTTCCTCTAATCATGGCTGCAGGGAGAGTGAGTGTGTGAGATGGAACATGGACGTCCAGCAGGCCGGAGCTCAGCTGCTCATCACTGCTGCTGCTCCTTCTGTCCGTAGAAATGTGGCTGCAGCTCAGTGCCAAACTTTCAAAGCTGCAGAGCTCCGTTCCTGCTGGAAGAACTCACCATTTCATTCAAGGGCGCAGTCAAGATTCCTCAAATACAACCAACAACTTGACATTCTGCTATCAAGCTTGTGGTTAAAAACAGAACAACGTCTGGACCCCAGAGGCAGCAGAGATCTTTACTTTGCTCAATCAGCAGTTTGCCACTAAAGGACCCTTTATTCCTCAGACTTGCTCCTCTAACAGGGCCTGGCAGATCTCATTCATCAGAAGCAACATATACCACTATAGTATCATCAATTCCTGCTATTTATACAAAACCCAGATATGATTACAAAACAAGTACGAGTGATGCTTTGTGTTTATCAACTGATACCTTTTCATCAGGCAACAAGGCTGGAGCCGCCGTCCTAATGTGCCAGAGAATGTATAGAATTTCAGAGTTCAAACGGATGTCAGGCTAAAGCTGATACGGAGCGTAAAGCGTTTACTACACAGGGAGCAGAGCGGAGCTGTGATCAACGCCTGGTGACGAACAAACTGCTTGTACTTCTAGAGACAGAGTGACGAGACGCGTGTACGTGTAAGCTCCTGTTTAAAGAATCCATGAAGGAACCAAGCAGACGCTCCCCAATCAATTCAAATTCAAACTCGACCCCTGTAGGTCTATAGATCTACAATAATTGATCGATAAGCCTGAGCGGAGGAGCCAGTCCGATATTGAACCCTTGATATTTATAGGGACAGAGCGATGCTGTCCCGTTTCCTTTGGCTACGCAGGAAAAACACACATTACATCTTAACACAGTGATCAATGTTTGTACTGATTGGAGTTAACAAAAGACCGAGATGCGTTTACTGTCCGCGCTTGTGCTTGTAAGTATTCAACTCCTTTAGAGGACGCCCACCTTGATATGTGACTTGGCCTTGTTGAGCAGTCCCAGCGTTGTGTGTCGGTTACACTCCGGTCCCAGGGGAATGAGCGACTTCAACCTCTCCAGACACAGGCGGAGGTGTGCTCGTCTGTGTGGGGGGAGAGGCAACATTCAGCAGAGGCCATTTGTCTTTGAAGGCAGCGCGCTGAGGGGTAATCTGCATGAAGCAGGCCCCTCCATGCAGCGCGGCGGCTTTATCGATTGCGTTTTGTACACTCAAGAGGGCAAACGGTGACATAAATTTCCTGACGGCTTTTATCTTCTTCTTTGCATTGATCTCCACCACCGACTCATATTAGAATATTTCCTTGTGATCCCTTTTGATTAGCGATGTAACGGTCAGGACAAGACAAACATTTGATCGTCCATTGATCCTCTTTAAATCGTACTATCCATTTTGTGACGAGCGCTGTAGTAGTCACAGCAGCGTCTTGATTTATCTCTTCATCCATTCCGCTTGCTTGTCCACACCATCTGACTAATGCCTTGTTCGCAATTACATATGGATCCGTCTGGCCCCAGATTTAAAAAGCTGCTGATGTCAGCCAGATATTGTGCTTCTGATCCACAAAGACCTCTGAGCCTGTGGCCTGAAGTAATGCACAAACTTTGCAAAAGGGACACACGAGTCTTTCATTACTGGACTCAGACATAGAGCGAGTTCAGATGTCATTCCTTCCCTCTGCCATGAAGGCCATTTTGTAGTGGGAGGAGGGATTCAGATATGAAACGAGCCTTCCTCTTCTTTTTCATCTGCTACCTCTCAAACCAAGACTCGTTTGTTTCCTGCTCCCAAGCAAAGGCTCGATTACATCCAGCAGCGATATAAACAAGCTGCTGTTAGATGTGCAGCTGAGAGGATCTCTCAGGAAGGAGCCCTGTTGTCTGGAAACAGACGCTTCCCTTTTGCTGACAGAGGAAATGTGTACGTGTCCTCTAGGAACAGGTTTCCCTTACACCCGCTTTCATTTGCCTTGCAAAAGTAAAGTCCTGTCCTATACAATGGCTTTACACATTACGCATAAAAATATCTTGTTTGAACTCCTGTGGGGACGATAAGCTGATCTTCAGGCCTACACACTGCATTATAAATGCTTCGCTAACAAATTCTACATGGCAACAAGATATGCAAACAAGGCAAAGTTTGGTTTATCAGCTTGAAGCTCCATTCCAGCTGCCGTCTTCAGATAATGACTCTGACATTCATTTACAGGTCTGGATAGTCTTCATTTCATAATATCGCGTGACTTCAAAACATTTACACACCTAAACTACATATAAACTAGATTAGAATAACATGGAAGAAGCTGATTGATTGTTCATCAGGTTTCTTAGTCCTGATTCTGAATATCTCTTATTATTGATTGATTTAAACACACAAACACACATCCTGTTTCTTACTCACCTATTTTTTTCAAGTTCATTGTGCGCTGATCTGTTGAAAACACACACATAAAAAACGATTACACAATCTGTATACATGTACATATCAAATACAGACTGCTGCGATGACATGATAATGCTGTAATAACACAATTCTGATAATACGATGACATTCTTTTATAAAGCGGATGCAAATGTGTGGATGTCACCTTTGACCCACCTATTGTGAATATTGTCGATTTTCTTGTTCTTGAATTTTCTCTGTTTCTGCTGATGTGCAGTCTGAGTTGCAGGATATGTTGATGCATAACCGTGCTCGCATTCTAGGGAGGAGAAAGATCGATTTAACACAAATGGACTGGACAAAACAATCTTAGAATTAAAGTTAAACTTAAAATCAATATTCAAATCCTACATGTTTTGCTACAATTAGCATCTATAATATTATAATTTTGGTTAAATGCGTGAGTTTGTCTACCTGTTAACATTTACAGTAGATAAATTAAGTTTAAAAGCAAGAAATTCATTCAGTTAGTCCAAATCTTCACTTAGATTCTGTTCTATCCTACTTTCCTTTACCAAAGAGCCTACAACTCCCATGATCCCTCCTTCCCAGTAACATGCCACGTCATCGACTAGCCGGCTCGTGATTGGGTAGCTGCCGCGAGTCGCGCGCTGTGAACACGGGTCGTGACCAATCAAATCGCTCCAATTTGTTCCATGTGGAAACCATGTGAACAACACATACAAGGAAGCGCAGGCTGCCTCAGGAAGACGAGCTGAGCTGGAAGAGGCGATTTAATGTCAAATAAATCATATTTGCGTGTGTATTTGTGCTGGAGGCTCCGTCACTGCGGTGCTTTTGAGTGAGTGGGAAGGAAAAATGCGGAAGTGGCGCTGCAGTGAACCGCAAAAGGGAATTAAAAAGGAAATTCAGGACTTCAAATAGCCAAAATGTAGAGAAATGATTCCAAATATAAAGGGACATAAAGGGCAAAGTAACACAGAGCAACCTGCTTATTCGATCCCGCACAAACACACACACACACACACACACACACACACACACACACTGCAACAGAGCCGTTTAATTGATGGCTCATATCTCAGCTGCAGGCTATTCTTGGACACATTCATTCATATCTCAACAATTCTTCTCCCAGTTGCTACATTTCTGACATTTTCCCAACTTCTTCTCGACCGATCGGTGTGTGAGAGGCGGCCGGTGGTGCAGTTTGTACTTGTTTGGACCGTAAAGCAGGTGTAAGCGGTGTCGTTCAGCTCGTGTGTCCGCTGCCTGCGCGTCTTTTGTCGCCTCGGATTCTATTGTTGTCTGCGCGGCGCATTACGTGTTCGCATCCCCCCTGCGTCTACTTACTTCCATTGCTCTTCTCGACATTCTCTATGTAATTCGCCGCGTCGAGCAGCACCTGCACGTTCTTCATGAAAGTGCCGATTTGGTCCATTGCGGAACATTTGGAGTACAAAACGTCGTTGAACGCATAATCGGACATCTCAGTGAAATCCTGCGGGTCCATGGAGGCGTCAGACTCCGACAGCAGCTCCTCGGCTTTCACCTCGCTGTGCTGCCTCATGTATTTCACCATTTTCCCCGGTTGTGTGTGGCGTTTGGAGGATCGAGGACGCTGAGGATCTGCTCTCCGTGTCCCAGCCTGCGCACTGAGCCTGACTGAAATGAGCCAGGCTGGATGGAGTTGCAGTCCTTAGCCTCAGCCACTT
This sequence comes from Genypterus blacodes, assembly GCF_046128005.1. NCBI lineage: Eukaryota > Metazoa > Chordata > Actinopteri > Ophidiiformes > Ophidiidae > Genypterus > Genypterus blacodes. Next base: position 863,086 of record NW_027466833.1, read on the forward strand.
GCCCTACTTGGTGGATAATCCCTCCCACTAACGCATGCACATTGCATTCATTGTCAACGGTGCCATAATAAATCCTCATTATCAATACTGCAGGAGAGTAACAAACACGTTATAGCTGCTACAACCCAACAACTGTTACCATGGAGATTTACTGATCAATCATATTAAGTGACTTTCATAATAGCTTTTGCATAGTTCAGTGTGAGCGTCTCTGAGGCCTCAGGTGTAAATGTGAGGCCCTTATTTGCTTAGAGCCTCATTGTGCAGACAGATTTGTATAATAAAAATATAATGATTCTGACCCATTTCCTTTGTTTTGATCCGTCATGTGATGTTTATGCAAATGTGATATTTACATAGCAATTAAGGGAGCAGATCACAGCGATTCCTCCCACTGCTCCTCACAGTCCCGTCGTTGTTTCCAGAGGCTGTTAATGCACAGCCGGCCCCGGCACATTGTAGCCAGAGTGCAGTGTTTATTTGCATAGCCAAAAATCACATACATGTGTCTCAAAGGGCTCTGCAGGCTCACAATAGCTACAGTTCCTCACCCTGCAGCCAAAGCTGCTCAGGACAAAGAGAGGAGAGGAAAATCCCCATAAAGCTCAATCAATCTGCAGGGGCAAAGTGGAGCTCCAGGCCTCCACATGTGACGCTTCTTTACACAGATAACACAACTTTGGGGTCCTAAAGGTCACGGAATCCTCCAGTCTGTACTAAATGCACGTTTCCTGCTCTTGATGTGTTTGATGCGGTTCCTTACTTCATCTCCGACCCCACACGTGTCACAATCCAGGCTTTTCCCATGGACGTGAATGAAAAACATTCAGATGACTTGAAAAGAAATTTGAGATTATTTGCCCACAATTGATCCTTTGTCTTCCAGAGCTGCGCCTTTTTTTTTAGGGAGGTCTCTTGTCTCCTGAAGCCCCTCTGGGTGCTGTTGTTTCATCTGACACAATCTAAACCCTGATAGACATGACTAGACACTATTAAAGAAGTGGAGTCATGTTTAATATCACAATGATCTTTGGGCTTTGAGGGGTCTTTACAAATGAGCGTAACTTAACCATTTAAAGCTCATTTCTCTGTCTTAACCTTGCATTTGACTCCCCTTCTTGCTGGATGGTGTGTTTCTGTCGTGCCTGTAACTGATTAAGAAGTCATTTTCCCCCCAGACTGAGCGAGCTGGAGGAGACAGAGGAGAGAGGGCCTGCCTTTAAGGGGGCAGCCATGCGTGGAGGGCTGCGTTGTGCCTCTGAGACAATAGGTGCAGATGGCTGGCCCACTGCAGATGTGGCCCGGCCTGTAACGGACGCCTGTGAGAGAGAACACCCTCCCATGGAGTCTATTTCAGCTGCCTGGCAAGGCCTGACATGCACAGACGGCCCTGAGCTGCACACTGAGACACACATTGTTAGCAGTTTATTAGGTGCTCACAATTTGATCTAAACAGCGGCCCTGCTATGCTTTTTGTTTGTGTAATGCTTTTAATTCATGTTCTTGAGGTGATGATGAAGCTTTGTGTTGATTTCTGAGGGTGATTTTGTGAAGATGTGCTTTATCTTGAAAGGCGTTTCACCTCCAATTTGATCACATGCATTACTTTAATGATTAAATTCATTCATTTCCCGTTATTTGAGAATATAAGCCAGAAACATCTCAGTTTATTTGTCAAGGATATCATAATAACCTCACAGACTCGTCTCCATTGTGGCGATGATATTAACAGCAGCAACGTTACCTAGAACCCTGACATTGGCAGCTTCGACTAAATCAATGCTCACTACTCAAGAAGAATATACATGCGGATGTTCGTCTAAGAGAGTGTCACACGTTTGTCTCCTCGTATGCAGCTGGCACTTTATCAAGGAGCAGAATGAATATAGCAGTCAAACACCGTCTTCTTGTGCTGTTTCATGTGCTTTTAAAGATGGATGTGTGTGGGTAATAGATGTAGACGTGGGGAGAGTTCATTGGGGGATGGAAGCTGACAGCCTTTCAGCAGGTAAATGCTCATCTGTGCTGCACACTGAGAGCAGCAGCATGGAAAGCTGACCCACTGTAGGTTGGTGTAGAATGTGACCCCAACTGGAGTAATCTGAAAAGCCTGAGGATTAAACCAGCGGCTCGGCTGTCACAGAGGAGGCAAAGTCACACGGTTTGTATGTGTGTGTTTATGAAAGAATGTGACAAACATGTCACACTGGTCTCACACACACCGGGGAGTCTGTCTGCCTGCCTGCCTGCCTGTCTGCCTGTCTCTCTGTCTGTGTATCCATCCATCTATCTGTTTCTCTATCTCCTCGTTCTGATCTTGTGTAGGATGTCGGCCTCATGTGAAGCACGCTGCCCTGTTGTTTTAAAACAATGGCTGCCCTTTGCCCGGAGGTCACGGCAGAAGGACACTCCTGCAGCCCCGAGTGTGTCACCTGCTCCGCCCTCTCATTAGGGCTGTCAGGGCATGGAAGAGCTCAGCCCTAAGCTTTGTCATCCTCACATTATACCAGATTGTTCAGATAACAAGGTTGCAGCTGCTGCACGCCCACTTCTTTTTAACTTCATGCTGAAATATTTGCAGAAGTTTGGAGAGACATTTTTAGTTTCAGGTTGCTTGTGAGCAGAGGAGTTTCATTTCTCTGGAGTTTAGTTTGCCATTTTTCATTTCCGCCTCATCATTGTGTCTCTGTTTAACTGTAACTGTCTGAGGTCATTTATACCGCTTTAACATTTAATTCGATTTTTGTTTCTCACACACAAGGCTGCTCTAAAATGTCTAGAACCAGTTTTCTTTAGGGGATTGTTTTCTGTATTAAGTTATACTGCAGTGTGTTGGTATATGATTAAAACATTTTCAATCAAGAATAATAAACTATATATTTCTGGTTTAATCATTTATAACCCAGATTTTATTGCATTTTCCAGATTTCGTTAAGCATTTTCAAAAATTCTAATAAATATTAACCGTATTATCATAACTCCACAAAACAACAAACTATTCTTTGAGACATATTCAGATACATGCTTATGTCTTATGTTTCTTTATCTCAACAAAGTCCAGAGACATTTCTAAGACATTTTTTAATCCCATTTGTAACTCCTTCATCATAAACAAGGCCTGAAAATGTTTGTTGTCTTCAGAACTTCAAAGATGACTTTAGACTGGACACCCTAACACTCTTTGAGCTTATCTTCTTTTCCTTATGGGATGGGGGTTGTAGGTGCAGATCCCATCATTCCCCTAACATGAACACCTGTTGGAGACACCAAATCCCCTCTTTGTCTCCCTGACCCCTCTCAGTGGATTACCATGACAACACCCATTCATATCATGGCAGAAGACTGATTATACAGCTACACACAGCCAATTAATACTGAAGAGAGGGCATTATTTTACCCTTTCTAAAGCCAAATTCAACACTTTACAGCTTTGATAAGTTGAATATTTACATAGAGCATTGGTCTCCAACCTTTTTGTCTCTGAGAGCTAGTTTGACAAAATAAAAGTGTCCGAGAGCTCCTCATGTTTACGATTATTAGTAACATTTATCCACATGGCTGATTCTCCACCAAAACCAGCTGAATAAGGGTCTTTTGTGTGAACATTTACAAAATGTTGATATCCAATTCTTCAATTGAGCAACATGAGCATGTTTTTTTCTGTATACATTTTCAGTGTCAAGCTCACACTAATAGATTCACATCATATACACCTCGTAGAAAACAAAACAATGTTATTACTTTCTTGATATTATTAGTTACTTATTTTACTATTTTACCAATAATATACCTTTCATATTTCACATTTTATGCCTATCCACATGTCACTGTCACAATTTGTGAGTGTGAGGTAGTAGTCGAGTGGGTAGAGCTTCCGCTTAAGAACCGGAGGGTTGCCGGTTCGAGTCCCTGCCGAGGTGCCCCTGAGCAAGGCACCGAACCCTCAATTGCTCCCCCCTCTGCGAAGGGTGGTAATATAATGTAATGTAAGTCGCTTTGGATAAAAGCGTCTGCCAAATGATCGTAATGTAATGTAATGTAATGTAATTTCTCTTCACGTTCCCTGTGATTCAGGGAATTCCCTGTAGTTCCCATATCATCTGTACTTCACATGCATTTAGTCTGTTCTGATGTTAATGAGATGACAGAGAGTGTGGTACTGTTTTCATGAGGAATTAAAATAGTTCTGGAATGTTCTTGCAGTGAAGCACGTTCTCTGTCGTACAGTTTTGGAATGTTTTTTCAGAGTGTTTACCTGTTTGGAAGAACATTCACTGGATTGAGAGCCTGGGTGGAGCTTCTTTTTTCTTCCAACTGAATTGTTGGATGCACAGTTCTCATGTCTGTGATGGTTTTTTGTGAACCCTGCTCAATGAGGCCAACCTATCATTCATAGCTTTTTCCTAGTCCAAGACATGGTCGTTCATGCCGAAACCCGGGATCGAACCAGGGACCTTTAGATCTTCAGTCTAACGCTCTCCCAACTGAGCTATTTCGGCATACATTTCAGTTATCATGTTTTCGTTCTAGCGTTCTAGTTATTTCCTAGTCCAAGTTATGGTCTTTTCCCAAAAATGCCCAATTGGGTCCACTGACATTTTTCTCGAATTTGACCAAGATTTTAATTTGCCCCAAACTTGCCGCATTGGACCCCTGTGCCCCCAGGAGTCTGTGTGTGAAATGGTAGCCTTCCGGCTCCTTCCTTGGCCAAGATATGGGCTGTCCAAAATATGGCATATTTGATAAGGGTCCCCCCTTACGTTTTTTGAAAAAGTGACAAGAATTTTAAATTGCCCGAAACTTGCAGCAAATGATCCTAGTGCCATCTAGATTATGTGTTTGAAATTCTAGAACTCTAGCTTTTTCCTAGTCCAGGATATAGGCTTTTCCCAAAAATGCCCAACAGGGACCATGGCCTTGTCCTTTGTTTTCATTCTAGCGTTCTAGTTATTTCCTAGTCAACGATATTGGCTTTTCCCAAAAATGCCCAATTGGGTCCATCACCGTGTGATTTGGGTAACATGTGCAGTTTATGCCGAAACCCGGGATCGAACCAGGGACCTTTAGATCTTCAGTCTAACGCTCTCCCAACTGAGCTATTTCGGCATACATTTTAGTGATCATGTTTTCATTCTAGCGTTCTAGTTATTTCCTAGTCCACGATATGGGCTTTTCCCAAAAATGCCCAATTGGGTCCATCACCATGTGATTTGGGTAACATGTGTAGTTTATGCCGAAACCCGGGATCGAACCAGGGACCTTTAGATCTTCAGTCTAACGCTCTCCCAACTGAGCTATTTCAGCATACATTTCAGTTATCATGTTTTCATTCTAGCGTTCTAGTTATTTCCTAGTCCAAGATATGGTCTTTTCCCAAAAATGCCCAATTGGGTCCACTGACATTTTTCTCGAATTTGACCAAGATTTTAATTTGCCCCAAACTTGCCGCATTGGACCCCTGTGCCCCCAGGAGTCTGTGTGTGAAATGGTAGCCTTCCGGCTCCTTCCTTGGCCAAGATATGGGCTGTCCAAAATATGGCATATTTGATAAGGGTCCCCCCTTACGTTTTTTGAAAAAGTGACAAGAATTTTAAATTGCCCAAAACTTGCAGCAAATGATCCTAGTGCCATCTAGATTATGTGTTTGAAATTCTAGAACTCTAGCGTTTTCCTAGTCCAGGATATAGGCTTTTCCCAAAAATGCCCAACAGGGACCATGGCCTTGTCCTTTGTTTTCATTCTAGCGTTCTAGTTATTTCCTAGTCAACGATATTGGCTTTTCCCAAAAATGCCCAATTGGGTCCATCACCGTGTGATTTGGGTAACATGTGTAGTTTATGCCGAAACCCGGGATCGAACCAGGGACCTTTAGATCTTCAGTCTAACGCTCTCCCAACTGAGCTATTTCGGCATACATTTTAGTTATCATGTTTTCGTTCTAGCGTTCTAGTTATTTCCTAGTCCAAGATATGGTCTTTTCCCAAAAATGCCCAATTGGGTCCACTGACATTTTTCTCGAATTTGACCAAGATTTTAATTTGCCCCAAACTTGCCGCATTGGACCCCTGTGCCCCCAGGAGTCTGTGTGTGAAATGGTAGCCTTCCGGCTCCTTCCTTGGCCAAGATATGGGCTGTCCAAAATATGGCATATTTGATAAGGGTCCCCCCTTACGTTTTTTGAAAAAGTGACAAGAATTTTAAATTGCCCGAAACTTGCAGCAAATGATCCTAGTGCCATCTAGATTATGTGTTTGAAATTCTAGAACTCTAGCTTTTTCCTAGTCCAGGATATAGGCTTTTCCCAAAAATGCCCAACAGGGACCATGGCCTTGTCCTTTGTTTTCATTCTAGCGTTCTAGTTATTTCCTAGTCAACGATATTGGCTTTTCCCAAAAATGCCCAATTGGGTCCATCACCGTGTGATTTGGGTAACATGTGCAGTTTATGCCGAAACCCGGGATCGAACCAGGGACCTTTAGATCTTCAGTCTAACGCTCTCCCAACTGAGCTATTTCGGCATACATTTTAGTGATCATGTTTTCATTCTAGCGTTCTAGTTATTTCCTAGTCCACGATATGGGCTTTTCCCAAAAATGCCCAATTGGGTCCATCACCATGTGATTTGGGTAACATGTGTAGTTTATGCCGAAACCCGGCACGAACCAGGGACCTTTAGATCTTCAGTCTAACGCTCTCCCAACTGAGCTATTTCAGCATACATTTCAGTTATCATGTTTTCATTCTAGCGTTCTAGTTATTTCCTAGTCCAAGATATGGTCTTTTCCCAAAAATGCCCAATTGGGTCCACTGACATTTTTCTCGAATTTGACCAAGATTTTAATTTGCCCCAAACTTGCCGCATTGGACCCCTGTGCCCCCAGGAGTCTGTGTGTGAAATGGTAGCCTTCCGGCTCCTTCCTTGGCCAAGATATGGGCTGTCCAAAATATGGCATATTTGATAAGGGTCCCCCCTTACGTTTTTTGAAAAAGTGACAAGAATTTTAAATTGCCCAAAACTTGCAGCAAATGATCCTAGTGCCATCTAGATTATGTGTTTGAAATTCTAGAACTCTAGCGTTTTCCTAGTCCAGGATATAGGCTTTTCCCAAAAATGCCCAACAGGGACCATGGCCTTGTCCTTTGTTTTCATTCTAGCGTTCTAGTTATTTCCTAGTCAACGATATTGGCTTTTCCCAAAAATGCCCAATTGGGTCCATCACCGTGTGATTTGGGTAACATGTGTAGTTTATGCCGAAACCCGGGATCGAACCAGGGACCTTTAGATCTTCAGTCTAACGCTCTCCCAACTGAGCTATTTCGGCATACATTTTAGTTATCATGTTTTCGTTCTAGCGTTCTAGTTATTTCCTAGTCCAAGATATGGTCTTTTCCCAAAAATGCCCAATTGGGTCCACTGACATTTTTCTCGAATTTGACCAAGATTTTAATTTGCCCCAAACTTGCCGCATTGGACCCCTGTGCCCCCAGGAGTCTGTGTGTGAAATGGTAGCCTTCCGGCTCCTTCCTTGGCCAAGATATGGGCTGTCCAAAATATGGCATATTTGATAAGGGTCCCCCCTTACGTTTTTTGAAAAAGTGACAAGAATTTTAAATTGCCCGAAACTTGCAGCAAATGATCCTAGTGCCATCTAGATTATGTGTTTGAAATTCTAGAACTCTAGCGTTTTCCTAGTCCAGGATATAGGCTTTTCCCAAAAATGCCCAACAGGGACCATGGCCTTGTCCTTTGTTTTCATTCTAGCGTTCTAGTTATTTCCTAGTCAACGATATTGGCTTTTCCCAAAAATGCCCAATTGGGTCCATCACCGTGTGATTTGGGTAACATGTGTAGTTTATGCCGAAACCCGGGATCGAACCAGGGACCTTTAGATCTTCAGTCTAACGCTCTCCCAACTGAGCTATTTCGCAATACATTTTAGTTATCATGTTTTCATTCTAGCGTTCTAGTTATTTCCTAGTCCAAGATATGGTCTTTTCCCAAAAATGCCCAATTGGGTCCACTGACATTTTTCTCGAATTTGACCAAGATTTTAATTTGCCCCAAACTTGCCGCATTGGACCCCGGTGCCCCCAGGAGTCTGTGTGTGAAATGGTAGCCTTCCGGCTCTTTCCTTGGCCAAGATATGGGCTGTCCAAAATATGGCATATTTGATAAGGGTCCCCCCTTACGTTTTTCGAAAAAAGTGACCAAAATTTTAAATTGCCCGAAACTTGCAGCAAATGATCCTAGTGCCATCTAGATTATGTGTTTGAAATTCTAGAACTCTAGCTTTTTCCTAGTCCAGGATATAGGCTTTTCCCAAAAATGCCCAACAGGGACCATGGCCTTGTCCTTTGTTTTCATTCTAGCGTTCTAGTTATTTCCTAGTCAACGATATTGGCTTTTCCCAAAAATGCCCAATTGGGTCCATCACCATGTGATTTGGGTAACATGTGTAGTTTATGCCGAAACCCGGGATCGAACCAGGGACCTTTAGATCTTCAGTCTAACGCTCTCCCAACTGAGCTATTTCGGCATACATTTCAGTGATCATGTTTTCATTCTAGCGTTCTAGTTATTTCCTAGTCCACGATATGGGCTTTTCCCAAAAATGCCCAATTGGGTCCATCACCATGTGATTTGGGTAACATGTGTAGTATATGCCGAAACCCGGGATCGAACCAGGGACCTTTAGATCTTCAGTCTAACGCTCTCCCAACTGAGCTATTTTGGCATACATTTTAGTTATCATGTTATCATTCTAGCGTTCTAGTTATTTCCTAGTCCAAGATATGGTCTTTTCCCAAAAATGCCCAATTGGGTCCACTGACATTTTTCTCGAATTTGACCAAGATTTTAATTTGCCCCAAACTTGCCGCATTGGACCCCGGTGCCCCCAGGAGTCTGTGTGTGAAATGGTAGCCTTCCGGCTCTTTCCTTGGCCAAGATATGGGCTGTCCAAAATATGGCATATTTGATAAGGGTCCCCCCTTACGTTTTTCGAAAAAAGTGACCAAAATTTTAAATTGCCCGAAACTTGCAGCAAATGATCCTAGTGCCATCTAGATTATGTGTTTGAAATTCTAGAACTCTAGCTTTTTCCTAGTCCAGGATATAGGCTTTTCCCAAAAATGCCCAACAGGGACCATGGCCTTGTCCTTTGTTTTCATTCTAGCGTTCTAGTTATTTCCTAGTCAACGATATTGGCTTTTCCCAAAAATGCCCAATTGGGTCCATCACCATGTGATTTGGGTAACATGTGTAGTTTATGCCGAAACCCGGGATCGAACCAGGGACCTTTAGATCTTCAGTCTAACGCTCTCCCAACTGAGCTATTTCGGCATACATTTCAGTGATCATGTTTTCATTCTAGCGTTCTAGTTATTTCCTAGTCCACGATATGGGCTTTTCCCAAAAATGCCCAATTGGGTCCATCACCATGTGATTTGGGTAACATGTGTAGTATATGCCGAAACCCGGGATCGAACCAGGGACCTTTAGATCTTCAGTCTAACGCTCTCCCAACTGAGCTATTTTGGCATACATTTTAGTTATCATGTTATCATTCTAGCGTTCTAGTTATTTCCTAGTCCAAGATATGGTCTTTTCCCAAAAATGCCCAATTGGGTCCACTGACATTTTTCTCGAATTTGACCAAGATTTTAATTTGCCCCAAACTTGCCGCATTGGACCCCTGTGCCCCCAGGAGTCTGTGTGTGAAATGCCCCCAGGAGTCTGTGTGTGAAATGGTAGCCTTCCGGCTCCTTCCTTGGCCAAGATATGGGCTCTCCCAACTGAGCTATTTCGGCATACATTTCAGTTATCATGTTTTCATTCTAGCGTTCTAGTTATTTCCTAGTCCACGATATGGGCTTTTCCCAAAAATGCCCAATTGGGCCCATCACCATGTGATTTGGGAAACATGTGTAGTTTATGCCGAAACCCGGGATCGAACCAGGGCCCTTTAGATCTTCAGTCTAACGCTCTCCCAACTGAGCTATTTCGGCATACATTTCAGTGATCATGTTTTCATTCTAGCGTTCTAGTTATTTCCTAGTCCACGATATGGGCTTTTCCCAAAAACGCCCAATTGGGCCCATCACCATGTGATTTGGGTAACATGTGTAGTATATGCCGAAACCCGGGATCGAACCAGGGACCTTTAGATCTTCAGTCTAACGCTCTCCCAACTGAGCTATTTCGGCATACATTTTAGTTATCATGTTTTCATTCTAGCGTTCTAGTTATTTCCTAGTCCAAGATATGGTCTTTTCCCAAAAATGCCCAATTGGGTCCACTGACATTTTTCTCGAATTTGACCAAGATTTTAATTTGCCCCAAACTTGCCGCATTGGACCCCTGTGCCCCCAGGAGTCTGTGTGTGAAATGGTAGCCTTCCGGCTCCTTCCTTGGCCAAGATATGGGCTGTCCAAAATATGGAATATTTGATAAGGGTCCCCCCTTACGTTTTTCGAAAAAGTGACCAAAATTTAAATTGCCCCAAACTTGCAGCAAATGGTCCTAGTGCCATCTAGATTATGTGTTTGAAATTCTAGAACTCTAGCTTTTTCCTAGTCAAATAAGGGCTTTTCCCAAAAATGCCCAACAGGGACCATCACCATGTCCTTTGGGTAACGTGTAGTTTATGCCGAAACCTGGCATTTAGCCTTCTGGCTCCTTCCTTGCCCAAGATATCTGAGAGATATCAGAATAGAAAATAGAGGAAAAGAAGGTGAAGAAAAAGAACGAGAGAATACAATGTGCAAAAGGTTTTCTCTTTGCGTTCTGTCGTTCTTTTTCTTCACCTCTTTTTCTCATTCTGTGATTTGTTATTCTGTAGATTCAGCTTTAGCATATTTGCAGTGGCGGGCCGTGCATTTCACACCTAGGCCTTCAGTGATGTCGATTTTTTTAAATGCTCCTCTGGATGAATTGGGAAAATTCCCACACACTCCAAAATCTTGTAGGAAGCCTTCACAAGAGGGTGGAAGCTGTAACGGGGACCAACTCCAGATGAATGCCCTTTAAGAATGGGAGGTTATATAAGCTCCTGTAGGTGTAGTGTGTAGGTGGCCTGTATAGTCAGAGTACATTCAGCTACAGAGACTATGCAAACATCGGGCCTTTACACTTCAGACACTTCAGCATTTGGCAAAACATTTTCAGCAATTCCAATCACGGCACATTTTCTTCAAGAAATAATAGCCTAGTTTTTATTTCTTATCTTCTTGCCAACACTCATTACAACAGCAACCTGCTGCTGTTTCCCCACACACTTATCACTCAGATGATCCTCACACACTGGCACACGGCACTTTAATCAAACACTTTAAAACCTTGAAAACACACTCACAATAAGCGACTCCATGTTAGGGACATGCTCATTTCCCCACTGGAAGCTTTGGAAAAGGTTTGGTATTAATGTTGATGTCATGCATGAAGAGAAAACTAAATATGTTAAGTGATTTTGCTAATGTCAGAAAGAAATTAGCAGGAGAATTAAAAGCTTTAGCTTTAAGTTTAAATGTTCAATATTGAACATTTAAACAGCTCTCCTCTCTCTGAAGCGTGGCCACGTCAAATGTTTTTCCAATCAATAAGCAAGAGAGCAACAGACTGGTCAAGGAAACATATCCCATGTTTTTATTGTGTAAAGACTCGGAAGGCCAGGAGACACAAAGCACCGCCGGGCCCTATGGAACACAGCCATGTAAACAAGCACAGGCACACACATTACATACATGATCCACTCTGTAAACATGATGTGCCATGTATGCATGTCGAGTAAATATGGAGCTTAAAGGATAAAAAGTATTATGATGACAAACATAGTTAAAATATTGATATTAGATTGTACTGTCACATTTCTATAGTTCATCTTTTTTTAACAACTTCATTTTGGTTTAGCGTTACAAAAAAAACGTCACAAAAACAAAAATATTTACAAGGGCCAAGACTTCACTCCCTTTGGGTCAAAGCACATCATTCACATTATGTGGTGGGATGTAAATACACGCTCCTCTAACAATACAAACTAAAGCTTTCCACTGCGTTTCACCATCAACTCACGACGTCAACACGACCATCACACATCCCTCAGATTCAACTTACACGTCTTCAGCCTTGGCACGTTCAAAGTCACATCGTCTCACCGACAACCAGAAGATTATAGAACCGATTATCATTACTTTGCTTTACTCGCTCTATTAGTCACAGTCAAATGAAGCAGCAACAACGGGAAACCATACCACTGACAAGACCGAAATAGTCCTTAAAAATGAATTATTACCTGTAGAATAAATCACAGAATATTGAGTTTGAACAGTTAGTATGTAAAAGCTATCAAATTATTGATTCAACTAGCAAACACTATATTGTTCTACCTATAATATAAACCAACATACTGTATATTATTATTACATGATAGTAGAGGTCCCAGTAGGTCCAGATACACACTCGTACTGCTTGTAAAGACTAAATGCCATAAACACAATCAGCTGCTGTTATGGCGTGGTTCTCAAACTGTGGTACAAACGGAAATCTATGGAAATTCTGTTACTGTGGTAAAATACTCACAAATAAAATGAGTTTCATTGAACTATTACTCTAGAATCAGCCCCCCTTGTCCCCCATGCAGGTCCGTTTGAGGAGCCACCAGCTTGTGTCATGTTGTGTACTTGCTGGTACTTTGATCCACAACTGCTGCTGAGTTAGTTATTAGATTGAAAAAGTGTGGAACAGCTTTCTGTATACATTCAAAACAAACTTGTGCAATACATTTTTTTTTTTTCTTTTTTAAATCAAATCAAATATTTAAAGAGGCCAAAATCGTATAAGCTTTTGAAATTCAATAGGACATACTGCATCTTATGGAATCCATTATAAGCCCATTAAAATATGGGTAATAACCTTGTCCACCTTTAGTTTGATTTCATTTGACTAAAAACAAAAGAATCTCACAGGAAAGACAAACATCTGATGACATTTAGACAAACCTTCATGTGACAGAAAGGACAGAGATGTGTCGGTTGTGCAGGCACAACTCTGTCCTGGGAGACTTGGACCAACTCAATATTCAGTCGTTTCTCTTAATTCACTTCCCAAACAAGCTTACAAGTCGCCGCCTTCTCCTTTCTCCCCCCCCCCCCCCCCGTTTTTGCACTCAGCCCTCTGTTTTCTCCTTCTTCTCCTTCTTGCTCTTCCTCAGGAATGAAGGCGTACGGAACTTCTTTTTCTTCTTCTTGAGGGACTTCTGGCTCTCTGGGGTCTGAGCCTCGCCCGTCTTCTCCTTTGTTGTTATGGTGATTTCCACAGTTTCTGAGGTGCTCACGCTCAGCTTGGATACCTCCATGCTCAGATCCTCCTCTGTGTCTGACAGGTGGTCTTTCCCGTTGGGTATTGTATCTGTCGACAGACGAAGCCAAATCAGTGAAGGCAGATAAGAGCTCAACCACAGCTCAGACTCTATTATGTGACGGCATCTCATGTCACTTTACAGCTTATTTCAGAAACACAAACAAGTCCACCCGGATCAAACCAACACTTTTTGTAAGTTTGAGGCTTTTTTCAGCAATATTTGGAATAATATTTTCTACAGCACACTGAATGAAAACAGATCACTTTAAGTACTGCCTATGTAACAAAGCCTGCTCTGCTCTGATTGGTGGAGGTGCAGATCAATAACAAAGCCTTGGCAGCAGTTCAGGACCTGCATGTGTTCAACATAAGCAACCCAAATATAGCTGGATACAAAAATGGGAGAAGAACAAAATAATTACACGTTTCCATTTAAATACCAGATAATTACCTGCTAGCTTAGCCGGCGACATTAGGGGTGACAGGGAGAGGGAGATGGTGGAGCCATCGAATGTGGTCATCTCATCGGCGTCCGTGGCATCGTCTTCATCTGCAAAAGGGTTCAGGTCAGAGGTCAGAGGTGACATGTCAAAGTCAAAGCCTTACTGCCGGAAAGAATTTGCATGATCGGAATTTTTGTTTCCTCGCAGATGTGAAACGAAAAGCTTGGATAACTTAACAACCCGGCTCGCTTTTATCAAACTGGAGAAGCTGCTGGGGTCAAAGGTGAAAAATAAAAGTGGTAACCCAACACACAGCTAAAACTTTATTAGACACGCTGAACTTGACTGAACTTCTGCTTACAGATTACATCACCGGCCCAGATATAAGGTTTAAAGCAACAACTGCCCAGGCAACATCGTTTTATTTTGGCCTTTTCTTTATTCAGATGTTGAACAATGTAAATGTGATGTTAACATCCTTCATAAGCTGCATTTGATTGGTTTCATTCCCCCAGTTTAAATTGTAATTCTTAGCTGCGAGCATCCAAATTACCTTTCTGTGTTAGTAAAGAATCAGGCCTGAACCTAATCTCCTAATCTAGACCAGATAGTGTGAAAAGCCCTGGTAAAGTGAGGGATTAATTTAAACGGGGCTGCTGAGAGTCTCTGAGGAGAAACGGAGTAAAACTTCACATCAGCATGTGGACCAGAATAAAACATGCAGGATGCGTACGAGTGTTTACCTTCTTGGCCTTGCTGCTTTCGTTCTACCAAGTCTTTGTATTCGTCCAGCACTTTCTCTGTCTGCCCAGTGAAAGGATTGGGAGGAAGCGAGCGAGTCTGCTCCTCATCCTCAATGATGAAGGCCTGAGAGCGCGGAGAGAGAAATCATAAAAATTGTTTAGCCTTTACCAGTGATCTAAAGACATTTTAACAGTTTTAAATCCATAACAAAATCCCCTTTTCCTCTTAAAGAGTACTTGTTTCTTCCAACCTCAAACATTTTGAGTGACAGTCAATCCTGGTCAACTCAGCAAAGTGGGAAAAATCGGTAAAAATGACACGTTGTATCCAGTTCAGAGTTCTTTGGTGGCGTGTCCAACATTGTGAAACAAATCTCCATTGTGAGGTGAAGTTTTGCGCAGTTGTCTAGTCTATTTGGACTCTTGATGACCTGAGTTGCCTTGATGTGGGCTTCCAATCATACCAGGTGTTGCTGTTCTAATAATAAACCCAAGAATCAATACTGCCCTCTGCTGGCTGAACCTGGTCTGGATTGTGGATTCAGCTTGAGAGCCCTTTAAACAAACTCTGAACAAAGCAGGAAGAGTTATGACAACAGCAGATGACAGCTCTCACCGGTCCTGGTATGGTATCCACGACGATGCCTGCCAGCAGCTGAGACTTTGGTCCTGGAGTCATCTGGTCGCCTCTGTGTTGGTCTCTTATCTGCAGGGAACACATTTCCATCTTCAAAATTGGTTGGGTTTACTTTCCGCATTACTTTACCATAACTCAGTGGGAACACAAGTGCTGCCAGCAGAGAGAAACACTCAGGAGATTACAGAATAGAGTTCTTTAAGGGATCAATCTACCGGCTACATAATAATGTAATGCAGCAGCCAAAGACCTGCTTATAAGAACATAATGTCACATCTAATCTAACATCTGTTCACTTGGGAAACCTGGTAAGTGGACGTTTCTACATGATGTATTATGATACTTTAGGTTAGAAAGCTGGATGTGGAAATGCTTTGAGACAGAACAAAGAGAAGACGGATGGCAGAAAAGCCTTTGATGGCCTGGTTTCCAACACGGCGGCGTGACTGACCCGGTTCCTCTTATCCAGCACCTCAGTGGGATTTGTGTTCATTGGGACAAACTGGTTCGGGTCCTCAATCTTTATTGGCGTGCCGAAGTTGTTGCCTGGCTCTGATGACTTCATCCACTGAAGGAGGAACAGATAAGATAAGAACTCAACATGAAAGATCTCAAAGATGCTTCATGCTCAGTGTCCACTAGAGGGCAGGCCAATACAGAGGGACTGCAGCCATCTACCTTTAGAAGCTGAAACATAGAAATAGAGAGACATTGAACGCACCATGGTTTTGGTCCTGGGGCTGACGTCTCCGCTGTACGACCTCTCAGGCACGTTGACCCTCAGGTAGCTGTTGGGCGAGTTGAGCCACCTGGTTCTCTCTCTCTGCTGTTTCTGCACCATCAGCTTGAAGGGGCTCCGCAGGCCCGACTCGCTGTCCTCCGGCGGCCCGGCCGACACGGTGGCGGGGATCTCCACGTCGTTCTTGGAGCGCGGCTTCTCCCGCACAATGGGGTTCCTTTGAGTGTAGCCTGTTCTGTAACCCTGTCAGGTCACACAGGGGGAGAGGGGGGGAGAGAGGGAGGGGGGCACGTCAGGACACACAACTTCAAAGTTTTGCACACAAGCAAGGCAAGATTTGGATTTGAGGGAGTGTGTGTATGTGCGTGTGTCCTTCAAATGGGAATCCTTCATTGTATGAAACGACTGCAGTCCGACATGAAGCAATTGTGAGGTCTGTGTGGTCTTTACTGCCCACAGCACGCCTTCGCCATCTGGAAGCGATGACTGAGAGGGTGGGCGTGCTGTGATTACAGAGAACCGACACAGCTGCAGCACAACTCCAGCCTCAGTCAGCGAGTGGCAGGCTGAGGCTGAGGCCGACACCGGCTCAGGCCCATCGACGCCGACACGTTTAGCACCCGGCGAGCTCGTCGGGTCGTTAGCGGTGTCGTTAGGACAGCGGCGCTTAGAGTGACAGAGCTGCACGAGGGCACGTCAGCGCACAGACAGAAGAGTCAGCGCTGCTTAATGAGGGTTATTGCAAACCAATCTGCCGTTGCTCAGCGGAAACGCGGCGTCGTGGGTTCACATCGAAGCTTCTGTCATCAAACACTATCGTCTTCATTCCAGCCGCTATAAAGGGAAAGCCTGCATCTTCATCTTACTGTCAACAAACCCTATGAAAAGACCAAACATCAATAAGGCGATGGGAGCAGCGTCAGCCTCATATCACCTCTCTGTCTAGACCTTACAAGCATTATTAACAGGGTTTCTACACTTATTTAGCAGGTAAATCCTCCAAACTGCCTCCAAATGTCTATAACTGTGGTGGTGTGTGTGGTGTAATAAGTTAAGCAGCCGTTACAACCACAATGGCATTTTAATAACTTCATAAACTGTTACGCTCGCTCACATTTGGACCGCAATAACGTCCTGAAATCATGTTTCTGAGTCGGTGCGAGTGATTTCTTGGCAGTCCTGCAGCATCGCAGTGAGCAGCTGTGCAACTTCAAAGACAACCTGAGGAGTCGACATGACGTCCGTGGACGGGACGGCTGCGGTTGCATGTGAATGTTTGTGCTGCTGACTGAGGGCGGATAAGGTAAAGATTCTGCTTGTTGCCCTGGCGACCCTTCACGTGTCATTAAAGCCTTCATTTGTCAATCAGACAAGGACGTCACCGGGGCGTCATCGCATCACGTACCGGCTTCCTCAGCTGATACCAGAGCGGATTTCCAGAAAGTATAAATATCTTTAGTTTCACCTCTGGGGTTCCATTATTATTCAAAACCTCCATTATTGTTTTCATGTTTCCTTAACCTGTGCTGCATTTCATCACCGGGGCAGCGAAACTCGAAGAAACCGCCCATAACACCAGAAATAAGACCATTTGTACTGTAATCAAACACTTCCTGAGGAAACACCCGGGACAGGAAACTCAAAGCTTCATGGGTTAAAAGGCCACAGGTCAGAGTTCACTCACCAGGTTGTCCAGCATTCTCAACAGCGACTCGAACTCGGCCTCGCCCACTCTCCACTTGGCCTCGTTGTCTATCAGCACCCCGGCGGCGGCCACGCCCTGGGTCAGGGGCTTCAGCCTCTCCCGGTCCAGCAGCACCAGGTTCTCCACGCCGCCGGAGCATCTCAGAGCGTTCACCTACACACAGGAAGACTCCACTTTAGAATCCAGTTCAGTTCCAATGGTACAGTACATGGTGGAGTGTGTATGACTTTCATCTCAAGCTTATTGGAATTGTGTGGACTGAAGTGTCAATATGCTGAATGAGTCAGAACATGTGGAATAAATCTGAATGAGATCCAGACAGAAGATGATTCAAAACCACTCAGAGACCCTGCAGGACTCTGCTTCACCTGCTGCAGGCTAGAGATCCACCACACACACGTTAAACATCAGCTGCATTTCCATCACAGGCAAAACAATCATTTTCCTGACCAGATGCAAAAGAATAAACATTAAAATGTACAAAGCTTGTGTCAAACATTGTTTCTCTACCTGGATCTCACAGGCCTGTTGTGAGTGGTAAACATAGTGAAAAGCTTCTTCCACTGTTTCTCCCAGAGCGAGCAGCCCGTGATTCCTCAGCAGCATCACCTGAACACACACACACACACACACACCGTTTGAAAGACAGGTGGTAACTTACAGCTGCAGTCTAATCTGTAAAAATAAAATCAGTTCCAGCTCCAACATGAATCAGGCTCCATATTTGTCTGTTGGCAGAAAAGAACAAACTAAAAATATACTTTGGTCTATTAGTTCCTTAGTGTTACTTTACCCCAAAGACTTTAGAGATCATATATTTTACTTCTAACACGTATGACCTTTACTTCTATGTTTCCACTCAGATGAAGGCCTGGATTCTTCTTCTTCTCCTGTTCAAACCTGTTGATCTCATGTGAAACTGATCTGCTGCCCCGGTGTGACGGTACCTTGGCATTAGGACCCAGAGCCTTCTGGAACTCCACCTGCTCCTCTTTAGTATCCAGGCTGCCATGGTAACCGACGCAGCTCACGTCGCCTAGAAGCAAAGCCTCCTGGGAAATGGGCAGGATGCCACACTTCATGGCGGACACCTGTTTACGTGGGATGACAGGAAACTGGTGAGCGAGAGGCGTTCAACTTCTAAATACAGGCACATTCTGGCTCAGGGGCACAAATGAAAGTTTACACGGTGCACTGTTGAGCTCACACACACACACACACATCCAGAACAAACAGGCATGCTGGGAGCTGTGGCTCTTTATAGGAGCAGGTTTTAATGCCTTGATGAAGACAAAGTGCAGCTGGTGTTTGCCCGGAGCAGACTTACAGCGGCTGTGGCAGGAGTGTGGATGTGGATGATGCATCTGACATCAGGACGCATGGAGTAGATGGCAGAGTGAGGAGCGAAGCCAAAGGGATCAATCTCCAGATCGGAAGAGCCTTGGTCCACCACGTTGCCGATCATGTTTACCTTCACCTGAGCATTGAGGGGGGGAAAGGCCACGATCAAACACACAACATCTACAACATGACCCTCTTCTACACACTAAAGAGGCTGAAGCTCAGGTACACACTCTCACATGCTGCTTACCAGATTGGCGGCGGTGACCTCAGCAAACGACAGACCGCGTGGACTGATCAGAACGTGGTCCTGCTCTTTACTGACACGCACCTGAGACCAAACAAGAGAAGATACACAACCATGATGTGACACTAAAGCTGCTGATGAAGTTTAACATAATAAGGAGTAGAAATGAGCTTTCAATGAGCTCTACAAACATCAGTGACCTCATATTTGACCATCTTTGACTGCTTTTGTTCATATTTCTCCATTGATGCAGCAGCAGCACCGTTTCCTCCACATTTCCTTCCCGTCAGTGTGTAAGAGCTCCTTAAATAGCCTCTAACTGTGTAACAATGCTTCTCCCTGCAAAGTGTGCGATAGCGCCGATCTTAGAAGCTCATTACACGTCAAACTGTGCGATATGGGTATAATACGCTCCGGTTATTAACGACCTAAAATGGCACACGGGCACGCTGTGTGGGAGTCTTTCCTGGCTGGGTTCTTATTTTAGCTGGTTAGCAGCTCCCTGCAGCACCCAGAGCCATCCCTTACCCTGTTAGAGGAAAGGAAACTCTGGACCACAGAGGGAAGCTATGAAAGATTCAGCAACCAGTGTGTGTGTGTGTGTGTGTGTGGGTCTGTGTGTGTGTGTGTGTGTGAAACTGAATTTTTATCCTTTGTGTTTAAAGGCAAACAGCAGCTTTATAGTTTGACGTACAGCTCCTGGACGTCTCAGGAGTTTGTTGTGTGAATTCTCCCTCCTCATATTAAAACTTCTCTATTCTGAGCCTTTAATAATAAACGAATCCTGAAAACAAGTTGGCGTTTTCATTTAGGCCTCGCAGCGGCTACGGAGCCGGCCTGACACACACAGGGAGCGGGCAGGGCGCCGCATACACAAGCAGGCGTGCGGCAGAGCGTGTTGATGAAGTTGCACTCACGGTGATGTATGAGCTTGTAAATCGAGCCCAGCTGAAGAGGTCGACCAGTCTGTACAGGCTGGCCAGCTTGCAGCGACTCGGTTTCTCCCCTCTGGCGAAGGACGGAGACTCCACGCCGTACAAGTCGTTGACGGGCGTCACGGAGCCGATGCCTGCGGACGAGACAGAGACAGAGACAGAGAGAGAGAGAGAGAGAGAGAGAGAGAGAGAGAGGACATTAACATCATCACTCTGAACCCTCTTGATCAAACAGAAGAGGAGAGATGGAAACTGTGGCACTGCAGGGTTTCACAGGTTGAGAACCCCTCTAACATATACAAGACCTGTGATTTACTTCCACAACACACAAAACCAAACCCATCCCACCGGCCTCTCTCTCTTGTGTCCACAGCTGATGGCTCAAAATAGCTTTTTTCCCTCAGAAGCACTTAGAAGTTAAGTTAAGGGGTATTTTCGGACTTTAACACCATATTAGGCCATTTGAGCGTCCGGGGCTCATGTTAATGTTCCACAGCCACTCGGGCTTCTTCACGGCGGCGCCGCTCCACCTCGCCCATTACGCCGCTCGCTCCTACAGTGGCCACTTTTATATTTTCTGACACGTATGCGTTCTGACAGTATAAAGGCTTTAGCTCAAGGGGATCCTGTGTGACCCCCTGCTGAGAAGCCAGCCACAGGCGCTGAACCCGATTGGCTCCAGTAACGCTGGCGACTAAATAGAAACATTCAGAGACGGCGTCAACAAGTTTTTGACCGCTCAGCTGTTTTGGAGTCACGAGAGTCTGGAGAATTCAGCTTTGCAACAATGAGGATATTCAGGCGGCCCTAATGCGCACAGACACACTTAAAGACATTAAGGCACAATGGGAAACAGACACACACACAGAGACTCACTAATGGGGGACGTCAGGGGGCCGGCTCCTCCCACTGTGCTGGCCATGACCAGGTCAGCGATCTGCCTCAGAGCCAGCAGACCCGTGGGATTGTTGCCCTTAGTCATCTGGTCATGAATCAGACCTTCCAGCTCGTCTTTAAACACCTGGAAACAAAAGAAACACAACATGAGATTTGACCCGAAGCTTAATCAGTTTGTTTGTTTGGCATGAATCCGAAATTTTAATCATAGAAACTGCAGACAATTGTTCCTTTAATCGACCCAAATGTGAGAATTTGCTGCTCTTCTGCTTCACATCATTGTGGATTCAATGCATTTGTTCAAATGTTGTTCAGGCAAATCAAACAGGCAGGTTGCCATGGAAGCAGGGGACTTGTGATAAGCATTTTGTTATTATTTGACATTGAAACACTAAAGAGTACATTTATGGAGACAATAGAGTGCAGGATTACAATAAAGACATTAAGGGGTCACGTGATGCAGAGGTCCATTTTCTTATTGGAACCTCTGAAGTGCCACCCTCTCCTTTCCTACTACCTTGTGCACAATGAGTGAAAACAGACTACAACATTTCAGGCACTTTTCTTCTTCTTTTCAAGACTCGTTGTTCTGAGTGGCCATGACATGAGACGACACTCACACACACCCACACATACAGTCACCAGCCTCATGCTTTTTGGTGCATTTACGCAGTGTGTGTGTGTGTGTGCGTGTGTGTGTGTGTGTGTGTGTGTGTGTGTGTGTGGAAATAAGAGGACCAATCAGAGCCAGGGTCTGCAGACTTCACCCTCTGGTCAAATCCTCCCTAATATATTTACACTATGAAAATTAGGGGAAGAAAAGCTGGATGTGTCCTCTTTAATGATCCACATATCCAGAGACGCGTCCTCCAGTATAAACATCCTGAGGAATCTAGCCAGTCGTCCATTCCCAGAGCTTTTAGTCTGCGAGTGCTCGCTGTGTGACAGTTGATTCGGATGGATTGCAACACTTTTGCCTGAAATGACTCAGCGTTTCTTTCTTTGGGGGGGGGGGGGGGGGGGGGGGGTGAGCAACCCAAGGAGACAGGAGAGGAGAGGACAAAACAAACTGGTAAATCGGCACCGTCCTGGCAACCGACATGTACACAACCTAAGCCCGACCTCCTGCCCAACGTTCCTTTTAAAGATCAGTCGGGGAGCACAGCATGTTTCCAGACCCTGCTAGTTACAACTTAACACAAATCAACAAAGAAGCAAAAACCTCTTTGTGTGTGTGTGAAAAGACATCTCCACAGTGGGGTGTGTGTGTGTGTGTGTGTGTATCAAACCCCACTATAAATTGATGCTTTAAGAGCAGCCTGTGTTGTCCTTTCCCTCCCCGGGCAAACAGAACTATTTCTCTCTGTGTGCTGCGGCTAAGCTCCAGCATTCTGCTTCATCCTGCCACGGTTCCCATGGTGATGAGATAAGTTCCACTTGTTGGGCCTGTTATGCAATCGCGGATGAGTGTGGGCTCGTCTTATTTTCATGCACTTCACTGGCATGTGTTTGTTGTACCTCCTTCAACTGCATCAAACCAGTCTGAGCAGCTCGCTATGTAATGTACCGCGGTCTATAATTACACACACACACACACAATGTACAGAATACATACTGAAGAAGATACAACAATGTAGACCAGTGTGGGGTTCATTTACAGAATCTTTTTTTTTTATCTTTTTGTCTCTAGTGTGTGGTGGGAATTATACCTTATATTTATTTATTTTTTATTTACTTTCTAGAACAAACCATTTTCTAAAAACAAAAATATGCTAAAAAATGTGTGTGGTAAAATCTTGAATATTTTTTTTAATTTTATAGAATTTTCTGATTTGTTCAGAATATTTGGGAGGAATTTCCTTATTTTCCTAGATATTTTTGGGTAGTAGGAATTTTTAAACACCTAAATTTCCCTTGACACAATTTCCCCAGCTGTCAGTTCCAATCCGACTCTTAAAGCCGGTAATGCCACATTATAACCTCCATCTTCACGAGACACTGTGTAAGATTGTGAAACGACCTTCACATGAACAAGCAAAGCCCACATGCACTCACTCCTGCTTCCAGAGCGAACTGGGAGGTGTTGAAAGCTCATGCGTGGGCGCGCGCGCGCGCGCGCGCGCGCGCGCGCGCGCGCGTGCGTGCGTGTGTGTGTGTGTGTGTGTGTGTGTGTGTGTGTGTGTGTGTGTGTGTTTGCATGGAGCTGCAGCCTACGTACTGGACTCTGGAGGATCTGGGTCACCCTCTTCTTCTGCCCCATCATGTTGAAGTCCTGCCTCAGGTCCGGCGACATGTTCCTGGAGCGGAGGTAGTCGGGGTCGCTCTCGTCCACGCGGTCAAAGTAGCGTTCCTTGGAGTCGTTGCTGGACAGCGACAGGGTCATGGAGCCCACGGCCTGTCTCACCTCCACCAGGCTCATCTTCACAGAGAGTCACGGCCACCGGCTCCTTCTGTGCGGATCTGCAGAGGAAACGATGGAAAACTGAGCCGTACTTCACATTCTGGCTGTCAAGGCAACAAGCATTTTAAAAAGAATAGATGTGGCGCAATGGTGATTCATGTAATTACAGGGATGGAGACAAGAGAGAGGACAAGTTCAGATGATGGATGCTGCTTTGTTAGAGAGACGGTGACAGCAGCAGAGGAGAAGTATTTTAGTGAAGTTAATGCTTCATCCTCTGGGGTCTAAGGTCATTCTTGCTGTTTTATTCCTCATTGTCGTTCATTATCTCTGACCTAAAAGCTGCTCCTCCCTCTCATAGACAGAATGGAAAAGTTTGTCTTGTGAAAATGTTGACATTTGGGTTTGTGAGAGTGAGAAGATCAATGACATCATCATGTGAGGAAGGATGAGCCACTACGGTTTTTTTGTAGCACAGATAAAAGATTTTGTGCACATTTTCGAGAATCCCCCCCAAATCATCTGAGGACTTTTTTCATTTATCTTTTCCTTCCATTTTCTAAAATTAGTATTATGACATGCTGTCGAGACATGAAGTGATTTTCTTGATGACATCATCTCAATAAAGGATCTACATTCTCACAGTCAAAACCTTTTTAGCTTTTTGAGACTTTTCTACAACTTTAAAGACGCTCTGGTTTCCCCCCAGGTTTTCTTTCTTACTGCTACAATCAAATCAAAACATTTTAAATTTAGATGGGGAGCAAAAGATAAAAAACATTTCTTTCTAGGATGAAGTCTTTCTCTTTAATGGGGCAAACAGCAGAGCTCAAAGATCTGGAGCCACTTTATTCCTTGATTATCTGCAACTTCACACATCCACGTGAACTCAAACACCATGACTTCACACACACACACACACTCCTAACAATGACCTCCACAAACACTTTGTCCCGCTGCTTCCATCTCCACTCAGATGGAGTCAGAACCTGCAGTTTGGACTCAGAGCCCCTCACAGTCCAGCAGCAGGCCTCATGTGTATCACGGTCTGCAGGGCCTCTGCTCTACCTGCATGTGGGTGGATGAATGGATCCACTACACACACACACGCACTCTACCAGGCACTAACGCAACTCTTTTAACTTTATAAACAGATGAAAACCGAACGAGCAGCTCATCCAGGCGCTTATTATACAATCGTGATCAACTCTCGGCGTCAGATTACCGCAGCAACAACACACACACTCACAAGTTTGCGTCGTCGCCACAACAAAGCGCAGAAACATCCCCGGAGGGTTGAATATTACCTGAGAGAGAGAGATAAAGTTGCTCACGTGGTGAAGTAACAACGTCCGGACGGTTTGATGTCGAGTTGCCCGCACAAAAAAGATCCAGAAACGAAAGAACCGTGATCGCGTGTGTAAGCGGATGATCGTTAGTCCCGGTGCGGGCACATGTTGCGCTCCTGCGGGGCAGCGGCACAGGCAGCAGCAGCGGCGGCGGCTCGGTGCTCGCTGTGTGTAAATGCGGGCAGAGGAGTGGAGCAGAGCGGCTGCATGGAGGAGGATGTGGGTGTGTTTGTGTGGGAAAAAGGAAAAGTGACCATGTGACTCCACTTCTCCACCCACAGGCCCTCAGAGTGCAGCGGGACAAAGACGCACCGCCCGCCGGGCACAATGGAGCCTCTTCCCCCGCTAACAAGCGCCGCTGAGGGGTTTAGACGGAGGTATGACGGTGGTTTCAAAATGAGAAATGAAGCAAAAGGCATTCAAAAGCAAAGTTAGTGCAGAAATAAAGTTAATAAAAAGCAGAAAAAACGTTTTGCATTTAAAAGTTCATGTTTGCATACGAACTACATTGAATTTGCTTTTTTAATCATTTGATGTAAACATTTAACTGTTTCATCGCCGTGTATAATCAGAATTGCGGATAGATGCATCAATCTATAATGGTATGCACATCTGTTACATTCTGTGTAACAATGTGTGTGTACATGTAAAATAAGCCCCCACCCCCCCTTTTCTGGCCCAGCGATGCCAAAACACGACGGCTTCAAAGCCTGAACATGTGCTTTGCTCTTTGAATGAACATCGGAGCCTCCACCAGACGTTTTCTAACACATATTATAGGATGTTTTCTCACACAACGCAATGCAACACAGATGTTCCCTGAATGCACCATTTGTCTCTTATTCAGCCCGAGAATACTTGCTCCACAAACGCAGCATTCCACACTTGCATACTGCAGTTAGGTGAAGTGTGGAGGTGCAGAGGTGCCTCACTTCATTATGCCGCCCACCATTCTTCCAGCTTTGCTTCCTTTCTTAATCCTTTATTTCCTAATGTCTTTCCTTCCCTTTCATTTCTATCCTTCCTTCCTTGTTCCTTTCCTACAGCCATCCTGCTGCCCCTGCTTTCTGTTCTTAAGTTATTCATCATTCCTTTTTCATCCCTCATCTAATGCTGTCATTGGAGAATTGTGCGTCTGCAGTTTAAAGGGAACACTTCTTCACTATAAACACATTTTGTCACTTCATATTCTGTATATTTCTTATTGATTCCACTCCCATCAGATGAGCAGTGGAGGATATCTACCTGTGTTATTGTTACTTTCCCTCCAGTAAAGGATTTGACTGCCATCACTGTGGACTCGGTGCCAAAACTAGAAATTCATACGGCTTAATTAACACATAAATGGACCTGTGTAATTAAATGCTGAAACGTTCTTGTTCCACTTTGTAGGAGAGCCTTAAGAGAGCAAGTTGAGCTAATGATGATGTAGTGATGCTTAACACCAACCGATGCAGCCAATAGAGCCTCACGCTGGGCTGTTTTTAAAACATTTGTGTTTGTTTAAGCCAATTAAATCGGTTCTCTTACCATAAATGGGAAACAGCATCAAGATGAAAGCAAATAAAAGCAGTGGAAGTGTAAACCTGCTTAAGGGCTCCCTGCTCTTCCCACCATCCCTCAGCTTAGCCCCGTTTCCTCCCTGTGCTCTCACACTGCGCCTCATGCTACAAAGCGCCTGAGTGTGCGAATAGAAACCAAACGCAATAATCCAAACCAAACGCAGACACACAGTCGCATAAATATCTTGATTTCTGGGGGCAGATTTGGGGAGTGAGGGGGGAGGATTGGATCACTGACTGACATAACAATTCCAGGAAATGGAGTGGAGTCTGGGAGGCGGAGCAGATGCATGGACATATGGGCTTGATGTAATGAAAAGCAGAACTTTCTCACTGCAGAGCTGTTTGACCCCTCAACTCCCCACGGTTACCCTGAAACCCTGAAACCCTGAAACCCTGCCTCCTCTGCGCTGGCAACGTTCCCACTGAAAAAAAAAGCCACACACAAGCTTAAATGTCCACATATACACACACACAGGCAGGCTATCACACCACGTATACACAGACGCGCAACATCCTCCCACCCCGGCAGCCCCCGCATTCTTGCTGACTGTTTGAACTTTGCAGCGAGGCCGGTCTGTCTTGGAAGCATTGACCAAATGTCAGATGTTATTATCAGGCGTCTCATTCATACACATCACTGCTGAGGATATTGATGTCCAAAGATGATCCTGGCCAGTTGTGTCACAATCCAAACACACTTATGCAGACACACAAATGCTGCATACAGCGTGGAAACAATCACAAAACATAGAACCATGGGAGCATTGACATAGGGCAGGTTTGTGGGCTTTAACCTCAGATATAATGATGTAAAGGTGATTTAGGATTGAGCTCTGACGCCTTAAAGAAAGCAGGAGATCACAATCTGTGCCATCGAGCTGGGAGGAATTTAAAAAGCATTTTTCTGTCTGAGCTGTGTCCTCATGCAGCAATGGTGACTCATGTTTTATTTTCACAGTTCTTGTGAAAAATCCCCCCCCACCCACATACACACACACACACACACATGCAGAGTTCGATGCTGTCTTCTTGCAAAAATATCTCCGGATTTCTACAGCAGCTCCTCTGCAGCAACACTGATCGTTCCCCATCTCTGCTTACATGGAGAGTATACACACAAAGAGGCTTACATCACATTCCAACAGAGATACAGGAGGTTCATCTGAATATGTGATGCATTGGTACTGGAGTATTATTATTTGGTGTAAAATCTGCCTGACCTACAATGGACTTAGAAGTATGTAGAAGTAATAAATACAATGTAAATTAGGCTTGGTTAAAGCTACAGATTGTCATTTCTACAAATTCTAAGCAAATTGGCTGAAATTCTCTGTAAAATATCCATAAATTGAGTCCTATGTGGCACAAATGCTGATGATTTGGTCAAATCGTATGAGCACATGAAATACCACCAGTCTCCACCAGGGAGTGTCCCAGAGTCACTGTCAATCCAGCAGACAGGGAGGAGCCAGTGATCAATCCACTCATCCACATGTTGCACAATCACTGCCCGCTGGACAGAAATCAACAGTTTGTCTCCATGTCTGAAGGAAGACACACACACACACACAAACACAGAAATTTCACCACCGAAGTACAGTGAAACATAAATTGCAGTCGAGCGCAAACAAAGCGATGCGTTGTTAATAGGAACATTGGCAAACAGCGACCTCCTGCAGCGGAGATTTCCAGTCTAAAGCCTCGACGCATCGTAATTGGACCAAATTCCACCCGAGCCCAGCGCTTAAACGCTACAAACAGCCAGAGCCCAACATTTAGACTAATGATGATTAACTCCGAGAGGAAAACAAAACTTTGTCTTATGTCTGTATCGGTACTCAGTTACCATGGAAACAGATGCTCTTATGCCGCCGTCACAGTCTGAGGTGGAATTAGGGTGAGAGAGAATGAGAAACGATTTGCGTCCACTTATGCAGACACGGACAACAAATCAGTGAATAACATGCAGAGCGACGCCTCCTCTGATTGTTCTTTTGTAGTCTGAGCAGGAGATAAAGATTTATGGTGTCATCGTTACAGGAAGGGAAAAGGTGATTCTGTTTACCACTACACACATACTCAGACTTTTGTTGTCCTCTGGTTCTTGTATCTGTCCTCTGAGGGGGCACCTTCAACCTGAACCCTCAAGCACTAAAGATCTTTCCATCATCTCACATGAAGGAACCAGACCTGAACCATGTTGTGGAAGTATTGAGATAGAATTGCAGGGTGGAGCTCAGACAGAGAGGTTTCACACAGACAGACGAGGAGATGCCAGCAGCTTCTCTCCATTGATGCTCCTCTCCCCTCAGACTCTTCTCTTTCTGAAGTGACGTTCTTTATCTATTCTTCAACATCAGAACAGTCGAGTTCATGAAGCACAATGGGATCAACATACTGAAGGAACCAAGCTGTTCTTATTCCACATCACTAAGTTCAGAGCAGAGTTCCTATAATTTAGCTCCGAACCTTCCGACCCCGTGACCCCAAAGCTAAAAGATTCAGAATCTGGGAAACATCATTTGTGTTTCAATCTATAAATTATCTGCTTTTATAATAATACTGCCATTGTTGAGTTAAATCCACAGAGCATAAATCATTCCTCGACCTGCTAAAGATGGCGCCTCAACACTCCCACAGCGTGACG
Source organism: Genypterus blacodes (assembly GCF_046128005.1). NCBI lineage: Eukaryota > Metazoa > Chordata > Actinopteri > Ophidiiformes > Ophidiidae > Genypterus > Genypterus blacodes. The sequence goes on from NW_027466833.1 coordinate 892,092, forward strand.
GGTGGGTGGGTGGGTGGCACCAGCCCAGACACTTTGAACCTGAAACAATCTACATTGTTACACTTGGATCAGTGCCTCTGCAGCTTTCTGGATGTAAAACTGCGTCAGCACACAGACGCACACACACACACACCGACGTCGCAGAGGCCTGAGAGAGGCTTTGTTTACCTAAGCAGAGGAGCTGTGGTTGACTTTGGATGGACTCCATGTTGGAGATCTAGTGGCTGAAAAAGGGTGCGGCTCAATTTAACTGCGGGTCTGTGCTGAGGGATTAAGTTATCGTCTTCAATTCAAAACCGTGGGAATACAAAGCTTGATTGATAAATTCTGAGCCAGGCGCAGGGGGAAGTGTGTATGGTCTGATATATTGTTATGGAAGTAAGCTGATCCCTCTGCGCGTTCCTTTTTTCTTACAGGCATTCATCTGAGCCCAGCGATAATAACTTACAGGCTCCGGTGGTACCCAAGAGTCTGGACAAACTAGGTCAATGCACAGTGATTATGTAGTAGCGGGCGGGCTGGCGAGCTCAGCAGCCGCCCACCTCACCTGGTTTGCCCTGTAAGACCTCCACTTATTCCCACATATGAAAAGAATCTAAGACAGAAACATTATTAACATTTTACTTCGAGTCATTGCTTTGAGGCCAAACCCCTAAAATTGCTACATCATGTCTGCATGGGAGCGTTCTATGCCAGGCTTAGAACTTATCAGTCAACCCTTGCAAGAAGTGCCATAGAAGAATGTGTAACAGCGTTGTAGAAATCATTGTGATAATTGCGTAATTGTCTTTTAAAGCATGTCATATTTAATAGCAGACACTAGTGATGACTTAATGACGCAGTTAAACTTAATCTAATATGAAATTCGCAAAATGAAAACTCAGTAAAAATCCTAAATGAGAACAGGAACCGTCTATTACACGGGTGAAAGGGTTCAGGGGGTCACGACCTGCCTCTTTTGCTTTTACGAGCGTCTATAACTCACATCAGCAGGCACACATATTATGAAATCCTGCGTCGCTCCGACCCCGCATCTAAAATCAACAAATCCCGGGTTTGCCGTAATGTTTGGGGAGGGCGACATTAATTGGAAGCAGCTGTTTGGAAGCCTGTGCAGCTGGGAGCGCGGGCTCCAGCTGCCAGGTTTACAGGACGCCATGAAAAACCGGACAGAGTCGAGGCAAGAATATTCATGCTTCGTATAAAACAGGTCTTAACCACCAAATTCCCTTCTCGGGGACCTGAACGATCTTTTCTACTCTTCAAAAGATCCAAATGCGACTGATCATGTAATGGCACCGCACCACATTAACTCACTTTGCTTTCATCTCAGCTCAGACCTTCCAGACTCCAGCACGCCTCGCCACTAAACAAGAAAGAAACTTAACAACTTACGGCGTTTGCGGTGTTTTTTATTCAAACACTTTTCTCCCCCCGTCGCTGAATTCTCCACGTTTCACTTCCAACTCCCACAGTTCCACCAAAAGTTGCAGGCACGACTGTTTACATTATCACTTTGAAAGAGAAGGGGGTCATCTGGTTTCCTAGAAAAGAGAGAAAGAGAGAGAGAGAGAGGTAGAGAGTGTGGGAGAGAGAGAGAGAGTGGGGGGCGTCTGCAGCTTCGCCTCTGATCTCCTGAACTCCCTCGTCTCCTCCGTTGACGGCGGCTGCCTATTCTCACGGCGCGAGGGAGACGTTTCAGAGGAGCTTGTGGAGACCAAAGCTTGGACCAGGATGAGGAGGACAAACGGGGGAGGGACTACTCATTCATCCCTCCTTCTGTGATGCAGGCGAGTTTCACTCCCCCAGCACAAACACTACATCCATTAATGTCCTTCAACAGTCAAACTCAAAGTGTACATTTATAACTTCTGCATGTTGCTGTTAAACGTAGCGACTTACAGTAAAATCCCCATCGAGTCGTGTCCCCCTCCCCTCCCCTGCACACTGAGTGTAGCTCATGTTCTAAATTTTGCTGTTTTGCACAGAGAGAACGCTCGCTCGCCCGCTATCACCTCCTCCCACGCAGCCTGTGAGAGTGAACGAGTGGGACGTGATGCTCTCCTGCTCGCTCTGCCGCCTCAATGCATCAGGCATGTGAACTGAACAGTGTACGGAGTGTGTTACAGTGTGTTACAGTGTGTTACAGTGTGTTACAATGGAGAGGAGACAAGATAACACCGCATACATACAGGCGGTGGAAAGAGTGGAGGAATGCAGAAGATGATAAGATAGGGGGAGAGAAAGAGAGAGAGAGAGAGAGAGAGTTCTGGCTCGTCCCTCTCCACCTCCCCACACGTCTGTCCAGGAGGAACCTTCCTCTACCTCTGTGTCCCACAATGTTCTAGTTGAATTGTATATCTTGTTTCTTCTTTGGGGGATTTTTCATTTCAAGGACAGAGGTGATGGAAGTTGACGACGTATGAAGAGAGACGTGAAGGAATGTGAGGCAGAGGGAGAGAAGTGAAGATAAAGCACCACTGTGAGCAAAGACAGAGAGAAGAGGGACAAAAGGAATGAAAGATAAGTGACTGGAGCGGCACTCAGGGAAGGAGCATACCTCCACCAAGGCCCAGCAGGCCTCCAGCTATCAAGATCTTTTTGAAGAAATGATGTCTGGTTTCAAAGCTAAAGAGAGAATGTGGCTCCTCTTGTTATAGCGCCACCATGAGGCTGAGGGATGGATCTGTGAGTGCTCAGCCAGTTTGGTTAGAGTGGAGCGATCCATTCATGAATAAGCCACGCCCACTCAGGACTGGCAGCCAATTATAGAAGAGTAAGAAAAATCAAGAAACATGGGAAGAAATTGTTACTATGGAGATACAAAAAAACTATTTTGGACAAAAATGTTGATTCTATGTTCAGAAGTTAGAGGCTAAAATGTGAAAATGTTTACTGCAGCGCCACCATGAGGCAAACAGGACCAGGTACCGGGACTGAAGGGGAAGTTCTGGTACCTGTTGAACAGCAATCGGGCATTCATTTGTGAGTAAACAGACAGACAGACACACAGACAGACACACAGATAGACAGACAGCGGCTAAAAACGAGAATCCCAATCCAAAAGTCCGACTGAAGGAAGAAAACAATGCAAACCTCCAGGAGACAAAGGATGAAAGCAAACATGGAAGTCAGGATCATAAACGTCAACTAGGAACTCGACAAATGGAGCAAAAGCTTCAAACACAAACTTTTGCCTGCAGCTCCGTTACTGTTTATTGTAACTGGATGAGATTTCTGCTCCGGAACAACAGGAAACTCACGCTGACTGTTTTATTTGAGTTGGCAACAGCTGATAAGTTAAATATAGACGCTTCTTTTCTTCTTCTCCTCCCCACCCACTGCGCTGCTGTTGTTGATGTGTTTTCACAGGCTGATAAAACATTCATTTCCTTAAACGTTCTGCAATCACCGAGCCGCCGCCCACAGGATGGCCCCCGATTAGAGAGAGCCGGAGAGGTCAGAGGTCACGGCCTGCTGCTGAGGTAGAGCCCTTCAAACACACAGCAGCCCTACATGATGAGGGTCAAACATGTGACACACACACACACACACACACACACACACACCAAACACACAGCAGCCCAACATGATGAGGGTCAGACTTGTGACACACGCACGCACGCGCACGCACACGCACGCACACACACACACACACACACACACACACACACACACACACACACACAGGGAGAGAGGAGGACTTTGAAACGTTCTAGAGAGCATTATTACACCACACTGCCATCTAGTGGTGACCGGGCTGTCATTTCTGTTTAATGATCCTTTCTAATTGCATTTTTGGACAGCTTGGGCTTTTACACCTGGAAAATGAGAAGTAGCCGCAAGCACCATTACACTTTTATCTGAAACTTTTACTGTTTTGCTCTCATTTTTGAGTTAAACTTACCTGACTTTGTTCCACTAAAGGTGAGTCTCTATAGGTGAAGTTATTCAGCGATGTCATTTCAATTTGCTACTTCCACAAAGTGTTTTTTCAGTCTGCGAGTACACTTAACCTTTCCAATGAACCTTTACTAACTGAATGTCAGAATGGTGAGTAAGTGAGACTTGAGCTTGAGGTTGATCACAGGAGGAACCTCACAGTGATCCGGACGCTGAGGTTGCATTTTTAAAAAGGGTGTAAAAGGGGGTGGAGTCTCTGCAGGAACGCCGAGAAGATCAAATCTGATCTGGAGCCGCTTCATGCATTAAGCCGTTCACATGCAGTCTCTCTGTCCTCTCTACGCTGGCTCCTCATCTTCATCAGGCACCGGAAGGGCGATCATCTGAGGAACTTCTCCTCTCTTGCTTGAGCTGCTTTTATTTTGGTAACAGTGTTCAGCAGCACAGTCGGACTCAGTTGTCGTTACTGGCACAGCGTCTGGCAGTTTAATAAATCAAGGCTTCACTCTCGGGGCTCTTCAGGTCTTTGGTCGTCAGGAGAAAGAAGAAGTACGCAAATGTCTTTAGAATCTTCTCCTCTCATCCAACAGTGTGAGAAACCTTGGGCATTCAAACTTCAAATGTCAGAAAGAGAAAGACTCAAGGTTGTTTCCCTTTCAGGTCACAAACCTTTTCATGCATCTGCTTTCAATCCCTCCGATGTGCATGCAGACAGAAGAACACGTTTGACGCCCGGTGACATCATACGTACATGCATTAGATCTGAGTGAGTTGAAAGTCTAATCTGTGTCGTACAAAGGCGATGCAGCGCTGTGAGGACCTGAGTTTGTACTGAAGTGGAGCTATCGATTAAATGTTCTGTTTCCACCTCTGATCATCTTTGTATTCCGGAGGCCTCGCAGGGTGCCTCCCTCACTCTGCACACTCTTTACTTCCGCCATTTAGAAACACACAGATTGGATGAAATGTTAATCAGAACACCCCTCCCCCCCTCTTCTCCCCCTCCTGGTGGGACAGCTTCTCCACTCCCTCCACCTCCATCTCACCTCTCACCGCTCCCCCTGTTTGCCACCCAGCCAAAGAGGAAGGACGGAGAGAAAGCGGCACCCGGCTGTGATTTCACTTTGTTGCTGGAGGACAGACGGTGTGTGTGTGTGTGTGTGTGTGTGTGTGTGTGTTTGCTGTCAGAGCAAACTCCCAAGCACTCGATGAGACTGAGGCGCAGAGCAATTAACTGCTGTTGTGGTTGAAAATGGAAGCAACTGGGACGAGCGGCCTCCTTCATTATGGACACATTTCCTCTGTCTTCACTTTGTAAATATTAAAACTTTAATACTTCATAACTCATTGTTTCTCCCACAATATCTGGAACAATTTGCTTAAACATCTGACTGATTACCTCCTGAGTCCTCTGGGTGATTGTCCGGATCACAGATCACCTGTATTAACCCTTTCACACACCGTGCTCATTACGCTGGAATAAAATTGGACTGAAATGCCATTTTGTCCTCAATTTCATCAAAGGGCGCAGTGTGTTTAGTGGAGCGCTGGAGAGGCGTGAAGCTGTTTCAGACCTCCACTGAACAGAAACCTGACGCAGTGATCTATTCTGCCATGGCTGAGGGATGATAACTCCAGCTCGGAGCAGCAACATCTGCCAGTCTCTGAGAAATGCTTTGTTTTCTGAACATCAGAGAACAAAACAACAAGAAATTATCTTGTGATCTTTGGAAAAACAAGTTTCAAAAGTGCTTCCCTTGTTTGATTTCCAGCAAAATTTCATTTCCCAGTGCATCCAATGCTTTACACACACAAACAAGCTGCCGATTCTGTGCCAGCGCTCTTTACAGCAGGCAGTAAAGTCAACAGGTAGCTCACTAATCTTGTTTACGCACAGACTTTGCTATTATGGATAAACACTAAACACATCCCTGATATCTTCTGTTCACAGACAGATGGACTTCAGTGTTGTTCTGAGGAATTATAGGAAACAAAACTCGAAGCATTGAAGTGGTGCTGAAATCCTCCTTCTATCCTGACAGGAATCTATGAGTTGAGCGCTGCGTGAGTCTCTCTGCGTCTCTGCAGCGCCTCCTACTGATGGACAGCGCCGGACCACTCACCAATTAAGGTCTGATTGGTAGGATTGCAGCCTGAGACGATGCAGCTGCAGGTTGAGGTGTGTGTTCCCTCTGCTGCACCCTGATGAGGACAACAATACCCTCTCCTTTAAACAACAGCATTATCCCTCCATCACTCCCTTCAAACAGGAGCAACACACTCTGACAGGCTCACTCTGCCCAAACCTGCAGCTCTCCGCCTCAGCCTGGCTTTGAACTCGGCGTAAAAAAAAAAAAACTACCAACAACCTCTTCATTTCATCATCCACTTCACCTCAGGAGCTCCACTCAATCTCCTCTCATCTAATAGGAGAATCGACCTTCACACTGCACACACACACACACACACACACACACACACAAGCAGCCTGGTACATATATTACCCCCCACACAGCGCCGCAGATTGCCAAAGCGAGCTGGTTTGTGCAGCCACAGCTTCTCCCGAGGTGACTCCCAGCCTTAATTACCCCCGGAACAGAAGCAAAGAGGGATATTTAAGACAGCGTCTCACTGAGTGGCTCTCGCTGAACCCCTGTGAGGCAATTACGACTTCGCGCGAGGAGCCGAGAGGAGAAAGCAAACTTCATTAAAAGGAGCAGCATTAAAAGCATATTTCCTCCTGTGATCATCATTTTCCTGTCTCAAACTGGCTAAAGCCCAGGTTCTGCAGCAGCAGCAAGGACTTGGGAGAGTGCAAAGCTCCGCCAAAGCCCCTCTGCCAACAATTACACCCAAAGACATTATGCCTATCGCCTCGTTTCTAAGTTAAATTAAATTTCTCCACCCTTAGGAGGTTGGATTCAAGCCTCCGCCGTCCGTATATTCACTGATATGGATTAAAAATTAAAAAAAGTGTCCGATGGTGCAGAGATCTGGATCACCACCAGGGCAGAGTCGATGCGGTCTCGGCTCATAACGCAGCTCTCCGGCCGACGGAGCGTCGATTCGTCCGTGTTGCTCGTTTCCAGGTTAATTGTTTCTAAACACGAGGCTCTAAAATATATTTTCCTGTTGTTTCCAGTAGAATAACAAAAGGATATTAAAAGGAATCGTTAAAAGAAGCCGTGACTGGGTTTTATTAAGTGAACGGCAGCCCGGGAGAACTGTAACACTCTGATACACACAGTATAAATTGGCAGTAAGAGTGGAGTTAAATCTTTGTAATGAAAAATAAAGCATTTAATGGTAAAATGTGTGAAGCAGGCAGAGTAATTTATGACATTTTTTTATCGTCCTTGAAGCTTAATTATTCATGTGGGCTCTTTCAAAGGGACATATTCTGTGATCTCAAAGGCCTTTCTGTGTTCTTTATTCCTGATCGCTTCGATTAAATCCAGGCGCACACACACAGACACACACACACCTGATCCCCGTGTGCTGTTACTCTTCATTAGTTGGAGCGTTTTCACTCCTGCTCTGTTGCATTAAAGACAAGGACACGCTCACGACGCCTTTATCTGTATTTAATTGGATGATGTTTGTTGCCCCTTGTGACTCTGTTGTCACAAACCTGGCAACAAGACTTTTTCAGTGCTCATAAATGTTCCACTGTAAGAAGATGCTTCTACATTGTACCTGAATCATCTGTAGAACCAGATCTGTTGATGCTGTAATGATTCTGTTGGATCTGAGCTTTCCAGTCCATTAGTTCATCAGTTTATTACCAAATCCCATTAAAGTCGTGCCACAATGTAAAAATACTCTCTTACAGATGAAAGTACTCCATATGAAAGAGAAAAATGTATTCAGCCATCTAAGTTCAAAGTCAAACTCCAAACCCTTGTATCTCTTCCTGGAATGAAACATTAGGAATGTCAGGCTAATGTCACAATATTTCTTCCCCCTGTCACATCTTCCATTTTGGGGAGGAATTACATGTCACAGCCACCGGGGGCTCCACAGAATACTGAGGAGTTTATGAGCAGGTTTGTTTACCTGTTCTCCATCCGAATGGTTCCCCCGCTGCAGCTTTAGAGATGAGAGCTGAGAGGAGACGGATGGACGATCAGAACCCCGTGAGTTTAGACTTTACTTTAGCTAAAACCGACAATAAACACAGTGACCGCGTTTAGTTAAGAGGAAAATGAGAGAATCACTTTAAAAGGGACATCTTGATTAAGGGGGAAGTCAGGCGATTTATACATTTTCTGTAGTTGTTGATGTTGCGCTCCAAGTACCACCAGTGGGACACGAGCCACACTTTGAGAACCACTGAAGTGTTTTTAGATATTCCCCTTTCAAGAAAACAACAACAAAATCATAACTTTCTCACTCTTCCGTTCCCATTTTTCAACATTTCCCACTGTAATGAGTGATGTCAGACCTGCACGCTCCGCTGACACGCCGGGCCATGTGTGTCAGGTCGTCATGGAGATTTCCTCCTCGATGTGTGACTCCTCAGACAACCCCTGTACACATTTACGCTTTTTCATTCTAACTTTAATCTAGGAACTTACTCATGCGGCCCACAAACTGTACGCCGGCGCCTTTCCAGAATGCTAGAGCCGAGCAAAACAAAGATATTCAAGCGTTTCTTCTAATGGCCGATCGGCTCTGGCCGACTTTGTGTCACTGGACTGATTTATGTGGCAATAATCCATTGGGGCATTTGTTTGCAGATGAGATACAGTCATTTGGTTTATTCCAACACATTTGCATGATGTCATTTGTTGTGTCCTGCACCCGTTCTCCATGATTACCCTGAGCCGGGTCACAGGCTGTTATGTGCACTGAGCATGATGGAGAGATTAAGAGGGTAAATGACATCATTGTGGATTTGTTAATATATTCATAGTTAATATATTCAGGAATTTGTGAACTCTCACCTTATAATAGAAACAATAAATGAGGAAAACATCTTCAGAGCCATTTTCAGACGATTGAATCATGCTTATTCTTACAGAGATCATCAGACTGATTGGCTTCTTTGTGGAGTAATTGTCTTTAAGTTCATTTTTCTTTCCTTTCTTAAGTTGTTTTGTCCGCTTTTCAACTAGAAACGTGTCTGAAGAAGCTTCATCACAATCATGAGTTATAATGAAAGATGCTTCTGTGTAATGAGATCATTCCAACTGATCTCATTTATGTCTTTCTTATAAACTTCTTTCACACTTGAACGTCATGTGAGCCGTTGTTGTTTGTTGTTTACAGGTTTTGTAGCAATGTCAACATTCCCAACTTCAGTTTCTACACTCACAGGCTTTGGTTGAACTCTTGAACAGGTCAGATTGTGTTTTATTGTCGTTTGTCATTGATAGAAAAGAGATTTATTTTTGTATTTTGTATTTCTGAAACAAAGAGAACCGCATGACACTGAGGTCACCGGTTGCTGTCGTACAATTGTGAAGTATTTTAAATTACAACTGAAAGCCAACCGACCTTTTAACTTCCTGCTCTTCCCCTTCTTCGTCTGGTTTGTTCTCACTGATGTGCTCGTCACTCTGGGTCTAAAACAAATCAAATGTTATTCCGTCTCTGTGCTGCCTTGTTCTTTTATTGTGCAGTCACTTAAGAAGGCCTCTTGAACCTTGAATATGAATCAGAAATGAAAGCTCTTTAATTTGAAGCTGTGTAGCTTTACAGGGTTAAATGAAGGAGCAGGTCAGGCTGCAGCATGAGGGCTCTGATTCATGCTCACCTGCTGTCCTGGGATTTGATCTGTGGCTCTTTGAAGTCCACCTTCAATCATCCTAATGAGTGGGTCAGGTGGCTGCAGACTGATGTCACTGCAGGGGCCCAGGCTCAATACATTCTATTGTTGTAAGCATTGATTTCTTTGGGCAACATTCATTTTTAATGACAAACGCCTCATCTCGGCGCCTCAGCAGCGTTCACACAGACACACACACGTCGGATCCCCAGCGGTCTCAAACGTGGCACGTCATGCTTCAAATGTTAAACGTGACGAACGTTCTCTGTCTTGCTCTTTGCGCTGCGCTCGCCAAAACAATGTGACCCAAACAAACGTCACATTCAGAGATGTGCCGGCGTGACAGCCACTTACTCACATGCTGCGTGGGCTCCGTCCCAAATGGTGGACTTGGCCTTCATTTCCTGTGCTTGAGGAGTCCAAGAGACGGCGGGTGTCCAATTCGTCATGTCGGGGGTCAAAGCGGGGCTCATGAGCGATGCGGCTCCGGCACCATCACCCACACACAAGCCGGCCCTGAGTGGCTGCGAAGCAATCAAAGCCCAAAGAAGAAGTCATAAGGACAGAGCTGCAGATGGAAAGGTTTTTAAAAATGACATTCAAATATTATGGGGTGAAGTTGTCACCTACTTGCAGTGTAGCATTGTGTTTTGGCTCGCTGACGTTGGCTGTTCTCTTTGTTTACGCTGTGATTTTTGTTGCACAATCTCTCAAAGGCAGAGTGAGCAAGCGAGGAAGCGACCTCGCTGCCAACGCCATCCAAACAAATCACCAATGCATCGTTTGTGCACGATGTGGCTTCACCGTCATGTGTGATCTCACTCCAGAGCACACTGCGGACAAAACCAAGACCGTGAGCCTTTCCCAAACTGACAGGTGGTAGTTAAGTTGTCACCATGAGAGTAAACAAATCATTCATCATAGCAGAAGCTGTCACAATGAATACAATAAGGCGCTAAGTGATAAATACTGAAGTAACTACACAGATCTGATAACCACACGACAGCAGATGCAGAGGAAAGAGTCCAGCAGCTCCCTGGACCTCATTTGCATTCATCAAAGTCTGAACTCTAAGGGGCCCCGCGGAGGTTCAGGTCACCACTCGGGACGTTCCCACCATCCTGGAGCGAAGTGTGAACTTTAAATATGGATGTAATTTTGCATTAGTGCCCTAAGCCCGGTTTACAGTACTGAACTAATCAGACCTGTCATTATCACATAATGAAATCCACTTCATTAGAGCGATAGAAGCTGAAGTCAGAAGTGGGCACAGCCTCATCAAAGTCGCCCAAGCAGAACTCATGGGAACAAAACGCTTGGCTGGCACAGAAGCAAACGCAACCTTGACTTTATTGTTTGGTCTTTGCAGAGCAATGAATCGACAGTGTGTTAGACTTGTTAATGTGTGTACTGCTGCTCAGGGTGTGTGCCACAGAGAGACTGCGCCATCTTCAAATGACTTCGTCGAAGCCCAGAAACAAACAAATTAATCACTTTTGACTGCATCAAAACGCAATTAAAATATCATTAGGCGTCTAAATTAGAAAAATAATTACATCAAAACCTGAGGTTGATTCACTGCAGAGCTTTATTTTGGAAATGGCCGTGACTTTATGTGGTTTTGTCCCCACGTCGTCTTATCGCTGTAGAACAACACGAGACAAAGCTTCTCCTTGTAGCTTAAGCACACCCATGCCAGGGTCATATTTTATTCATACAGTCCGTAAAGTGTGCCGCCGAGGAGGAGGAGGGGGAGGAGGAGGCTCGTCTCCCTCGGTCTGACTGTCAAAAAAAATAAAAAAATAAAGGATTGAGCTCATAAAAGTTTGAGCTCCTCTCAGACATGTGTTGCCTTTAATCATTTTGTTTTTATGATAAAAGTTTGAAAACATTGGCTCCATATCGCTGGAATGGTGCGTTCAGGGGACGCCTCCGTCTGGACCGTCCGTCTCTATTCATAAACTAGCTCAGAACGCCTGCCAAGCCTCCATTAACCCGAACAAAAAAAATCAGATTTACCTCTCTTGTTTGTATCGGATTAAAACGAGAAGAAGCATTTATTCTATGTAAACCTTTCTGACCTCGCTGGGAGGAGTGAGTCTCTGCGTCAGCAGCAGGGGGTCCTCAGCTACAAGAACACACGCAGTCGCAGTCTGCTACTAAGTTTGTGCAACCTGTTCCTTGGATAACAAAACCCCCTAACAGAGCTCCAGGAGTCCTCGTGTAGAATCGAGATGAGACGAGTTCTTTGAAGCGTCACTAGAAATGAGACTGAATTCATTTCATCTGGCACGCTGGATCCTTTACACATTTAATGTCCACCCTCGCCTGAACCCTCTACAGAAACACAGCAACGCCTAAAAAAATCCTCATTAGCAAGATTTAAGAGAGAAATTTCTATATTTGATCCCGGGAATATTTCCCACTGCTGTCACATCAAAAACACGCTCGGAGAATTAACTGAACCGCAATCGTGTCCCGCGTGAGACGCTTGTTTCTCGTTTGACAACAAGCACAGGCAGTATACTCGGGTAACGATGAGAGTCTCACACACGTACGTACGCACACACACACGTCGAGTAGCTGTGTTGTCACCCCAACAGTGAATATTGATGCCTCTATATTAAGATCTGTGCTTGGCGTCATCACGCTCAGATTAAACCCTCATAAAGCCTCGTGAACAAGTTCCTCCATCACCCTGACAACTCTTCCTCTCTCACACCTCCGATGAAACTCAACCGAGGTGTTCAGCGGGTTCTTTGTGTGCTCTTCTTCCTTCCTCACAGAGGCAAATCTCAGAGGAGCAGCGGTACGCGCCACGCTGTGACAGTGGAGCCAGGGACGGCCGAGTCTAGCACTCTTTCTTCTCCTTATTCTCCCTCGGCTACTGTGAATAGGCTCGACCCACCCAATTAACAGATTTCTGAAAAAGGTGTTGTGACAGCTAGCGAATACAATCTGGAGTTGTTAAAGAGGATGTGAACTTGCGAGCTCGCCGTCTGCCAATAGAGTCATCATAACAACAACAACATGAGATATTAGAAATGCTGTTGTTGTGATTGATTGGATGCTCCCGGATTAAAGAGGCGCTGTAATCCCTGCAGCACACCTGTCCACGCAGCGTCAACAGGCCCCCCCCCCCCCCGTCACGCTGCCGGAGACGCCGCCTGCTGCTGGATAATGAAGCCCGTCACAAATCAGAGCCGTCCACCGGAAGCTGAAGCCAGAAGCAGCAGGGAGATTTAGAGGAGACTTGAGACTGCCGCTGCTTAATAATGCATCGTTATCTGACAAGAGACAATGAGGAACGTCCCGGAGAGCCAGGCGATACAACCGCACAAATATCTCCGTCCCACCCAAGTAGCCTTCACGGAATCCTGATCATTGCTGCGTTTGGTATTTTTTTGTGGCAGCAGTAAAACATTGAGTGTGTTATTGGTGTTTTCTCAGCGATTATCCGCGAGTAAAAACTTTCCCTTTCCCTGAATTGAACATGAAGGCGAACTCATCTGCCCTCGCAGGCCGTTACATCTCTCAGCAAGCGCCCGGAGAGAGAGGCGACTCGATGTATCGATTTATAATGGTGGCTTTAATCTTAAATGACAACTCCCTGCCAGTGCCATTATGGGAAAGCAGCTCCAATTGATTATTTTCGTCTTTTGAAATGGCAGCCTTGGGTACTCTGAGTATATTTCTTTCATACTGATAGAGAAAGTCGATACCCAGGCCCTCAATGCTATTGTTCTTGGCTTTACCCCTCAACTTTTTCCCTCCACTCAGAGCTGTGTGTGTCTTGGGAGTGACACAGTCAGATACAACGTGTCTGTCAATAGAATCCACTCTGACATGTTCTCAATAGAGGCCAGACCCTCTCCCTCGCTGCTGAATAGCTTTATCTCATTTTCTCTTTATTCATATGCCATCCGTGGCAGCCACCTGCACGCCGCTGACTTCTCGAGGTGGCCCAGAGAATCGGTGTGGCGCAGCATTGTAAATACAAAACCCACGCAACCTGCAGAGTTCTGGTGTAAAATGTGCTGCAGTGCAAAGCGGCTGAGTGAAAAGCACGGGAAAGGGATCGCTGTAGAAGTTCAGATCATTAAATTTAGCCTTTATGAGTGACAGCGCGCTCGGCGTCTGAGCGCTGGGGTATTCTCGCTCCGCTGTACTTGTGTGTCTGAGCTGCAGTGCAGGGTCGATGCTGGAGACTTCAGCTGGGTGTAAAATGGTCTGTAAATCACACAGAGATAAGGGACGGCACTGTGCTGGAGCCACAAAAGCACCGCCGCAAATCTCTCTGTCTTACCCTGATGAGCTGCAGCATGTGTGGACCTGAGAGGAGCAACCACACACACACACACACACACACACAGCGTACACCAAACATGTCTGCACTACTTTCTGACCTTTTCATTTCCTAATTATCCATTCTGAATTACAAAATCATCCCAATCATGACGCCAAGTTTTAAACGCTCAAAAACCACATCGATCGTGTCCTGCTCACTTTTTGCTGCAGCACCACGGTTCACACTGAGTGAACACAGGTTGTTCAGTTTCTTTAACAGCCCTTGTAAGCTTTGTTCTGCTGCGTCAGGTTTGTAGCTGGCATCATCCACAAAAGTGAGAGAAATGAATGTCTGACTTTGTGCTTGGTGGGCATTTCTAAGCAGGTGTGTAGGTGGGTTAACTTGTTACAGAATCAAAAGTGAGTCTGTCAGAGCAGTTCAGGACCTATGGGTTCGTCTTACTGGAGGAATTTCAGACTGCTATGACTTCAGGCTGTCCAACTCTGACAACACTCGACACAAAATGAGTCGATAATGAGGCAGAGGGAAGAGAAGTGAAGTTCTCAACCTGCTGAGACGTTTGGAAGCTGCTGCAGTGTGAAGCACCGGAGATTGACTGTGTTTCCATTGTCTAATTAACAGCAACTATGACGGTTCTCTATCATTGACAAAAAGCTTTAAGTTGTCTCACCGCAGCTGCCAAAAGCAAATGTTAACACACAACTAAATGATCAATGTGAGGGTAAACATTGTGTAACTTGGGGCCATATGTCAAAAATGTTCTTAGTGAGCGTGTCGGCTTTGATTTGAGCTCTTCATAAATAAAGCTTCACAGACAGGTTTGGCATGCTGTTTGTGCATACCGTCATGTATCGTTGAGTGTGCGTTTGCATCTTTGCCAACGTTTGCACACGCACACGTGTCCCCTTTGTGTGCGGGTCACCCTGAAGCTAGCCGAGCAGATGTGCAGGAGTCTGGACCGTGCGGAGTGATGAGTGGCTCCTGCGCTGACTCTGCAGACTTGGAACAATGCACACAGGTCTCTTCAGCTAATGAGCTCTCTGTACAGACGGCACACCGAGAGCCTGCACACACACTGCTGCTGCCTATCAGGGGCTCCGTATCAGGGGAGCAGAGCTTTTTATACTTGCTCTGTTGGCACCGGACCAAAGGACTCCATACAAAATGCAAAACAGCATCAAGTACCTGAGTTGGTTTTCAGCTTGTTTATGTCTTAGGGTGGAGAGTGACGGCTTCTTTGGCTCGGTAATGAAGTCATGTGTCAGGGCAGGGAGGCTGTTTTATCAGAGTAATCAGACAGTGTAGTTAATCCCATGTTCTCAAAGATCTTAACTCTTTCAAATGTTATATCACTGTTAGCTCGCACTCCTCCTGAACGTAATCCTTCTCCTGCACAGTTGAGTCAAATCAAGATGCAGACAACATCCAGCGTCTTCACCGTCGGTATCGTCTGAGCCCAGCTGATGAAAGAGTTAGTTTACACAACCCAAGGATTTCTGCACAAACTGTCAGAAAGGGCCTAAGGGAAGCTCCTCTGCGTGCTCTCTGTCCTCACCGGGGTCTTGATTTGTCTGCAGTTCGCCGTCAAGAGCTCACATTCAATGGCCGTTGGAGATAGAACGGTCCTGCTTGTCGATGACTCACAGGTTTATGGCAGGCAGTGTGGGTGAGCTGTGAGAACAGAGTGGTCCGTGGTGGTGGGAGGGGGGGTTGGGTTATAGTATGGCCTGCCGTATCCTATGGGCAGCAAACTCAAGTGCATTTTATCCATGGCAATTGGAACACAGAGAGATGTTGTGATGAGATCCTGAGGCCCCATAATGCAAGGATCTGTACAACATCACCCTCCAAGCTGAACATGTCCCAGATCCTCCATGGCCTGCATACTCAGCAGGCATGTGACCCCTTCAGCATGGTTGGGGCGTTCTGGACTGTTCCACTTCCCAACAACATCCAACAACTCCACACACTGTTGGAGAGGAGCGGGAGAATATTCCACATGCTACAATCAACTGATGAATTAAACGTGAAGGAGACGTTAGATTCAGCAGCAGAGTGGAGAGTTTGTTAACAGTGACTCTGTCTCTTTGCTGTGTTTTTGTCGTCTCCACACAATTGTAAACGGGGATATAATCGGGTACGACAGCATTCAGGTTCGCTTTCATCTCTCCCTGTGCAGTGAGGACAAAGTGCTGCTCTGTGTCTGCAGCCCCTTTTTCACTTTGGCACCTCACCACCAGCAGGTTTCTTCCTCCTCCCGCCTCCCTGACTGGTGTGTCAGGTAACATCAGAGAAAGTTCCTTCATATGGCAAAAAGAAATATCTAAAAATAGCTTCTGGTGAGCAAAGTGCTCTGGCAACCGTGTCTCATGGCTGCTGGCTCCGCCCACAAAGGAGGGAGAACATCTTTGTTATTACCAGTAGCTGTACAATGTCAGAGGTATAAAATGAAATGGAGTCTTTGTAGTGCTAAATCTGACTATAATGAGCCCAGGAGTTGCTGCCTCTTAACCCAGCGTAAACATTTTTACCTTCCTCAAGGTTCTTAACCTCGGGGGAGGCAATAAAGTCTACCTCACATGTTTTCAGTCTGCCGGGTGCATTAAGATCCGTCTACGGTCGCTAATGATGGGATTTCTGCACAACAGGCAGTTTGGAATGCAAATTCACCCCTGTGCTACCAATCACAGCCTGGTAGCAATATCATCAAATATTCATTTTCACAGGAACCCTATTCAGCTGTAGAGCCAAAAAAAAAAAGGAAAACCTGCTCTGCTCTCTGATGAAGAAGAACAAAGTTAGACTCCCGTAGCCCACAGTGTTCCGCTGTCATATCATGTACCTGTCAGGGAAATTACAAAGACTCGTGGGTTCGCGTCAGATTTCAAACGCTCAACCTTTCCATCGAAGGTTTGTGTTTCTCTGGCAACGCTAAATATATGAGATGCCCTCTAGTATCTTACAAGTTTACTGTTTTGATCTTTGAGGCTGGGATATAAGCTTTGGTTAATAATTGATGTCGGCTAGGATGCCTCCCTCTTCCTCCCTCTTCCTCCCTTACACGACTCAAGAATGACATTCCTGAAAATAAAAGACGGGCCCGTCTGAAGGATGAAATGTTTCACATTGTGAATTTCTGATGCCCTGTGTGGGATTTCCCGCTCCCTCCCTCGTTATTGTGCAAAGTTCAGTGTTTTTTAAGTTTGCCATATGGCCTTTAGACTTGTAAGGAAAAGCTGATCTGACCTCATTAGCAGTTACTGGAAAGCATGTGGAAGTTGGTGATCTGTGTCCTCAAGTTTCTCCTTGAATTCTAAACAACAAAAATGACCTTCTGCTTTCCTCATGAGCCTCTCCATGACTAATTAAGCCAGGGGAAAATGAGGGCTGGAGACAACTGCTTTACGAGGAGGAACATCAGAGCAGCATGTTGGGAAAGCTTAATTGCTACCAAAGAGTGTGTTGAAGAAGAGCGGGCAGAGTCAGCGTTGGTAGAATAACGGGGCGGAGAGAAGATCAGACAGATCCTGACTAAAGGGGGAGAAGTTGTCCAAAGTTTCAGAAAACAGAAATACAGCAAAAGAAAGACAGAAAACACTGACTTGTTTGTAGCTTGAGTCGTCTCAGCTGTTTCACAGTCTCAAAGCGTGCGTTTGGTTTGCTCGGGGTAGACAGAAGTGCAGTTTACCATGTTGCTTCGTAGATTTTCTAAAGCTAGCTCAGATCAAGAGATCCGCACCGGAGTTTGTTGGTGACCGAAACGAGACCCGCTGTCCGAGTGAACTGTGCCAAGATGTGAGTGAAAGGGAAGAGAAGAGAAAGATGCAGCGTCACCTCCTTGCTTGTTTATTCAGAATGTCCATAATGTTGCAAGAAGCGAGCAGGCGAGAAGACGAAGATGAATGGATCCATCCAGAGTGATGAACAAAATCACTGAAATAAACACAGAGACGAAAACAAAAAGAGATAATTCATCATTTATTGTTATCTAATACAGAAAGGAAAGAAGAAAACACCCACTTATATTTCTGTAAACAACATCGACTCAGATCGCTGCATTCAAGCTCTCTGCTCTGTTCCAAATGAAGGAAATGTAATCCTAAAGCATACCACCCTGTGAGTCACAGTCTTTGTAGGATGACATAAAGGGAAAAGTGCTGCTGCATTGAGCTGAAGGACGTCAATAAAAAAGACAACGTTCCATCAAGGTTTGTCCTCTTTCCTGTCCTAAATGCTCCCCGGGAAGGTTTTTACAAATGTGAAATCAGTTCAGCCGCAAAATACATTTGCTTTATCGACGCTGCTGTAACAGTGAAGGTTTCAGGCATTCAGGGCGTATAAGCCGAGGAAAGATTGGACTTGATTCCTTTCTTACTGAGCATTTATACCTCAAGACATCAGGACCCGCTTGCTCAGTTCTTAGAGATGCATTTTCAATTTGTTTTTGCTCAAGAATCTTCTTCTCGTCTGACTCAGTGACTCAGCAAAGCCTCATTTGTCGTCTGAGAGTCGTTCACACATCAGAGCAGGTGACTCATTGGATCGTGACGGCTGTGTGACGGATCCCACGATAGTCGTGCGCAAGTTGCTCTTGATGACTGCAGTGTGACTCTACCAAGCCCCGGTAAGGCTCCCGTGTGACCTGAGGGGTCACCTCAACATAACTCCACTTAATGACTCATTCTGCTCACCAATAAAGGGCTTTACCACAGAATCCTCATAGTACTATAAGAGTGTGTGCAATGTGCTCATCATAATGTTTCTAACTTTGATAAGAGCCGGCAAAATGACTCATGTTAATGAGAACTGAGCAATGAAATCTGTGCAATAAAAGGTTTCTATCAATTCATTATGATGTATTTAGGTTTCCTCAGTAATATGCCGTCGAGACTCTATTCTACTTATCAATCAGTGTTAATCCTGGCTGTTCTGTATCTATGTGCTTTGTGCCTTTGTGTGTATCTGTATTGTTTATGCTGCTTATGTTATGTAAATGTTCATGGTGCTGCTGAGCCCCCAGTCAAATGGAATCACTGCTGCTGGATTCTGAGCTCTGTTCTCTGGGAAAGAAATGCATTATGGAAGAATTCACCAGAGTCCTGATACATCTGACATTACCTCCCTCTGATTGTAATTTCCTTGTAAACAAACAGTTTTTATTGCGTCTTAATGTCTTGTAAAGATATTGAATATAAAACGTTTTTAAATGTTTTTTGGAGAAACACATTTATGGGACAAGAGGAGATCTAAATCTAAAAAGTTAGGACCGATTTGCCGGGAACATGAAAATCACTTATGACTTACGAGGCCAACAAAGCCTCTGATTGGTACAGAACCCTCTCCACCCACGATGTCTCACCAATATTTATCCATTTTCAATCTTCTTCTTCTTGTTTTCTCCCTGCCGCGCCCCCAATTTCTTCTCCCACCTGCTTGTTCAAGGTCAGCCGAACAAGTCAGCAACAAACAGAGGGAAATACTGCGGCTGCTGCTTCCTCAGCTGCCGGCTCGAGCGGCTGTATGATCATCATCCAATCTGTCAATCTCTTCTCCAAATATGTACGGACAATCAAATAATAAAACTACAAGACGGCCGTGTTTACGATCTGTTTTCAGGAACCCCAGAATTCAAAATGAATATCGCAAAAACAAACAGAGAGCCGCTGGACCAGCCTGCCTGACCCATTACTCCAATATATCCAGTATGTATACATGTATGTAGTGTATGTATGTTGATGTGGAGCTCATATTTCAAGTCAGAAAAGTGCAATTTTAATTTCATCAAAGCAGGAGAGGCAGAATCGTGTCGTCTGGTAAATATTCCAATGACTCAAACCAAAGCATGGCAGCTCACTCAGCGAGGACGCTAAAAGCTAAGGACGGGTAATTGGCGGAGATAAAAGTTGATATTGACGAGGCCTTGCCAGCGTGGAGCACTCTCAGAGCAGAGTGGAGCGGACCATCTGCTCCGCTCCGCACACACACCAGCCGGAGGAGCGGGCGGCGTGAGGTCGGCTTCGGCCATATTGTTCCGTGTCAACTTTTCCGTGATGTAAACAATGCGGGACCTGCTGCCAGACGCCAACAGTGAGCGGCGTTTGCTTTGTTGTCGGGGTAAACACCAGGCCGCAGCGTGTGTGTGTGTTGTATAACGAGCAGCTGTAATGAGCACCAATCACTGACCGGCCTGCTCTTTTAGGCGGTTAGTGCAAAGTGCTGTTCTGAAGCAGCAGCACCACTAATCCTGCTGGTTATTCAAACCACTGGGAAGTATGTGGGGGGAAGAATCAATGGATGCAAAATAGGACATAAACAAGGAAGGAAGGTCATTCCTTCGCCAAAACAGACTTAATAAATAAGTTAAGATATTCCGCTGTTGGCCGGCTACCTGTGTGACCTCTACTTTAGAAATTTACGACGCAACCTTTTGAAGCTAATGTGAAATAAACAATCCCACCCGCTAATGAAAAAGCTGCCAAAATAGAAACTTTTTTTGCTGAGTATTTAATCATTATTCAGCCGCCTTAGGCTCAGTTTCACTTCCTCCAGTCTTACAGGCAGTCGGGCCATTAATGAACGTATCCCGACCGCTCTAATATGTAGTTTAGCAGAGGTCAGAGGGCATCAATACATCCAGGCTCCATGACAGCAGCAGAGTGATGAAGAAAGATCCTTGAATCACCTGGAGTTCAGAGCCTTAGTTACACTGTGAGATGGGACTTTTCTGCATATTTTCCCCTTTATATCACCACATCTTACTGCACTTAGAACATTGTTTTGCTATGAATAAAATAACAGATTTAAATGCAACTTTTTATAGAAGCAAAGTTTCCTCTTGCATCCAATATCTGGCTCTTAAAATATGCATTAATATGAGATATGAGCGATGTGAGGCTGCGGTTATCTTGCTGGGAAAGGCTGAGTTTTGGCAGAGAGAACAGAAAGTTGTAATGATAACATAGTGCTTTAATGAGCATCCAACTCATTTGTAAGTAAATGTATTCTACAGAATTCAGAATGCATCCAAATTAACACAATACATACCAGGGACACTTGTAAAAGCATAAATGAAATCCTAAATCTCTCTTATCGGTTAAATACTGAGGACATATCCGAGACGAATCCTCGCATCGGACGTCCTTCTGCTCTAACCGATGATGAGGAGGGTTTGTGCTCTCAGACACATATAGCCAGCAGTCTCTCAGCGGGTCAGAACACTTAACCCGTGGCACAAACTGCATCTCACCACATGCCTCAATAATGTAATTGAAATCATTATTTGAACAGGCGATTCTCCTCCTGTCGCCCCAGAGGTCTGGTGAGTGCTAATTGAACCAGACGTCTTAAGTGTCCATCATCAAACGGAGCTAGAAGTTACCTCACAACTGTCCCGACTCAATAACACATCTGGCTGAGGTCAAATTAAAGGAGTCGCCACAGCGTTTACACACTTTCACCCTGTTGTAAAGGATTACAACATGCAGGAAAGAGATTAGACACTTTCTAAGGTGTGTGTATGTGTGTGTGTGTGTGTGTGTGCAGCTTCTATTCAGTATGAAGTCACAGCTCTGGTGGCAGATGTGAGCGTGTTAGTGGGAGTGGAGGTGCAGGAAGGCGTTCTGTGCGTGACTAATGTACTAAATACAGCGGTGCTTTACAGTTACACACGTATTGTTGTGAAAGTTAACCAGACATCAGAGTGGGAAAGAATTTCAGGGATGAGCTACGTTGAGCGCTCGTTTCTTCTTCTGGGGGAATTCAGTTTAATTAAAAAAACAAACAAATCCAACCACAGGGCTGGCTCTGGTCTCTTCCCCCTGCGTGTCTTTCACACTGTCTGCTTGCAACTTTTCATCATAGAGGCCCGCAGCTCGGGGAGCAGAACGCCGTTTGCATTCAGGCGGCGTGACAGCCAGCAAAGCAGCAATCTTGTCTTTTCAGCAGACAATGATTCCACTCAGCTGTCATGTTGTGCACACAAATGTGAAACATAGCCGCCCTCATGGAACCCCTCACCTTGGAGACGGGATGTTAAAATGGGAGAGTAACTATTGCTCACCATCCTAAATCAAACATTGCTCCAGGAACAAACTTACTTTTAGCTATTTTTCCTGTCATATTATAAACCTTTGCTTATATTTTTCAAGATTTTGCACAGTTCCCCCCCCGCTGTTGCTCCAAGCAGATATCTGACAACACAAAGAGACGGAGCATCAAACCCAAACCCTACACAGCAGCAAGTACGCAAACTCCTATATCCAAACGAAGCACAAAGGTCAGGTACAAACACATTTTGATCATTTCTGCGTCTCATTATCGATGGATCCTTAACTCTGAGACAGAAATAAAGGCAATTAATACAAAAAACATGCAAAAGATGCCAAACATGCACACCGGCTTGCAGTTTAAGACTTGAGCTTTTTAGTGAATCTCCCCCGTGATTGAAATTCGCAGGCAACCATCAATCTGCATTATAGACTAGTTTCCCCTTGTCTGGGTGGGGACTAACTGAAACAGATTGAGACAGCTTCTGCCCGCTGCATCACTAATGGCTGCCAATGAAAGACATCTCTGTGCAGTTGACCCCGTATGTGGAACAGGAGCACGTCGCGGCGCACAGAGCAATGGGGAGAACGCGGCTCAATATAAGGGAGTCTCTTCAGCATCAGTCACCGGTCAACGGCATCCTCATCCTATCGACTAAATGTTAGCCAGAAATAGAATCTAATCAGAGGGTTTAGACAGGCTGTGGTGCTCCTAATGGTTTACCATTAAGTGTCTGGAAGAAAGCCCACAGTATATTGAAATGTGAACAATATATTCCAAAGGAGCGAGTATTACCTTGGCAATCATTGAGAAAAGCATGAATGCAGCATAGAGTAAGAAGGTAGGAAAGAGAAAATGATGACATAAAGAGCTGAGTTCTCATTACTGTCTGTCAGAGGAGCTTTTATTAGAGGTCACCTGAGAGGGCAGCAAAATGTTGCGTAACTACCTCGCTCCAGTTGGCGGCGTTGAATAGAAAATGTAGCAGCGAAGCGTAATTGAGGCCATTTTCATGCCATTTTGTGAGGGGTGGGCCGCAACAGAGTCATTATGGCGTGGAAGCGACAGAGGTGCCACGCTGTTAATTGATCGCACGGGAGTGAGAAAATGGGGGAACGCTGTTAATTGTATTTTCTATGAAGCCCCTGACAGGAAGTACCAGAGACCTGGACCAGGACAAGAGGATCCAGTAACAACCCCCCAGGGAGCCTGCATCTTCATTCCCATGATGAATATCTTGTAGCAGACTGAAGCTCTTGCTGACTGTCCTCCCCTGAGAACAACGGGCACAACACTAACTAATTAAGTGTTTGCCCAAGTTGCTGTCTCCTTTTGATTCCATGTATTTCACGCTGGGGGAGATGATGAGGATGATGAGGATGCGGAGGAATGGCCCCTCTCTCCTCTCCTCTCTCTCTCTTTTCCCAGGATTCTGCCTCCAGCTCCTCCTCTGATGCATCAGTCGGTGTGAGCTCTCTGTCCGCGCCGCACCTCCCCACAGCGCACTGCCGGTCTCCACTTTGCCAGGTGATGCCAGGCGGCGCAGCGGCGGAGCGCAGAAGCGATGCTGTGTTCTTAGTGCCAACACGTTCACCCAGAATGGAGACGCGCCTCAGATGCTGTTTTTTCATCGTGTTCTCGGAGTGGATTTGGCTCCTCACCTTCACCTCCATCCCGGGCGGAACAAAGGCGGAGGTGAGGTGCATCCCCTCATGCCAGCTGCCGCTCTTGGCCGCGTTTCCTCGGGAACTCTCGCAGCTGGATTCAGCCGATTTCGGCGAGGAGGGACCGGACGGCGACTTTGTTGGATTAACAGAGGAGTCACAAGGTGGCAAGTCCGCCGGCAGCGGGGACGAAGAGCGCAACGCTGCGGAATTTACCGTGAGTGAAGAAAGTTCGTCCAAACTACTGCAACCGTTCGGAGGAAATAACGCAGGAGGCGCCGGAGGAGAAGCGACGGACAGCCAGCAAAAACTTTCCCATTCACAAGTGTTTGCTCAAAGTGCTGCTGCGTCCGGTAATCTGACCGAGAACAGCAGCGGCGATGGGGGAGATAACGGCTTTTACGCGGGGGACGATGTGGGGTCTGGTGGCAGCCGGAGACGGACGCGCAGCGCGCAGAGCTCCGTGTCCGGATCCAGAGCCTCGGGCGAGCAGGGCGCCTCGGCCCCAGGCCAACAGGAGCTGCACCTCACCGGCTCCACGTTTGCGCTGAGCGGGGACACAGCGCACAACCAGGCGATGGTGCACTGGTCCGGACAGAACAGCAGCGTGAGTAGCTGAGGGTGTGTGTGTGTGTGTGTGTGTGTGTGTCTTTTTACGCACGGGTTTACTTTGACGCAGTGTGGCCAGTGCGCACATTTGAGTCATTGAAGGCATCAGAGTGCGGAGACCTCACTGACAAAGGCTGCAAGTTTGAGGCAATCAGTCAAGCTCTCTGTCTCTCTGTCTCTCCCTCCCTCCCTCCCTCCCTCTCGCTCTCCCCCCCTCCATTATGTTGTTTATTGATTAGCTGACTTGGCAGTTGGGCTTTAAGTCAAAATGAAGAAAGTGTCATTTTACTTCAGAGCTTGAGTGCCTCATCTTTCTCTTCTCTTCACTCTGTTGCTATAGCCGATGGCATCCATACCATGATATGAAGTCATATATACTTGCTTGTGGTAACATTAGGGCACGGTCTGAGTGATGCTTAAAGGGTTTGGTGCAGCTTCATGACCGCACCTGTGTGTGTTCTTAAACATGTACAGGTTCAGCTGTGATGGAAAAGATGAAAGTTGGGGGTTTGGGTGAATACATAACATATTGTGTTCAAAAAAAGGCTGTAAGGCTTCTAAAGAGAGAGAGAGAGAGAGAGAGAGAGAGAGAGAGAGAGAGAGAGAGAGAGAGAGAGAGAGAGAGAGAGAGAGAGAGAGAGAGAGAGAGAGAGAGAGAGAGAGAGAGGGTGAGAGAGAGAGAGAGAGGGTGAGTGAGAGAGAGAGAGAGAGAGTAATGTAAAAGCTTAATTAAATATCACAGTAGAGGAGTGATGGCTGTTTCTGGCAGAGGAGCTTTAACAAGTCCCATAAGTTCCAAACGTCTGAAAAATGTGCTCAGCATTCGCAGCACACACGGTTAATATGCCATAACATATTCATATTTTTGTCCTACAGATTCAGCTAATTATCGCCCCGGATTTTGCATAATGATTTTCACAGCTATCTGACAAAACTTTCTAATCCCACTTTGTGAAATCCTCCCCAGTGGCACAGAGTCACATCCCGCCTACTTGCTGTATAATGTGCTTTTGTCTGGATCCTCTCCTTCCACCTGCCACACCCTTTCTACCAGTTGGTTGCCAAGGCTTCAGTAGCCAGGGTGCCTAATTATCTATCTATGCGCTCTCTCTCTATATTTATATTTTTAGCTTTTGTGTTATATCTTTAAAATGGTCTTTTTCAGCAGAAGCCAATTTCTCTGTTCCCAGATAAACATATACATTAAGGGTATAGCATCGGCACGACCCTGTCTGTAATTTGGAAACAGCCGGCTGAATTATGATAAGGAGACAATTTGTCAAAGGCAGAAGTAAATAAATTGGGCAATAAACATAATGAATGAGTTTCTGTGTGTGGAGCGCGGCCAGGCGACAGGCTCGCAGGGCGACAGGCTCTCGCAGGCGACAGGCTCACAGGCTGCTGCCACACAAATACTTCACGCCTCTCTGTTATTAATGCGATTCAAACTGTTTTTTTTGTGGTAAATTGCCGCTTTCAGACAATCACTTCAGACACACGCTGACGATGCCAGACATGAAATGAGCTGGGATCTGTTTCTGTCCTGAACTCGGAATGTTGTGTTTTTCCTCTACATCACTCCAGGCAGATTGTGTTATGCAGCAGATTTAGATTTTTTTCCCTGCAGTGAAATAAGGCTGTCATCCATTTGGAGAGCTTTTGCAAATGTTTGCATCATTTGTTGATCATTCCAGTCCTGATGACTTTGCTCCTAATCTACTCTCTCTCTCTAGTTTGTTGCAGATTCTGACATGTTGTGTTGGTTGATTTACCTCTGTTGTTCTTCTCGCACAGTGCAGCAGGCATTCCATGCACTTTGTATCTTGTATTTGCTGGACTGTAAACTTTACATTTGTAAACCAGTGGCGTGCGGCTGTAGCCTGCAGTTGCTGGACGTTGCTGTCCTGTATAATTAGTCCAGTCTAACTAAGCTGCAGTGTCATTTCGGCTTTTCAATCAACGTTAAAAACAAGGGGGCGAGTACAAGCTGCTGCGGCAGCACATCGATGTGCTCGTGGGATGTCCGTCACCTGCAATATCATCAATACAGAGTCTCCTCGCACTGGATTTGGTTGCTTTAGCTGCATTAAGTAACTGTACTGCCTGTGTGGGCTTCAAGGGTTTGGCACTCACACTTAGAAGTAAAATAATGTTCATATTCATGATGTCCTCAGTCTTAATAATTTAAATTCTGTCTTCATCTGCAGCTTTGTCCATCTGTAGCATTAAACAATAATGGAGTGGTGGTGACTGCAGTGAACGCAGCCTCTGGATTGGTTGAGGATGACTGGTATCAATCCCTCCATCAACCTACATCATAAGACGTGAAGCTTTGGCACTGATGGTAATCTGCAGCAGAGCCCAATAGAATTATTCCCCTGGTAAATTACAGCGTGCATATTGAACCCTTATTGTCTTATCATTACAAGTATCATGATATATGAATCAAACCTCCAATACATGTGCAACATCTTGCTGTTCCATAGTATCCCTGTCATCTCTGATAAAACACCAAACTTCAGCAATCTTTGACAGAAAGGTTGTTTTTTCTGTATAAAGTTGCGATCGTATTTTCTTTATCTCAGATATTGATACCATCCTCAAAACTCCACCATCGGCCCGGCTGTGATCCATAGCTACATTTACTCCTGAGAAAGGGAGCTCGTATAATTGATTTCACCATCGATCCCGGTATTGAGAAGTTTCTATACACGGCTCCACCTGCAGCTCCTCTCTCTACTTGGTCAATCCTGCCTCCTCAGGACGAACCGCACTCAACACATGCAGAGCGCATCACACAGCGCCGACGTGGCGAAAGGGCTGAGGAGAGGAAAGGTGTCACCTCGGGGAGCCGACGTCGCACGTCCGGCTCAAGAAATATACATAAATTCATGAAATACATAAAGATGGAGAATCCTAAAGCCGTGGCTCATACAGAGTGAGACAAAGACGTGTTTCTTAACACACGGATGGTGTCGCCTGTTTAAGAAGCAGCCAGGCAGAGCGAGGGCGGGCGGGCGTGCAGCTCCACCGAGTCGCCCTGTGGTGCGATTCTCCGCTGCCTTGAAATGCTGCGGCGTCTTCATACATTTCTTTCCCTTTGCCAAGATGGCGTGGCTGCCTCCCGCGCTTCCTTTCTTCCTCCAGCATCTGCAGAGTCACAGCGTAGAGATTCCATGAAACAATAATGTTATTTCGAGGCCAGGATAAAGTTGATTTGGCTGAAACGACGCACGCAGCGATACCCCACAGGTTTTTGTCACTGAGGCGCCTTTGGTATTTTTTTTCGGTTGCTCCCATTCTTTCTTTGAACACGTGGATGTGGAAAAGTGACCTTTTGCTCGCTGCCAAAGCTTCAGAATAAAAGCGCTGGGCTAAGAGGCAGTGGGCGTTCAGGGACTTTGTTCCTTCCTGAGCACAATTTGCGTTTAAAGTGAAGTAATATCGGCACACTTCTTATCGTACAATTTATTTTGGTATCTTTGAAATTTGCTTCCCGGCGTACCTCAGTACACAGAACACCTTAGCAACAAGTCACTGCTATTTACTGTGTTGCCAATGTTCTTGTTTGTGGTATGATTGCTGCTAAATTTGGGCTTTCAGAATAACAAGCGTAACTTCCACCTCCTGCATAATGTAACCCTGAGAGACACAAAGTCTGGATGCTGGAAGAAATGTCGAGCCTTCAGAACCGTGGCTCACTGACTCAAATTCCTCTTTTTGAGACGGTGCCGTCTAGGGTCGGATACTCTGTGGGCCAAACGGTGTTACATCACACTTGCAACGTTTGTTCTTCCAACAAAGTACCGATAGAGTTGCAAGCCCAGAAAGGCCATTTGGTTTTAAAAATGGAAGTGGAAAAATTGGCTTATTTTTCATTGTTATTTCCCTCTGTTTGTGTTGTGTGACAGAGTGGGAGTATGAAGTGAATGTTGTCAAAGTTATACTGCACAAACTAATCAATAGTTTGGTCACTAGCTCAGGCCTCAGTCTGGCCAGGGGAAACAGAGCAGAATTTGAGAGGTGGGGCCTTTAAGAGACAAGAGACAGTGCCCTACATTTTTTCACTCAGCAAGCACAGCAGTTAACCGTGTCCATCAGTCTGTTTCATGATGTAAGAGAGACAAGAAGTAGAAATTTTAATATGCAGTCCCAATGAAGATCATTTTCAGAACTTCATCTCAGAACTTTAACTCTGCCAGTTTGATATGTTGATGAAATCACTGTTTAAGACTCAGACCGTTAAAACAGTAAATGGTGCACTGTCCCTTTAAGGGGCGATAACACGCTGTGACCTACGTGATGATGCGTTACAGTTACATTGGTGATTTATCACTCAGTGCAGCAACAGAGTGAACGTATTGCAGGAATCTTGCACAAGGCTGGTTGCTTATGCATCAAGCGCATAAAGAGAATAAATTTGCCAAACAAAATTTTCATCTCATCAAATATTTCCTTTCACTCATCTGGGGCAAGTTGCACTTTATTACATACTGGAGGTCAGGGGGCTCTTCTGGGTTATTGCCATGAAGTATCGCGCTAAGCAACAATTACTTGAAAGTGTTAAAAGAGCTTTGGGAAAACTGTCCTCCGCTCTGTGGGTCCGACTTTCCGTCGGAGTTGGAAACGCTCCAGCTTCATGTCTAATCCTGCCTGCATTGATTAGACCCCCCCTTCCCTTCCTCCCCCCTCCCCCCCATGGAAGCCTCTGAGCTCAGCGGGTTGGCGGCGCCGCGCGGCTGAACCGGCCTTGACTTCTCATTTATAGTGAAGGAGCAAATGATGCAAGACGATAAGTCCAAAAGCGGGAGGAAGTTGTTTCAGACGACTTATCATCCGAGCCGCTAAATCCGCACACGGGGCCGTCGTCTCCACGCCAGGATGCCGCTAAGTCAGATGGTCGGCTCCTGCTGCAGCCATATCATGGAACGTTTGCTTCCCCCCCCGTTTGAAATCCAGACTATTTGATGTTCAGAGATGAAAGGTATTACAGTCATCAAAGGTCACAGGATGTTGTCATAGTTTAGGTTTTAATTAAACTGGCGCTTTGGTAAAGTTCAGGAATGATGTGTTAGAAAATCCATTCGATAGTTGTGATAACCTACAAATAGCAAAGGACAGAGTGAACATGTTAAGACTCACATTTATTTCTGTCCCTGTGTGTGTCAGAGTTGTGTGTTTCTTGGCGTTTATTTCCTACAACGCCAGATCATTGAGTTGCTTTATAATTCATGATTGAGCTGACCAGTTATCCACCTGAGAGCCAAACTGCTCCGACTTCAAACAGCTCCGCTCAGGCTCGGCATCTGCTCCACCAGGAAATGATGCCTTTGTTAATCTCTTGATATAAATTGATGTGGCAGACAAAAGCCTCTGTACATTACACATCTCACTGAAGTACAAACAGATGCCGCTTGGTTTTTTCTTTGCCTTTTGCTGTGAACAGCTGTGTAAAAATAGATGATGCTCTCTTATTAAAGGTGTGATTCTGTTTCATCTGCTCGCTCTAACACGTGCGGGTTCATACGTCAGGTATCCGTCGCCCTGAGGGACTGAACCGACTCGCTGAAACGGAGCGGTTGCGTTGTGGTCACGCCATTTCTGGTCTAAAGATCTTCAAACTTTTACTCCACATTTCTTCCTCTTCTTCCAATTAAGCTGTTTCCCAATGTGACTTGGATGCCGGCGCTGTGCTGAAGTATGAGCGTGTGAGCAGCACCCCTGCTGTGAGCATAGCTCAGCTGTGTTTGTGTACAATACCAATGGCAGACCAAAATGTGTTGTTTACTTTGATGATGCGTCGGAGGTTTGCAGCAGTAAACTCTCCCGCTGCTTGAGCTAATCAGCTCCAGGTGCTCGTTCCCACTCCTCCCTCTAAATATGAACAAATCATAAGCAGAGAGAAAGCCGAGCGCCAAATTGTCTAAATATTAACTTACATGTTTTTTGATTTTACACACAGTTTGGTCCCAGTCAGCACTCAGCTGAAGTGTTCCTCTGCTCAGCTGCTTGGTGATGTTTTGTGTTAGAGCTCACACAGCACACACAGCTCCATCACACACAGGGGCAGAACGATAATCAAGTAAATAGTTCCATCACGAGATTCGGATACGTTTTGATTTTGTCTTCAGGCCACCGATGCTTGTCGCGGATAAAAGTCCAAAGAGGAAACAGCTGGATGTCAAATGACTCTGAAGGGATTTTCCTTTACATTTTCTTAAATACGTCAAGCAAATGTACAAGTGTGTATCCATATTCACTTTTTCCTCTTTTTCTATTTGCATACGTCAACATTCACATAAAGGCACTTGGATTCAGAAACTTCTTTCAGGAACTTTCCCTTCTTTTTCTGTTTGCCTGGTCAGGCGTGAGCTGAATCAGACAAGACAGTCTCTCTCTCTCTCTCTCTTTCTCTCTCTCTTCTGTTCAGAGCGTACAGAAACAGCTTGATGTCAAGACGTTTGAAGAAGATGGAAACTGCATGAAACTGTGGACTTTCAAGGAGTTTCAAGCACGTCTGTCTGTTCATCAATGATGACGCCAATATTCACAAAACCAAGAATCAGAACAGAGCAAACCTCCCCCGGCGTGTTTCTCTTCTCTTTCTTGTTGTCCGGGGCTTCAAGTTTCCTTGATGCGTACAAATGTTTCTTTTTATTATTGATATTCCAGTCAGTATCTTGTGTAACAGTGAGCTTTTATGGAATCATCCATCTGCTTAATTGCTCAGGCTAAATGTGATGACAGCTTTATTGATGGGTCCAACTGCTGATAAGGCCGAGATCTGTGCTTCGGCGAGGGTGGGAATGAATCGTAATGCGGGCGCCATCTCTGGTCTTCGTCTCAGGTGTTCTTTCCCTTGCTAATGTCTTGATAAACCCTCTCCCCTACCCCACCTCGCCTTCTTCCTCCCACGCCGGCAATCTCGCCAACACGAGCCCCTTAAGTCCACGTTAAGCCCCTCGTTCATTCTGCCGTTAATGATCAAATTCATCCCAGTCCATTTTTACATCTGAGGTGAGAGATTCAGAGGATTTAGAGCTTGGAAAAATCAATTTGCTTTCTTGCTTTGAATATCAACTAATCCATTTGGCAGACATGTCAGCGCTGTCTGCCCGCGCCGCTCACTGTACACGCTTACTGACAAGGCTGAGGAGGGAGGGAATGCTAATGCAGACGACATTATCATTTGTCTAAATTGCCAATATGTTGCGTACGGTGTTCTGGCTCAACAAAGAGCCTTCGTCCTGCCATTGTCAAATAGAAATTTAATGATCGTGTACGAGGGCGACGTGCAGACATTTCACACCGGAAACCAGTCAAAGTGGAAATCATATTGCAGCACCTTACACTTTCAAAACAACCCCGCAAGAAAACAGGAAACTTTCCCAGCCGAAGCTTCTGTGGACACAAATTACATCTGACTGTAACACTGGAGCCCTCCCAAGTAAATGCATAAAGTTAATTGCCATATAGAAGGGAGGGGGGCTGGGGGGGGGGTTGCATCACGCGTCCTACTTCTTTATAAACCGCAGAGGAACAACATAAATCTCTACAATCCAGTTTGGACAATCGCTGCAACGAGCCGCCTTAGATTATTAATCGTGTTCATGCCATCAGCACAAAGTTATTGCAGAGTCATGATTTTCCTCCAACTTATCAACAACAACAACAATTAATGAATAAAAGGAAACCTGAACCTGAAGGCATTAATAACAGGTTCTCGTTAAACATCCTGTCCCGTAATGAGGAACAGAAACGTTACATTGAGGTGGACGGCGTGTCGCAGGTGAGCACCAATCTGGCACATTAAGTCACACACACACACACACACACACAGTGCGTCAGGTGCATAGTAATGAAGGTGCAGTGTGAGGAAGGACAAGGACTAACTGAAGTGTAACTCTGCTGTGTATGATAAAGAAAACGCAAGCTGGCGTGATGTGTGTGAGTGACCCAGACCAACAACAACAAAACCATGCCTGATTACATTCATTGATTTCAGTTTGTAAAGAGCCATGATTGTGCCAATTGATGTCAGGATGAACAGAAGCTGAAACTGAAGGTAGAGTAGATAAAGCGTTTGTAGAAGAGGACTTTAAAGTGTTTACACACACACACACACACACAACACAGTCAATGCTTTGTAATTGGGCCAAAATCTGAATAGTGTCTTGATCCATCCATCATGCCGCATCCTGGCTAATCAGGAAAGGCTGAGGTTGATCGTGTCTGACATCCACAGGTACACGCGCGCGCACACACACACACACCGACGCACAGACGAGGGTAAATGAGGCACGGCACGACTTTATTCTCGAAGTCACCAAATAAACGTCATGTTAACAGAGAAGTGGTGCTAAAATAAATTCCCCTCATAAACACCTCGCTCAGTTTCTCTCCCTCTCCGTGTGTGTGTGTGTGTGTGTGTGTGTGCTCCAGCTCTCTTCAGCAGGACACAAATAGGCGAGTGCTTGATTACTAATGAGATGCAGCTGTCAGTCATGAACAAACATCAACATGCGCTTTCAAACTTTGATTACATTGTGATTAAAAGCAATAGTTCAGAATCGTACACACATTTGTGTATTTGCTGCTTCCCACGAGTGTGTTTGACCCATCAGCTCCTTCTGCTCGTGCGGATGAGCAGCCAGAGTACGAATCTCTAAACAACACGACGTGAGCGGCAAACTGATTCTATAAGTAACCTTGAGATATACGTCTGATAGTTTGTTTGCTCAAAGACTCCCAAAAATGTTAATCGTTATTCAGCTTAAGTTTATTTATAGTTTATGCATTTCCTCGAGTATACGATGGAGTCAGTTACAGGCAGAGTCTAAATGTTCATCTGAAAATGATTTGTGATATCATATCAATAGACGTCTGGCAAGTCCCACCCCTTAAAGGGACAGTACGTGCTTTCTGTGGATCGATATGTTTCTTGGCACTTTAAAGGTTTCAAAAAGCTTAGAAACCTGCACGACCCCTTTAAATGGATGTAAATGTTATGGGAACAATTAGGATGCAGTCTCGCCTTTTGGTTGTTTTATTAAACAACTCAAATCATCTTAACAGCACATATCGGTTATATACATGTTGGTCAGTTCAGTTCTTTCACTAGAGTGCATTTTCTCAATATTTTCACTATTTCAATACAACACACACATTCACTCTAGTCGGATATTAATTGTTGTGATAGACACATCGCCTTTGACCTTTACCTTCAATAAACATCTTTAGTAATTAAAGAGCAAATTTTCCCAATATTCATCTGGTTGTTGAAACACCCTATTGTCTCTGGTGTCATTGACAGCACATTTGCATACTGGACCAAACCTGATATTAACCCTCTAAAACTTGGTTAAGTGCTTGAGGTACATTCTTATACAACACTAGACTTAGAAGTCAACTGATAACTAATATTTCGTTAGTTAGTCTCGTTTAGTTAGTCTCAGAGGTCATTACTCTAAAAACATATTTTACTTATTCACATATTATATAACACTATGTTCCGTGTACCGGAGCCTTGTTAAACGCTATTTTAATTGACCGCCCCGTTACTAAGGTGTAACTTTATAAAGTTGTTTATCATAGTTAACTGAAACTTTACCGACCTGTATGGCGCAGGTGAACGGGGACGATCCGGATGTAGCCGGTCCCGGATGGCTCCTGAACACACCGCGGACCTGAGCGCTTCCCTATTGATTCCCCAACGCAACCAGAACGAAATCAAAAGTTCCGCCCCACTGACGAAAATTAACACGCGCCACTCCAACTCTGTGACAATTAACATGGACATCAGCACTGACATAAGATGGAAGGGTTAAGTTTCTTTTTTGAATAAACACATTTGTACAGTCATCCTAAATTATCAGAATAATTATAATTTTAGTTTTAATTAACTTAAATGTGGTCACATAAACACAAATCTATGCTTTTCGCTCTGGTCAGGTTTGATTTAGCTTCAGCCACTTGCAGCCTTGAGAGTTCCTTTTCACATGCAAATGGCCTCGGTCCACAGAGAGCCATTCATAAACATCTGGAGCGGCCCAGATGACACGTGGGGGATGTACGGCTTTTCATTTGTATAAGGTAAAGGCCCGTGTAAACTACATACTGTGGCATTTTTCATGACCCCTGTCAAAAAAAAAAGCTGACGTTAATATTTACGAGCCGAGCCTTTCTGCGCCTGGAGTGAGTGACACACTGCATCTGATTTGCCTGTTTTATTTATAGCGCGCACGCCATACTTACTGCTGCAGTCTATTAGGCCTCCAACGCACGCTGCACACACAAGCACTCGCACACACACGCATCACCCTCTGAGGATACACAATGTGTTTAGTTTGACAACACGCTTCAGCGGCCTGACGTGGCACCGTAGCTTTGTTGGGGTTTTTAATAAAGCAGAGTCTTTTGGGGCGTTTAAAGCCGTTTAAAAGGCTCGACACTTTATTGCTGCTGTGCGTTTTTGTCTCCCCCACCTACCGCCTGTAATCTGTTTGATGTGTTTTCTAGGTGATCCTCATGTTGACGAAATACTACGACTTCAGCGCTGGCAGAGTCACAGAGAGTTCTTTGTGGAGGTAAGATCACGAGCCGCTGGGATGAAGGATGCCTTTGTGTCTCTGTGTGGGACTATGGGAGCCGCGCAAAATAAACAAATAGACGCTCTGCTCGCACTGTAACGGCTCAGATAGAGACACCTGTCTGCCTCGTTCACCCACAGGGGTGTTTACCGCCTTAACAGATGAGCTAGAAACAAAATGGGCAAAAAAAGAAAAAGTACAGCAATCATATTTGTTACTAAATGTACACAGCCAGATATGTGACACTGTCATCCTTTCTCATTGGTTCTCTAACTGTGCTGGTGGTGCGCCAGACGACTCTGAACCTCATAAATAAATATAGTCTTTTGAATTTGTTTGTGTTAATCTTTTAATTAAGAATTCAATTTGTTTACATTTATATTTCACCCTGAGTACTTCTCCTCGCTCGTACTGGGTGAAGTTATAAAACATTAAGAATTCATGAAAGTACCACTTTTAATTACGGCTTCTGAGCAACTCCATTACAAAACACCGAATGTGCCCTCTGCAATATTCCTGTTTATTTTACCACAATAATCATCTAGTAAATTGCTTGATTCTTGTCATTTTCTGCTTGCCTGGTCTGCTTGATGTTGTTGTTTGTCCTTGTAACGTGCTGTGTGATATTCCTGCATTATCCCGTATTTATTTACTCTCTAACACAACGCAATTAACTTAATCCTGTTATTGAATTTTAGGTCAACTGATTATGGAACCACATATGAGAGACTTAATGAGAAAGTTGGGCCAAAAACCATCCTGAGCTACTTGTATGTGAGTCCAAACAATAAGAGGAAGGTAAGAGGAAGGCGACTCTATCTGTCTATCTGATCTTTAACTCTGCATGTGTTGAGTGTAACCTCATGTGTTTCTGGGAAGATTCTGCTAGGAGAATTGCTTCACATTGGGGATTGTTTGGTAACATTTTGCACTTCCCCGTGTATCGCTGTGAAGCAAAAATATTTCTCAACATCCTGACCTATCAGCTCATTACGTAGCAGTCTAACAGATGTGTCTGCCCTGCAGCAACACTGTGCACTTTAGTGCACCTATAAGCTCTGCAGAATCGATGCTGTCAGGCGCTCATCCCATCCTCGCCTGCCTTCCTTGTCTCCCTCCTCCTCTGGTCTTGTCTCGTCTCAGATCATGCTGTTGACCGACCCGGAGGTGGAGAGCAGCCTGCTCATTAGCCTGGATGAGGGGGCGTCGTATCAGAAACACGGCTTATCCTTTGATATCCTCAGCCTCCTTTTTCACCCGGAGCAGGAGGACTGGATCCTGGCGTACAGCCACGACCAAAAGGTAACAGGAAGCACTCAGGTAGAATTCTCGGCTTGAATGAAACTGGAAATGATGCAATGTGAACAGGTTTTATTACTCTTCTCTTTTTCCACCTTTAAGGGATGACAGTGTGGTTTTACAGGAATTGCTTCACTCATACTGAATGAATGGTGCCGTTATCACACAGCGCCATGTCCTGTGCTTCATCAGCCTTTGTGCTGCTGGTTGAAGTTGAGGTCAAATCAATGTATATCACAATATGTGCGAGTCCATGAGATCACAGGCATCTGTTTCTCTGGCTGCTGTAATGAGATGTGCAGAGCCATAATTCAGCGGCTCATTCATTCAACACGTGCTCGAAACGAGGAAGACGCATGTGGTCTCTGTTCTTGCACCATCTGAGAGCTCCAGGCTCAGGCTCTCTCGTTCCATTAGAGTTTAATCTGCAAAGAAAAAAAGGCCGTCTGCACATAATCACACACAGTATTCTCACATCCAGCACGCACCGTCCACATTCATATGTGTACAGACATAAAACACACTCGTTAGGTGCAATTGCTTTGCATCAGTGCGTCCCAACAACCAGCTTAAAACAGAATAAGGAGACAGGACGATACCAGGGAAGGTAATACCATATCTTCAATAAAGAAAGAATGGAAAGTTAAAGCAGCAATTGTTTACTGGTGACTGGAGGCTGCGTCCTTGTTCTTCCTCCCTCCCACTCGCCACCCACCTGTGCCTTCGCCTTCTCCTCTACCTCCTCCTCCGTCATTAAAATAACTCCTGACGAGAGTGAGAGACTGATGTGGATTTGCCAACGTGCTCAATTAGTGTGAAGACAGTTTTGCTTTTGATTCCCTCATTAGTCGGGCTCCTGTTCTTGTCACGTTGCCCTCTTTCCCCCACCCCCCCGCCCACCCACACACACGCACACACACACCCCCCTGTCATGTGCTTCACGTGGATTATGGTGAAGACAGTATCGATACAGAACGAAGAGGCGAGGGTGCCTTTCCAGTTTTCTGTAGAGCAATTTATTTTCCCTCTATTGCAGCACACACAGGTCGGCAGTCAACTCGCCTGCACCTTCACCTGAGCTCCACACACACTCTTAGGCTAACGAGCTCACTAATAGACTCCAGAAACTTTACAGCAGCCAACTTTATATGAAACCAAAACACAATAGAATATCATTTATCTTCATTCATATGATATGGAAGTTGATTTGGGGTTTACATCAGCACCTAAACACATCGTATATTGATTGATGGGAAACACAAGAATGCAGTAAGAGAACACATGTAGAGTTCAGAATTCACAATAATGAACGCAGAGTATGAATACTTGACATTTGTTTGCTTCAGATTTGATCCGTTTGATGTTTTTGCACAGAAACATCTCCACAGCTTATTTACCTTTTGTACGTAATTGTAAAAACAGACCTTATGTTGATATTTATAAACATTAAGAGCTCATTTTGCCTCCATAAATATCTCCAAATGCCACACAAATAAGTTGAAGGCCTGCTCTTTCATAAGCAGAGGCAGCTGCCATTTAAAGCTCGGGCCGTGGTTGCCGTGGTTGCTGCGGTTGCCGAGACCGACGCAGCTGATATTTTAACAAGCCATAAGGTCTGACTACAGATTCCAAATTTCAGAGCGAGCGAGCTCCAGACTGCACAGGAAGAAGATGAGAGAGCGAGAGAGAAACACACCTCAAACAACGCACTAAGCTCACACACACATGCGCACACACACACACACACATTGCGCCTGTAAACACACACCCTTCATTACGCTGTCAGAACCCTGCTGTCTGCTTTGCTCGCTGCTGCCGACATCCAGCTCGGCCTCGCCAACCCGCCTATTGGAGGAGTTGGTTTTCAGAGAGAACAGCAGTGAAGGTCTGAGAAGTGAGATAAATGGTGCAGAGGGGAAGATGAATGCTTGGGCGCCTGCCATCAATTGGTCAGAATGAAGACAGCCTCCAGGTCATGCAGCGCCTGAACGCAAAACACATCCACTTTGTTTTTTTCCCCTCCGCTGCTTGATTGAAATTAATCTAAGCTTGCTTTTATTTTCCATTTATTGATTATCTGTCATGTCCTTTAAAAATTCCAAGCTCCCAGTTAAGCCAAAAAATGATGTTGGTAATCTTTGTAAAGCTCCCAGCTTTAGATGCTTGGATGCCTGGATCATTATGGCACGATGACACGCTCTCTGAGTGCTTGGACAGAAATCCAAGTTTGCAGTAAAAGGAGCCTAATAGCTTTATGGGAAAAGATTACAACGACAGTTCAATGAGCAATTTTGCAAAGCCGGTTTGGCAGCAATCCTGTTGAGTTAGTGCAGGAGGAGACGATGAATTTAATATACAGGCCGGTTTGTATGTTACAAATCACAATTTTGACTTCCTTTTGTACTTAAAAACTTGGCTTCAAAGTACAATGACGGCTACATCATCGTTTACATCCAGGAGACGCTCCACAATGTGCTCCGGAGTCTAAATACATATAAAACATTCAATGACATTCTGAATCGGAAAAGTCTACAGATTTGACAGCTGCTTGATAATTCTGTTAGATATGAAAAGGAAGGAATGAATTCTCTTGGAAGTTGCTTCTGAAGATGTATTCTTTTTTAACTCATTTGGATAATGTATCCTTCTCTGTGTTTCAGCTCTACGTCTCTGTCGAGTTTGGGAAGAGATGGCAGCTTGTGCATGACAATGTGGTCCCCAACAGATTCTACTGGTGAGATCAGCTATCCATCATTCTGTAAACACAGCAGCAGTCACAACGCCGCAACTCTGCTTCATGGTTTGATATGAGAGATGAGATGAATAATAGAAGGAAAGCAGCAAACAGTGGAAAATTAAATTGGACATGTAATGCTTTCAATTCATGTTCTGAACTTTCACAACGTTTGTTTACGCTGACAGAATTGCACGCAGCTCAGGCCTGATGCAGCTGGCCAATCAGATCAGTAAAGAGACAGTGCCTTTAACCCGAAAGCGTTTGAGCTACATAGCGGCTCAGTGTGCACAGTGGTGCTGCAGCAGGGAAGCACAGGGGTGGATTTTTGCCCATAAAAACTAATTAAAATAGAGTCCGAAGTGAAAATAAGAGATAAGATAATATTGTGCATTGTGTATTTATGTGTTCTATACAATCTTAGGGGGATGAATTGTTACTCATGCGGATAAGAGGTTCCTGCTGATTTATTTCATCTCAAATTCACTAATACTGCAGTATCATAAACGGGTCCAGTGATGAATACACAGCGTACACTGACCCAAGAGCTGTCAGGCTCAAAGTTATTACCCGCTGTGCTGCACAGAATATATTACCAGAGTAGAGTTTGAAGAAATTACATCAAATATTTAAACGTGGTGACGTTTTGTATTAAAAACTGTCCTCAGTAGGATTTACTGGAGGGTCAGGTCATGTTTGGGTGAATAATGTATTGTGGTGTTTTTTTAAAGATAATGTGCTAAGTGTCTAGTTTACACACAGTGATTAATTTTTGATCCATCGCATCACGTGCAGCCTGCTGATGAAATGTTGTTGTTTTACTGCAGCGTGGTGCAGATCCAATCATATCTGAGCTCATCCATCAGTCACTGATGGACTTTGTGTTGGTGTGTGTGTGATGTGTTTTGCTCTTAATTGGCACGGATGTTTTGGCAGCGGCGTGTAAGAAAAGCTTTAGAATGTTCTGAGTGTCTCTGCGAGTGTTCTAATGTTATTAGCTGTTGGGTGTGGGAACAGGAATTATAGCCAAGGATAAATATTTAATTGTCGCCTTTATAGGAGTTGGCTCCAAAACTCATTTTTACTCATTTTTCTAAGGAATAAAGAGATTTTGAGGCACGAATACAGCACAGCATGTTTACATTCAGCTCTGAATGTAATAACATCATAATAATGGAGGCACTTGGGGTAGAGATTCACATTAACTCTGCAGCTTTTGCCTTTAACCAACTTGTTAATATTTTACACCACATACACTGAGGAATCAACCAACAAAAGCAGTTTTCTATGATAATAAAAGGTATTAGAATGCAATTCTAGTGTATGTTTTCTGTGTTTACATTCTGTCTGTCTGTCTGTCTGTCTATCTGCCTGCCTGCCTGTCTGCCTGTCTGCCTGTCAGCACCGTATCACAAAACACAAGAGACAGATTTCAGTGAAAGTCCGGACAGTTGAGTTGATTTATGGGAAGATCCAGATTTTCTCCATCTTTAACGTTGCAAGGTCCCAGCATTTCGCTCTCTTTCTCAACAACGAATCAGACACCAAACTCAAGCATGTGTATCGTATGATGCAGTGTGAACGGTGGCAATTCAGCCCCGATCCATGTATTGATCCTGATCTGTCAGATTGTCGTTTATGTTTGGACACTTTTATGGCCCTGTACATACATTAAGACTACAAACTACCATTATATATGTATGCTAATGCGTTGGTGGGAATGTTTGCCCTCTGGTTTAGCATCCTCCCTTTGCGGCCTTATAAATGATCAGTCACAGTATAGAAACATACAGAGAACACGTGTCCTTTCGTCCTCTATCACCTGCAATTACAAAAAAAAGAAACAATAACGTCCACACACCCTGCACAGGCTCATCTTACATATAAAAAGATCTCAGCGGTGTCACCATGCAGACTCGGCGGCGTGTTTAAGTCACGGGGGAGCACAGTGTAACACAGCAGGCGCTTTATTTAAGAGCATGGGCTGCTGTTCACTGATAGAATTGGATGAAGTATTTGACAGAAAGTCCATTAAAAGAGATGGAGCTGTGAGGCAATTACGGAGTGCTGAGGGAAGCAGGATGGGCGCCTTTTTATGTTATACTTCAGACGCCGTGTGGAAAATGAGAAGAAGCCGATCTTCTGTCACAACAGCTGCTATTAATACAACAAGTGGTCACTACCTTCGCCTCGGCAAGGAGTATCTTTCACCCAGAAAGTGAATGAGATGACGCACGCTGTCGCCGCCGGCACGGGTCAAATGCCTCGCGGGTCGGCCTTCACGGGTCGGCCTTCACGGGAAAGTTCAAAGCATCCTGGGAGACATGCAGAGATCCTTTAATTCCCTTTGTTTACTGCTCGTTTATCTCCAAATGAATGGCAAAATCTACATGTCAATAACAAATAATGCTCCTGTTAATTAAAAAGGGAAACGTTTGGGGTTTTAAACACATTCCCCTCAGTTATTACCACAGCGTTTAAATCTTCTGCCTGGTGACAGCTGCATGCGGGGGATGAAAGCTTCCTCCCTGGGTGCCTTATTGAGCTGCCTGATGTTCAGTCAAGACGGGAAAATTTAAAATCTCCAGACTCTAAACATCCTCTAAGCAGGCTTAAACTGTGTAATGCAAGGAGCTCAAGTTAAATGTAGACGTTCATCAATAATGCTCAGACATAAGCACTCCTTTGGTTTTAATATTGCGGTTTGACATTTGGAAATGTTGACGTTTCTTTCAATGTTTGCTGTTTGATGTCACAGGTCCAGACTGGGTTTAGACAAGGAGCAAGGAATGATTCACCTGGAGATCAGTGTGTCTGATGGACGTGAGTATTCATAATAATCATTAATAATAATAATAATAGTATAATAGTATTTTGTTAAGTATGACTTCACTGTGTAAAGTAAATTCCCAGAGACGTGAACTCTGATTTCCGTCTTTATCGAAGACAATCTGCCTGGATTTCATCAGTTAATCCTTCAGAGTCTCAGGTTGAAAACTAAGTGAGCCTCTCGTTTAATAACTTTTCCAAAAACTATTGGGAGCCCGATAAGATTGAGATCGTAGGTGTGAGATGCAGAGGCGCCCCGGCTCCACAAAGCAGGCACACGCAATCTGGGGACTGTGCTCATCTCTGCTCACATGAACTCTGATCTGATCAAAACGATTTTCAGAAAGAAGCATTATCGAAATGGAAAAGCCTCCAAATGCATCTCTGCAGACCCGAGTGTGCATCAATTCGTTGTGAGGCTAATTGTCTTCTACAAAGGGAACAAATGGAGGAAATTACTGCTCTGCTGTTCGCCCCAGGAGTGAGTGTCCACACCGAAACTGGAACAACATGTTATGCTGACAGAGATGGATAGGAAAAAAGAAGAGTAGCAGCAAAACACCTGAAGCAATCGAGTGAAATGGAGAGGGAAACTCGCTGTTTGGGGCTCAGGAGCAATCAATTCTAATTTGTATTCAGTTGTGCAGGGGGGATATTTTCTGTAAGTTCTGACAGTTATAAGAAATTGATAAATAATAAATCAATGGCAGAATTGTTGAAATAGAAG
Organism: Genypterus blacodes; assembly: GCF_046128005.1. Classification (NCBI taxonomy): domain Eukaryota; kingdom Metazoa; phylum Chordata; class Actinopteri; order Ophidiiformes; family Ophidiidae; genus Genypterus; species Genypterus blacodes. Next base: position 934,571 of record NW_027466833.1, read on the forward strand.
AAAATTGGTGTTTTTGAGTCTTTTTAAGTTGCTCTCAGGAAGCTGGGATGCCAGTTGGAAGCAATTAATTGCATGGCAGGATAGAAAAGCTAGAAGTTTGGAGCTGCAGAAGAACCCTGTAGACCTGAAGGGAGCTGAAGCGAGGAAGCACAGAAGCAGGGAGGAACACCAAGGTCTCAGATCGTCTTCATCTGTCAGGAGAGTCTGATCAGAAGCTACAGATTCATTGAGTCCAACGAGGTTCATAGAATTTTTTTCACCACTTTGACCGTGAAGGTTTTAAATATGTGCACTAGAAATAAAAAGCAGAACTAATTTAGGACTTAAATGAAGATCGGGACACGTTTGATGATGAATTTCACTTCACTCAATTTTCTATTAATTTCTGCTAATTTGTTTCACTGAGTCACACAATGTCATGCCGGCCTCTGCGTCTCTGCCAAGTGGGAGGCAGGCAGATGCCTCATAGCGTTTACTTCCTGCCTCCCTGCCAGGCCGATGCGTCATTTCCTAATCCTCAATTTCACAAATATGATAACAGTGACAAAACTCTCCCCCTTCGTCGTCGTCGTCCTGGTGAATTAGCGTTGAAGCAGAGTGAGTCTTCATTTGATTAAGCTAATTCATTTTTCAGGGACCAGAGTGAGACGCGGCACTTTTCTTGGCGTAGTAAGAGAGAGAAAGAGAAGGAGAGAGAAAGAGAGGGACCTCTGAGCCGTATGAGGCCCCTCTGTCTCCCCTGGGGGTGAGCGGCCTTATTTTGGCTGATGCTAACACGCTGGGACAGCTCTCTCCACTTTATCTATTAGCGAATAAGAATAGAGTCCCCAAATGTCTTTCTTCTCTTTACCTCTACGGCCTCCCTTAAAACCCTCGGCATAAGCAACTCCTGCACCCTGATTGAGGACTTTGTGAAGGTGGTTTGTTTTTTTTATTGTTCCCCCTCCTGTGTGATATGATATTTTTAGCTCCGTCTCTCTGCCGTATCTGCAGGGTCACAGTACATAACGTGTAAGCTGCAGAACTGCTCGGATGCAAACAAGGGCAGGCCTTTCCCCGGATTTATCGTCCCCGACACCCTGGTGGTTCAGGACGAGTACGTTTTCATCCAGGTGGGTTTTTATGGCGAGGTCTGGCTTCATTAAAAGGCGATTAAAAGCAGTAAAAGCGCTGCATTGAATTGCATCTTAATGTATGGTCGTGTTGTTCATTAACTAAGAGGGGCCATTATCTCGGGAAGGGCAGCGCCACATTAAAGGCATTAAAATGGCCGCCCTCCTGCTACGCGCAACATGCTAATTAGCAAACATTGAGAGCGGTTGTGGTGGAAGTTGTTTAATGTTTCTTTCTGGAAATTGGTGTACACAAAGATGTTTATGAGCTTCTTTTTTTGTGTGAGTTTTTATGAATTCTTTAACTACTCTTTATGGCTTTGCTAGGTGCCAGTCGGCGGTCAATCTGTCCATTATGTCTCCTATAAAAGAAATTCATTCTACCCGATGAAGCTTCCCAAGTACACGCTGCCAAAGGTAAGACGACACACAAACACACACAGAACAAGAGCAACGTTAAACTTTGCTTCGAGGCGTCGTTATTTATCTCGCCGGTCTAATTTGCGGTGTCAGGATGATGAGTTCCTGCGGGTGACAGCCGTTTAGGAAATGATTTTATAAGTGCGGCTGCCTCCAATGCTAACGCGATTCTCAGTCATCTATGAGTCACAACGTTAGCTGATGAATGATTTTAATTGTCTCCCAAACATTAATATCCTTCAAAGAAAATGGATCTAATCGTGCTAAATGATATGTTTGGATTTAGCCTTTATTCACGAACCACGCATGGTTTCTAATGGATTCCTGCTGCGCTCAATCTTCATCAGAAATTATTTTCTGAAAAATGAGATCTGCAATAATGCGTTTAATGGTGTAGAAGAAGCCGTTTGCATCATCTGTCAGCCGCTAAACAATGTGCCGCGCCGCTTCCCTGTCTGCTTAGCGCACAACAGGCGAGCCGAGAGGGTTCAGTATCCTTGTCAAGAGAGATTCAGGCACCACAACAGCCAGTGTGACCTCCATCAGTCCATCAGTCTATCAATCCATCAAGCCATCAGTCCATCAATGTCCATCAGTCCATCACGCTGTCCAACCATCCACATCTAGTGTCAAAATCCTCCCGAGAAGGACACTTATCATCTTCCTCGTCTCACTGAGGTGAAGGGATTCAGCAACTATAAACTCAGCCTCTCTCCTCCTCTTTATTTTTAGTTAAGGTTTAGTTTAAATTTGGATCACATATTCTACCTGAGAGCCCTCATTATCCTGACTGAACTACATAATGACATCCCGACTGTTCCACATTCAGGACTTGCAGATAATCAGCACGGACGATAACCAGGTGGTGTCGGCCATCCAGGACTCGCATCAGAACGACTCCTACAACCTGTACATGTCCGAGTCCCGGGGTCTGTTCTTCACCCTGATGCTGGAGAACGTGGTGAGCAGCGGAGGACCTGAAGGCAACATCATGATCGACCTGTACGAGGTAGGCCAGCCGCCGCGCCACCACCATCTGCTAATGTGTTCACCGGATGGACGAGCACGATCGCAGGCCCGCGAAGGCAACTGATGCATTAATTTAACACATTTATGAATGTTTACCTCATAACCCCAACAAATGCTACAACTGCTTTGTACATCATTAAAATGCAAATTTATGCTGTTGGGAGAGACGCAGAGACACAGACGCAGGTTTGTCCTGTACTCTGCACTAATTCATTTCATCATTTCATCAACAGAAAGTGTCTTTTTCACAACGTTTGTCACTTCCTCATGGTGTTGTGGAGGGTGTCGGGTTATTAGGTTAAGATTGAATCACTGAACTCGGTGCTCTGTGGAGAATCGGATGGAGTTAAATGGAGGCGGACAGATTTCCTCCTCAATTCCACTGACTCCACAATCCTCCAGACTGCTGCTTTAAACAGAAGATGGATTACCAGAATATTAAATGGGCTTTGCAGACTTTGGGTAAAGTGAAACGGTCCCCATTCTAAATAGGTGACATTGGACTTTTATTGACAATTGTTTCATTGGATTCAATTCTCTGGAGAACACCACGAGCCTTTGTTATACTTGTTATTTTGGCTGTACCACATTAGTATTTGGACCTAATAAGATTCTATTGATTGATCGTAATCCAGTTGCTGTGTTATGCATTTCCCAGTAATGTTGTCACTTTTTTACTAACTTTCTGTGTAATTGCCTCGTCCACTTCCTTCCACTCCTCCCTCGAGAGCTTGTCCTGTTGGTATCGGCAAGTAAATCCATTTCACGCATTTTACGTGATATTACTTTACGATAAACCTGAAGTGACTTGACCGGAAAACAAAACTTCCGCTCTTCTCTCACAGTCCAAATTGAGTAACTCTCCCTCCATCACTTTAGGAAACATTACAATGCAAGACTCAGGCATGCAAAACAGCAGCGTTTACACGGGGCTGGAACATATCATATCAGTGTTGACAGATTCACTACCAGGCATAGTTGCACCAAGCTCAGAGAGCAGCGACTGCACATGTAGGCTTCACTGCAGATCATCCTCATCTGGAGCCAGCAGTAAAAAGCATCACATTGTTACAATCACGCACCTCAGACAGCCCGCCAGCGGCCAATCCGTCGCTCTGCTCACTGACCTCTATGCACATTTCCCTCCTCCCGGAAATGTTCTCCCCTAAGTCCTGACCTGTAGGGGACGCAAAGTGGCCCGCTCTGCGTCGGAGGAGAAGATTTTGGCCCTTAAATAGAACAGCAGAGTGAGTGGAAGCCATGTTGCATGTGAGCGTCTCCGTGTCCCTGCACAGAGCCACAAAGAAGTGGAAATGTCTCTTGGCTGCACCATATGTTGTTTTGATTACGCTGAGGCCTACAGATGGTCCAAAATAGTGTTCCCTGTCACATTCAGACATCTCATCCTCTCCCAACCAGGCCTTCAGCTTTTCTTCACCCTGAATAATTCACGTCAGGGCTTCTTTTTTCTTTTTTTTTTTTTGCTCTCCACATTTTGGCAACACCCCCACCTCCCCCCTGTCTCTGTCGTGTTGTGTTTGCAGGTAGCTGGGATTAAAGGAGTGTTCCTGTCAAATAAAGTTGTCGAGAACCAAGTGAAAACTTACATCACATACAACAAAGGGAGAGACTGGCGCCTTCTGCAGGCTCCAGCTACAGATCTCCAGGGAAACAATGTGTATTGTGAGCAAGTAAGTTAGACAATAAACAGAGAGGCAAACTCAGGACTCTGACACAAAGGGTGGATTTTATTTGTTTTTCATACATGACAATACAAAAATTAACTGTTAAATTATGATAAATCCACTTTTTGCCGTCCCCCCCATAATCTCCTGCACGCTGCTGTTCCCTCAGCCGTACTGCTCCTTACATCTGCACCTCCATGTGTCAGAGAATCCCTACACCTCGGGAAACATTGTCAGCAAAGATTCGGCTCCAGGGATCATAATAGCATCAGGTGAGCTGTTTGTTCTGCACGATCCATACGGGATCTTCAACCGCCCCCGCCCCAAACTCTCCATCTGCAGCTTGTTCTGTTTTCTGCACGAGTGGATGATTGTCTGTTCCCCTGCATGCGTGAAATGAAAACGCATATGAGACACATCTATTTGATAACGCTGCCACCGCTACCATACGGCCATGACTGCATAATGAATGAAGCCCTGCTTAAGATGGTGAAACATAATGATGCGCTTTGGATTCAGGTGTGGTCGGACCTGAACTGACGAGCAGCAACGTCAGCGTTTACATCACATCTGATGCTGGAAACACCTGGAGGGAGGTATGGGATCATGACTACACACAACACACACACAAAGCCTCTTCTCCTATTTGAAAATTAACCAACGTCCTTAAATGCACCACGGCTGACGAGTACAATCACCTGGACAAGTGACGTTGCCTCATTGACTAAATACAGAAGAACATTTGGAAGGGTGGAAGTATGAATATGAGAAGGATTTCTTTATTTTCCAAGATAAAAGATGCATATTTACTCCATAATAGGCAATCAACAGTTACAATGTGGTCGTGATAGAGGAGTCTGGGCTGAGCCAGATGCTGAAACAGGGTGGAAACAGGCTGGCTCAGCCTGGGAGGAGGTATGTACTCTCTGTGAGTGCTCCTCTGGGTTTTTAAAACTCTTCGCCAGCGACACAACTCAGTATATCCTAAAACAAAAAAAAAAGCTTTGAGGTTTGATTCCCTCCTCTAATCAGTAAGAGAGAGCGTAAAGCAAAGGCAGCAGCAGATTCTGTCTCTGCTGCCGGCTTATGACTCCATAAATCTCTGAGGGGGAGCAACACTTTGATGGCTGATGCATAAACACAGAGGCTTTATGCTCCTGTGCTGCTGCTGTATGTGTCCCCGCTACCATCAGCGTACTTCATGTGGACTGATGTGTCATTCGGTGCTGTCCCTGTGTCCCTGTGTCCCTGCGTCCCTGTGTCCCTTCGTCCCCGTGTCCCCGGCAGGTTTTTGACGAGGAGTACAGCGTGTTTTTCCTGAATCAAGGAGGATCTCTGGTGGCCATTCGACACACTCCTCTGCCCATCCGACACATTTGGTGAGCTCCTCGTTTCCCGCCGAAAAAACAGACACGATGCCGTCGCCGTGCCGACGCCTGTGGCCTGGGCTGTCTGTGATCCAAACCCCTTTCTTTCTTTCTTCCCACAGGCTGAGTTTTGACGAAGGCAGAAACTGGGACAGATATAGCTTCACCGCCTCGCCGCTGTATGTCGACGGCGTGCTGGGGGAGCCGGGAGAGGACATCCTCATCATGACGTGAGACGCCGCATCATCACACACAGCTCCTTCATGTACTTAAAGGCCCCATTAAGGTCTAGAAGGGTCAATGATAACAGCACATTACAGTTTCTTTCTTCTTTGGGTCGTGTGGTCCAGTGGTTCTAAGATGCTGGATTAAGGCTCCTGTCTCTTCAGGGTTGTGGGTTCAAATCCCTCTGCAGCCATTTTTAGGTCTCTTAAGTGTATGTGTGGGTTTCCTTCAGGGACTCAGGTTACTTCCATCATCAAAAAGACACGAGTTTGGTCAATGACTCCTGCTGTTGCTCTTGACCGAGGCACTAAGTCGCACCGTAGCTGCACTCTGCTCCAAATGCAGAGAACACAAGTCTGCACTTTCTTCATAAAGCAGCCACATGTCTACTTAAATATCTATTGGACCCTTTCCCGGCTTGTCATTGCAGGATATTCGGTTATTTCAGTCATCGCTCCGAGTGGCAGCTCGTCAAAGTCGACTTCCGTTCCATTTTCAGTCACCAGTGCACATCTGAGGATTATGAGACGTGGCAGCTACACAATGAGGTAATGATCGATCGCTGCTAATAACGCTGCTCGGTTCGGCTGCAGATTGAGCTCGGATCTCTTTCTTGCAGTCGTATAACCCAAACAATACGGCTAAATAAAAGGATGGAGAGATCCTTTGAAATGCTTGTGATGCATTATACATTACAGGACGAAGCGTGTGTCATGGGAATGAAAAGGTTTTTCCAAAAATTGAAAGCAAACGCCCGATGTGTCAAGGCCAGAGATCAGTACATTCCCCAGATGTGGCAGTCGTGTCCGTGCACAGAGGCGGATTTCGAGTGGTGAGTCTCCCGCAGCCTCTCGCCTCGCTTCATTGAGTCTAGCCCCGGCTCAGAACACATGAAGTAAAACAGAGGCACTGTGAGAACACACAGCCGGTCTGATGCTAACTTCATAACATAACCTTCAGTCTAAGTTACTATATGCACACACACACATTTGGTAACACCAGCTGTAATTTTCAGCACATTTTGTAATCCTAAACCCAGTGTCACGTCCTTCACCTTCTATTTATTCACTGTGTTACATATTTTAAATGCATAATCCTAATCCGTTACGGGTTTCCTCTCTCTCTCTCTCTCTCTGTGTGTGTGTCGACTCAAACAGCGACTACGGTTTTGAGCGGCAGAGCGACGGGAGCTGCTCTCCGGCTTTCTGGTTCGTTCCTTCAGCGACATCGAGAGACTGCATCAGTGGAGACAGCTTCCTCAACACCACCGGGTACGACCGCAGTCATTTGCATTCACACACCAGCAGAGGATATCTGGTAAACAAAGGCCTTTGCTGAAAAGGTCGCTGGCAGCTCGGCTCTAAACTCTCTGCTAAAGTGCTTCATGGAGCGGCAAGAAAGTTTCCTAACCTTGAAATGTGTGAAAATGTGAAGCATCTTATTTAAACACTTAAGTGAAAAGTAACAAGGCCGCAGTGGAGAAATGCTCCAATTCAGGTAGAGGCTCTATTCAAACTGCATCAGAACTAAAATCTCAAAACTGAACGTACAAGGTTTTCAGTTCAAATGTCTAAAGAAGGAGAACAAAGCAGAAGAATTAAAACACAGGAGTAGAAGAGAGAAAGAAGGGTCTTGGGTTGTGTCTCAGACTGTTTCCTGGCTGTGCTGCAGCTATCGCAGGGCTCTGTCTAATAACTGCACAGAGGAAAGCCTGCTGAGGTTCACCCCCAGGCGACAGAAGTGTCCCAGCCAGGCACCCAGAGGCCTCCAGCTGCTCACCAGCGAGGGGACGCTGGTGGCAACGCAGGGGAGGAACGTCACCTTCATGGTCTTCCTGGAGGAGGTCAGAGCTCTCATACGTTTGTCTTCATTGTGAATAGATTGCACAACAGGTATCTTCTCATTATTTCCTTTCTTCTGTGTTTTCAGGGTCTGAGTTCAGGGACGAGCGTGACGGTGGACTTTGGCGACGGCACGGCCATATCCTACGTGAACATCAGCTCCATAGATGATGGGGTCAAGCACATCTACAACAGAGTGGGCATCTACCAGGTCTCTGCCACGGCCAGCAACAACCTGGGCTCAGACAGAGTGATCCTGTACCTCCACGTCTCCTGTGAGTCCAGACAATGAGACAGGAACGTCTTTAATGAAGAGCTGAGCAATCATCAGGGATGTTTGATGTTTGTCATTGTGCTTCTTGCTTGGATCATCGGATCAGTGTTTCTGTTTATAGGTCCTCATCATCATCATCATCTTCATCATCATCATCATCATCATCATCATCAACTGACAATAGTCCTTCACATGTTAAGGCATCCACCAGTGAGTCCTTACCTATCTATCTATCTATCTATCTATCTATCTATCTATCTATCTATCTATCTATCTATCTATCTATCTATCTATCTATCTATCTATCTATCTATCTATCTATCCATCTATCTATCTATCTATCTATCTATCTATCTATCTATCTATCTATCTATCTATCTGTCTACTCAGTGGAGTATGTGCTCTAGACAGACAGACAGACAGACAGAGAGAGGGAGAGAGAGAGAGAGAGAGAGAGAGAGAGAGCGATAGATAGATAGATAGATAGATAGATAGATAGATAGATAGATAGATAGATAGATAGATAGATAGATAGACAGATAGACAGATGGACAGATGTTGATTTCCTGCCTTGGTTTCTCTCTGAAGGTGCCCTTGAGCAGATTCAGCTCTCTGCTCCCTCGGTGGCTGTGAAGAATAAAGCTGTAAACCTAACAACCCTGCTGCGCCCCGGCAACGTGGGAACAGTCATGTATTACTGGTGGATTGATAACAAAACCGAGGTACACAGTATTTCGCTCTCTCTCTCTCTCTCTCTCTCTCTCTCTCTCTCTCTCTCCCTCTCTCCCTCTTTCTCACCCTCTAGCTTGAGTGACAAGTCCACATTTACACGTCCCCCCTCTCTCTCTATCTCTCTCTCTCCCTGCCTGCCTCCCTCCTTCTCCCTCCACCAGCCCGTGGTGACCTTGGAAGGCGGGATGTCCTACTCGTTCTCCGAGCGTGGAAGTCACACTGTCACCGTTCAGGCTTCAGTTGGCAACGCCGTTCATCAGGACCAAACGTCTGTGGCGGTGTACGGTGAGCCGCGTTTGGCCTCTTGACTCTCATTCTGTCTCTGCGCTCGGCTCCACAGAGCTCACAGACAGGCGGCCGTCTTCATTTTCAAAAGTGGACGTGACAATAAAGTTCTGGAAACTGACAAGAAGTTTCTGGACCAACCAAAAGTATTTTCAGCCTTCTTCTGAATATATTTCTCTGCTTTTTTTACATTTGGAGTTATGACATCATGACATCATCTATCCACACGCTGCATTCAGTGTTATTTTAAAATCAGACGGGAAAATAAATAATAGAAAAACGAGTTTCATTCTTCTGCAGAGCAACACGAGCAGCTTGTTTGTTTTGTCCTCCATTTAATTTCACTTATAAATATTAAAGGAAGCATAGAATGAATTTACGAGCGGATGACCTCATGCAGCTGCAAGGCGTCTGTCAGGACGTAAATCCGGTCCAAACCAGTTTAAAAGAGGCAGAAGTGGAAATGAGCCTGGGTGTTAAATCATAGTGGAGTTCATATTTCACTCAACTGTGAAACATTTCCACTTGCAAGAATAAGCAGATAGAAGTGCATCTGCTCATAAAAGCGCTTAATAACTGAGCTGCATCTCAGCACAGAGCCTCATGATGAAGTTTAGAGTAGAGAAGTATAAATTGGATTCCTCTCTGTGTTTTTCTAGATTATTTCCGTTCCCACGTCTTGGCGTTCTCCTCTAACCTGGACGATCTGAACCCCGGGGTGGCCGAGTGGCGAGAGGACGTGAGCCGGGCGGTGAAGAACACGGTGGTTCAGGTCAGCAAACAACCCACGACGTCATCGGGAACCTTCTGCCAACTACTTCCACTCCAATCCAATCCGCTTCGCAAAACACTTGGCGTCAAATAAATCCCATAAATCTCCCATCCTCCCGTACTTTCACACTGATGGTCATGTGTCAACTGTGGACCTCCTCCGCTCGCAGCATCTTTAACGCTCGCCCGGTAATTAGTTGTTAACCTTTCGACTCGGACTGCAGCATCAGAATTCACTGCAGCCGGTAAAGCAGACTGCAAACTGAACTCGTTAAAAGGCTGGAGGGCGGTGGAAGCAGCCAGGAGGGATGTGGGTTCCTCCTCTCCAAAGTGTTCAGAGGACCACAAACTTCCCCCTTCTTTGAGCGTCTCTGCCTTTGAGTGTCTCTGAGTTCCTCTCAGACTGTCAGAAGAGCAGCAGATTATGTAAAAGACCTGGATACTGAGTTCTCTATATATATCCCAGAGTAGCCCTCAGTATGAAACATTCACTTTGACCTTCTGTCCTGTCACATATTACCACGCTTTACACCAAGAAACTGACAGGGGACCTCTGGTTATGGCGTCAAATGCACTTAAAAGCTCTGGCCTTTACCAAAGCCTGTCAGGTTGCGTCTGCGTGTCTGAGCTGACGTGTGCATCATACTCTGACACCGCCTGGTACTTAGGCCAATGATATCTGAAGCAGAAAGCCAAGCGCTGTTTAGTCTTTAATGTGCGGTGTTGCCCCCGGGATCTGAGGTTCAAAAGGTCAGAGTGTTTGGAGCGTAATTAACTGAAATGCCTTTGAATTGTGTTTCTGTTTGGGATTGAAGGTCACGGGGATCAGCGAGGAGCAGCTTCTGGTGGCGGTGCTTCCAGGTTTGCCGACCACGGCCGAGATGTTCATCGTGCCGGAGAGGAGGTCGAGAGACGGAGCGGCGGATGAGAAGTGGGCCAACATAGATCAGGTCTGCACTCCCGTCACCAAACTGTGCTCCGGTTGACACTGTGATGTGGTTCGGCCTGATAATTAAAAGTGAGTGAGAGTATAATAATAAAGTCTCAGCGCTCCAGAGATTACGTCTCAGGAGGATCCCGCCTTTACTTGGCGGAGCGTTATCTAACGCGGCGGAGTCGTGGGAATCTGGAGAATAACGATCGCAATCTTGACAAATCAAGCAAGAACCTGAGAGGGGAGAAGAGTTCAGATGCTTGTGTTTGCTGGAAATCCGCCCTCATAGCGTTTTAAGAAAGCAGCCTCAGTCAAGAGTTGCGGCGGTTGCTATGAGACATCTGAGACGAGACTCTGGACGGAGCCTTCGTCACGATGGCGGAAAGAGATGAGTTAAGGTTAAAAAAAGGTTCCTGTGGATATTTGATACGTAGATTTGGCAAAGTGAGCTTAAGAACCCAGTCTGTTATTAATAAAGGAAACCATATTGATACGATGTGTGTGTGCTGACATCACTTACATCAGACACACTCAGTAGTCGCCTGTTCTCCACCAGTATGAAGCTTCACTGTTCTCTCATATCATAATTAACAATATATCACCTTTATTTGACAGGATAGCTGATGGTTTTCTGCCGCAGTATTTCAGCTCTTTGAATGTTTCCCGGCCCTCCAGGCAGCCATTTATTTCCATTCAGCGCAGCACGGCGGTAAAATCCATTTGTTAGAAGCTTAGAAGTGACTTCAGTGAGATAATGCATCATGATGCTCTGTCAAGGTTTTTAAATGCAATTCTAAATGTTAATTTGAAGTGAAGCCTGATAATAAGTCTGCACGGCATTACAGGGAAACAACACAGACACCATGTTGGTTGGGATTAGCCAACCTGCCCTTCATCCAGACAGAGGATAAGGAATGAAAGGAAAATACTGGGAATTAGTGTAATAGCACAGATGTTTGTCAAGTCAATAGTATTTGTATAGCCCAATATCACAAACAATGACTCAAAGGGCTTTACAGACCCACAACATCAGAAACATTCCCCACCCTGCCGAAAGCCTTCGAGGAAGACGAGCTTCCTAAAAGAACTCCAGAGAAATCCTTAATGTATAAGGGAAAAAATGGAGAAACCTCTGGAGAAGCAATTCCAAGAGATTGTGGTCAAATGCTAAATGTTGCCTTTCTTGAAGTGATAGAAACACAGAGAAAGAGATTTGTTTCATTTATTTTGTTATCAAGGAATAAGCAACAACAACAACACACATCATCGAATTATAGAACATGTCTGCACTGAATTCTCTGTTTAGTCATCGTATCAAATAACAAGCTTGAATCTCCAGGAGTCTTCATGTTGTTATGCCGGTTGAATCCTGTTAGAATAACTTTGTATTATTAATCCGCCGGCAGAAACACTGCAGCCCTGCTTTGTGTTCGCGTCTCTTCAGTGACACCAGGCGATGAATTGTATTTCCCATCCTGCTGTAGAGTAATGCGCCTTCACACCACTAGAGGGCAGTATCGCCCCACTGAACTGCAGCTTCCCGCAGCTCAAACCGGCATCCATCACAAAGCTCAACCATCTCAGGCTCTCTGCAGCCTGGGAGAAGTTTGCTCAGACAAAGTTTCAATGAGTGATAATTTCAATTTCAAAGCCGCGATCATTTGGTGTCATCACGCTTTATGTTGCGCAATCACATCTCTGCCGGGCAAAATCTGTCCATTATCTCAGCCGCGGAACAATTGTAAGACTATTAAATATGTAAACAAAACAATAAAGCAGAGATATTTATTTAAAACACACAGCCAGACAAGCTCATTTGTTCATCATAACAAATAAGACCTCAATATAGCAGAAGTAAACACATTTCTGCTGGCTCACCGTCAGTCTTGAAGGAAGTTAATAGGTATTTAATTACATTGATGCATCATATAATTGGCGCTATGGAGAAAGGAGCAGCAACTGGGGCAGGCAGCCTGGATTGGGAATTAAAGAGATGTATTTATCTACAGGCTGTCTGATTACCTGGCAGAAGCACACACACAATAGGGTCATAAATCTTCACTTCACTGTTTTCATCTCCAGTGAGTGAGTCCACGTGCAGCATGTATGCATCAAGCCAGTGTGTGCCCACGCACGCACGCATACGTGTGTGTGTGTGTGTGTGTGTGTGTGTGTGTGTGTGTGTGCGTGCGTGGAGACAAGCTTATTAAAATGTGTAATAGATTTACTGACCCTGATATGCCACTAGAATAAAAAGTAATTATTCATACTGTGCAGCCCGTTCTAATTTTAACCAGTGGAAAGATTTTCGAAGGAGATGGAATTATTGAGGCATGGTTAAGGACTCAGACGGGCGGTGGAAAGACATTTTGCTCTCTTGTTAAATGACTGCTTGATCTAGGTGTGAAAAGCAAAGGGAGCTCGGCTACTCGAGGAGAAAAATTAAGACGGTAATTCTACAACATTACAACATAGTTTGATTTACCAGAGCTTTATTTTAGGAGGGGGGAGGAGGGGAGGAGGGGAGGAGGGAGGAGGAGGGAGATGGGTGTATAGATAGGAGGTGCCAACAATCGCATGGTGACAGAAATGGCAGAAGATTTGATTTGATTTTTTTTTCAAATGTCAGCGCACCGCCACCATGTAAGTGGAACGGCCTTTAACCTGATAGGGTCTCATGGTCGGTACCAGGTGAGGGCGTCAGGCTGCGGCGGGTTGGGAGCTTCTGCTGTGTCACATTAACATTTGCTCCTCTTTAAGAAAGAAGCCAAAACTCTGATTCATAATTCACAGAGCTGTTGGATGAAATGACTGGAGTTAAAATATTGATGATGGTGGAATATTGCTGCGCTAACGGAGGCTTCTTCTTCTTTGCTTCATCGCCCCCCTGCCTCTCCCCTCTACTGCAGCTCTCTCAGGTGCTGCTGAGTGCTCTGAACCAGGACCTGGTCCAGTTCACCATCAAGCCGGGGGTGCAGGTGAACGTGTACGGCACGCGGCTCTCTCCAGGTGAGTGTGAGAGGAGAAACAGGGAGATCCTTCCTCCATTTTTTGGGGAGAGGAAAAAGGGGAATGTTACAGGAGTTTGTCAAGATTTTCTCCTTTTTTGCTCGGAATTTTCCACTGACTGAAATTTGGAGGCTTTTTAAATGGACCAAGCATCTTTAGATCTCAACTGATGGAGAAGCTTGTGGAACCTCTGCTTTACCACTGTGTCTTCCTCCAGGGAATTCATCTTCATCATCAAAAACATTCCTGTCAGCTCCAATAATGGCTTCTGGGTTTTTGCTCCTCCCTTTTGTCTCGCAATGTCCGTTTTTCTGGTGAATGAGCAAATTCATGCTCATCCGTGACGTCATCAGAGCCAGAGCATGCGGCTGCAGCTAGTTAACATCAAAGAGTCTAAGAGTCTGATTACACTGAGATACTTTCAGCTGTTATACGAGTCATTCATTCATTAAAATAATGAGTTAGTTCATAATGCCCCACTACATTGCAGTCAGGTAGAAATGTCTTCAGGCTTTTAGGAGCAGAAATGGAGAAAATAAGAGCAATTACTTCATACACTGGTGACAGGAAGTCCTAAATATAATCCACCTCCATATAACATTTAGATAAATATGTGTTGTTCTATACTTGAGTTGTTGTCTCTCTCTCTCTCTCTCTGTCTCTCTCTTTCTCTCTCTCCCTCTCCCTCCCTCTCCCTCCCTCTCAGCTCCCCTTGTGGACCGGACCCACAGCAGCCACAGCGGCACTGCAGTCATCATGCTGGTGTCAGTGGTGCTGATGGGCTTGGCCATCTTCGTCATCTATAAATTCAAAAGGTACGCTGAAGATAATATCCTCACCACAACCTCATAAAGAACTCACAAGTCAAACGGGAATAAAAAATGAAGCTATGAAAATCAATCCGCACATTTTCCGACTCAGATCATTTTGAATACCGAATTTGTCTGTGTGTGTGTGTGTGTGTGTGTGTGTGTGTGTGTGTGTGTTTGCATAATGGCCCCCGTGTGACTCTGCCGCATTATCCACGTGTGAGCACCTCAGAACTTCCCTCCCCAAAAAACTTTCCTCAAGTATTCAGCCTGGACACATCTCTGAGTTATGGACACGTGCGGCACAATAATAGGCTGAGGAATAAGACAATTCCCCTCTGTCTCAATCTGCAGAATATTACTGCCAATGACAGCCTAATCAATTCTCCCAGAGTGCAGAGCGGGTGTCAGAGTCCTGCAGTTATCAATATTCATCTATCTGACAATGTGAGGGTTGACCTTTTGGAAATGCTAAACACAGCCATTCAAGGTGAGGGGAACACGGGCGGGATGGCAGGAAAGGTTGAGGAGATAAGTCCTGAGACAACATATATTATACAGTGAGGGTCACATGACGTACAGTCAACAGCCTCACTGCCACACGGCTAATCCTGTGACAATCACACAGAGACAGAAGGCTTATTCCCTCATCTTCCTCGGTTTGTACCATTCCAAAAGGGGGGGAAGTCAGAGATGAAACTTTCAGCGTCATGGTTTCTAAATAAATTTCCCCCAAAACCACCACAGGAGCAAATTCACCCTGAAAAATCTCTCTCAAAATGTCACTGCACCAGCCAGTATGAGAGAATCACTGAGGGAGAAATCTGGAATTAGGCCTGCAAGATGTTGGTGTTAAGTAAAATGAGTGTGTGTGTGAGGGGGGGATGAGAAATTGATTGAAACCTGAGGTGAACAATATGAACGCGAGAGTGTAATACCCGGCGGAATGCAGGAAAAGTGCCCCACTTTGCCCGACTCCCTCATTCCTCCGCCGCCGTCCCCAACTGTTAAAAATAGTGTCACGCATTCTGCTTAGTGAAAGATTGGTGAAACAGATTTAGAGAGCGAGTCAACACTGCGCTCCACTAACTCACCTTCTGTTGTTTTGCTCTCCCCTTTGCTCTAAACTACAGGAAGATCCCAGGCATCAACACATACACAGCAGAGCAGCCAGACAAGGAACAAGAGGTCATCCCCACCGTGACCTCCATAGCCGTCCAAGGCCCCGAGGGAGACGTGGCGACCTCTCGGGATGTGACCGATGTACAGCTGGACTCGCAAAGCAGAAGTATGCCCAACTCCTACCGCTGCCTTCAGGCTTCAGTCACTGCTCGAGAATCCACAGCGTGAATTCTGTATCGCTTAGCTGATCTGAGAAGGCGAATACGTAATTATGTCACAAAAAGGCTTTAACCTTGCAGTCGCCGTGCCGCAATTCCCAAACATCCGAGACGCGTTCGCTCAAATGCCACTCAGCAGCAGTGGCCCGCCAGTCAATTTTAAAGCAGCATTAAGCCATTTATGACCTTTATTGACCCCTGTTGCCGGCGAGCAGTAACTGCAGCAGGATATCGACGAAATGCATCTCCAGCTGGGCAAAGTCTTTAGTGCGGCTTACCTCTGAATTATGGGAAAAGTCTGTGAAATTGATACAAAATGGCAAAGTCAGAGGTAAAGTCAACAGCCAGCCGGAGCAGGGAACAGACAGAAAGGTGCAGTAATCATGGAAATGTCAAGATTGTACGCGTCGCTTCGTCTTTTGCTCCCTCAGCCTCCATTATTAGTCAAGTTAAGAATGCAGAGAAGGTTCAGTGTAACAGAGCAAATATGAACCTTTGTATTATTAATGATCATATCAAAATAACAGAGAATATACTAAATCATAGGTTCCCGACAGTATTTGATTTGTCCTTTAGTTCTGTAACCCGATGACATCACCATGTGGCGCACACACCTGGTCACAAAGCAGGAGGCTGTTAAGAGCGTTTGGCCCGCGTCCATCCCTCCAGACAGAGGGAGCCGTAGAGAGAGAGAGAGAGAGAGAGAGAGAGAGAGAGAGAGAGAGAGAGAGAGAGAGTGATGATCCAGCCATTTTGCAAAACATCAGGATTTCTAGTTCATTTATGGACGAATGAGGTCACTGACATTTTTTTGGAAGTTGCAGCAATCTGGAGATATTTGGCGTTGGCTCATCAGGCCTCTACATGAAGTCACAGCATAAAATCACTTAGGTACAATTATGTCAGCGGCTGCCTCAGAGTGACATTTTGCCACAAAACGTCTAGATTTTGTAACGTGAAGTAGCAGAGAGAAAGTTACTGAGCTTGTTGAGTTTTCCAGGACCTACAGGGTTTACAGGGTTCATCTAAAGGCCAAGAGACCTGGAAGTCAACAGCAAATATCTCCAGAATGACCAAAAAAGAAAATTGCAACAGTTTGTAAAAATCGGCTTTAAAACCATTTTCTTTCCATATGCAGGGAAACAGAAGGGGATTCATGAGTTTGGTGCCCGTGAAAGGGTTAAGAATAGACACTTACAAAACATAAGAATAGAACAGAACAGAATGGAAATCTGTTTCAAAGCAACACAATAGGCAAAGTTCCAAAAATGATGCCCAGGTCATAAAGACTGATCGCTTCCATGTGAAAGATGGAAGAAACACGTTTTCCCTCAGCTTCAATGTTAATCATTAAGGTCTAACTACCTCGTAAAACATCTGCAAAGCCGTTCCAAGGTCGCGAAACCTGCAGCGTTTACATGTTTACATCACTAGCGCTCATCCTCGTCCTCTCCCCTTCTTCCGTCGCGTGGAACAGCTGTTCGCCGCCCTTCTTCCAGTTTTATTTTAGAAGCGCGTGGGGCAATTTGCCATGCAGGCCTAGTTTGCACCTTCTGTGTCTCACAAAGTCCTGAAAACAAGAAGCCAGAGCGCCAGAGAGCGAGCAAGCGAGCGAGCAGGAGGTACCCAGGCTACGCTCATTAGCATACGCGATGAATATTTAAAGATCAGACATGTAAACGCAAACTCAGCGCGGAGGCTCTGGCTCAAACTAGCCGTTACAAAGGATGTTCACCAGACAAATCTTCATAAAAATGCTAATTAATCACTGTAAATGCTGCAGTCATTCACACACACACACACACACACTTTTGGTGTTGAGATCCAACCAAAACAGGGACCTTCTTATCATCAGTTGCTCTGCAGTGCTGCTGCTGGTGAAAGCCTCAGCAGGGTTTCGTCAGAATGGACCTTTACATCCAAACACATCACAGCCAGGCTTCACATTTCTACACTTTTATAGCTCCGACTGATCCTCGTCGATACGATCATGTAGCGAGAGACGCAGCGTCGCCTCACTGGTCAGCAGAGATTTCCTTTACATTTAAGCAGCATATGCTAGTTTGTAATCAATAGTTCCTCTCTATCTCTAAATATTCGTTAAGGCTCTTATACCAAAGTGTCTTGATTGTATTGATGAAGGCGTCAAAACATTTAGCGACAGGTGGTCGGCGCTGCAGGATAGCGTCGCACGCTGACAAACAGCCACCCCCCTGCATGATGGTCCATGTTGCTAAGATACCCTTCTTAACGTGTGTGTCTATGTACCCGACAGGCCGAGCTGGTAGCCCGACGTTACTTTTCTCAGGTAAGTGAGTCGCAATCCAGTCCAAGGCAAAGCGATGCGGCGCGTCAAGGGGGAATTTATTTGACCCAATAAATTAATTAGTGTGCCGGGGAAGTCGCAGAGCGGTGAAAGCTTTTTCATCAAGAAACATCTAAGTTCCAGTTGATTTACTCTACCCGCAGCTAAACAATCGACCCGCTACCATTCAAAGACAAATGTGTTTGCAAGCAGAAATACAGCCGTATGCAAATAGCCGCATAAAACCCCTCCTCCTTGTCTCTTTCCCTCTGCTTCTCCCTCGCCAGGCTACCTGCCATCTCACACAGACATCAAGCTCTCTGATGAAGCGCCCCATGTGTTTTAATGTTGAGAGTCTATGACCGGCTCCAAAGCAATATATCTTCTCTGGCAGTTACTTCCAGCAGGCTATGAAACCATGGTCACAATGAATGGTCTCGAGTGTTTTGCTACCCATGCATGGAAGGACCAGTTCACACTGTGCTGCCTAAACCCTCCGAGGAGACTGTACAGATTTATACTCGCGTCTTGAAAAAGGAACAATTTTTGACTGAAAATACGTGTATTTTTGCAGGGACATTGATCTTTTTATGTAAATAATGTAAATCCACAATGGAGGAGGTGAGACGTTGTTTGTCTGGGCTGGATGCAACCGCATCTGTTCTTAATGTGTACAAAAAAAAGAAAAACAAAGGAAAAAGAAGTGATGTATAATAATATCTGCCGTATACTCCTATCTCTTATTCTCCGGCTTGTGTTTGTGAAGTTCATTTAGTTTAACTATGTGGAAGTAGCTGCTTATCTGAGTAAGACAGTGAGGGAACCAGATTCATTAAGCTTCACACAATCAGGAAATCTTATCATGGGACTCTCATCAAATGAAAGCTTGCAATATCCGAGATGAAGGAAGGCTCTATCGGAGTCCCACATCTGGGTATTTCATCAAGTCTGTTTCTTTTTGCAGCTCAAAATTGTCGATATGTCAAAACAAAAAATATGAACAGATGATTAAAGTGGATATATTGTTTAGGGGAGTCGTGTCCTGTAATATTCTGTTGAGTTGGAGTGAACGCTGCCACCGCTAACCCAGCAGGACAGATTCTATATGAGTGTAAGTCTGTCTGATGATCATGTATTTGGGTTATTATTGCAGTAGGAAGTTTATATTTGCGTACTTTTAACAGTCAATGTGACTTTTGAGCATAACAAGAATACTTGTGTTTCATTTTTGTTGTTGCCAAAAGCGATTCTTGTACTTTCTGATGTCTGTAAAAACAAAAAAACTGAAGAAAAAAAAAAGTTAATTCCCTGAATAATTCATCTGGTAATAAGGAAGCCGTTGTGCAGTGAGATTGCAGTAAAAAAAAAAATGTCTGTAATCTACTTTGTTAGTTCCTTTGTGGTGTGTGTCGGTGCAGGTACAAAGGTTCATCGTCTCAATGTAAATCTGAAGTCCTGACGCTTTGTTTGGAGCCTGGGACTTAACAGCATTTGAACATTTACACACATATTAAGCAGCTCATGTGTAATCGACCGTAGCCGAAAGATAAAGTCCTTGTTAAAATTTATACCACAGTTCACAATGTCAAAGGTTTCTACTCATTGAGACGCCTTCAAAGTCTATTTTTATGATCTCACTGTGAAGGTCAGACGCCTTCTTCTCGTGCATATTTTACAGTATTTTCTAGAGCAGTTTGAGTCCGGGCCAGGTCTCTTGATCTTGGGTGATTATGGTATCTACACGTGGCACCTCCGGCTCTGCAGAGGACACAATCTGCAGTTTGTTCTCGATTTCCCTCCAAGGACTCGTCGGACAAAAGCCTGTGGGTCCGTTCGCCTCCGTCCCTGCGAGGGACACAGATAGAGAAGACATATCTCCTGTCAGCCCAGCTCAGCCTACGCGCGGCGCTGTGGTCAGCCGCCGTCTCTTTGGGATAAGTGCCGGAGTTCTTCTTCATCAAACTTTTCTTTTTAAGTGTTGTCAGCATCATGTGTCAGCAAGACAAATTGACTCGAAGCTTCTCCATACTTCTTCCCTCCAATGCTCCAATTGAGCCTGAAGCATAAATAAACTTGTCATCACACAAAACGCCGTCTATCCACAGCAAAACACGAGCAGCTTCTATCTTATGCTTCTTATTTTTATGTCCAATTAACCGATATGTCGATTGGACCGTGAGTGTATTTGCATGATCATTTTCTTTTGAAGATAATTAAGAATTAGGAAAATTTGAAATGAAAGAAAAGTGAAGTGCAATATTCTGCACTGCTGGAAGACTCAAACAGCTCAATACGTACAAGTTTACAGTTAATATTAACTATGTTGCTATGATGTGTTTTGTTTTATCTTGCAAACGTAACCGTGGTTGCAGAATAAAGCAGAAACAGGATTTTGAGATCACGGCTGGTTGTTACAGACGTACACAACACGCTCTACTTTGTTTTTGTCCCTCATTTTCATGGTGTATTATATAGCTCCCTGAATAATGCAATTCTGATTGGTCAGTTTCAATCTACGGTATCAATAATGTCCATTGAACTTTGGAGCGTTAGCTGGCGTTTCATTTAGCTGAGCTACTTTGTATCAATAGGCTAAGAGTCCCTAGCTAGCTACAAACTAGCATCAGCTTCAAAAGACTGACAAGCAAGAAGACATCAACATTA
The DNA here is from genome assembly GCF_046128005.1 of Genypterus blacodes. Classification (NCBI taxonomy): domain Eukaryota; kingdom Metazoa; phylum Chordata; class Actinopteri; order Ophidiiformes; family Ophidiidae; genus Genypterus; species Genypterus blacodes. The sequence continues at coordinate 955,373 of NW_027466833.1, forward strand.
ACTCACAGTTCAATATGTCGCATTTCACAACAAAAGGAAACGTGTAACGTATAACTCAATAGGCTGCTTCTGCTGTATGTAGTAGCTAGCTGGTAGGTTTGACTCCGCTGCCACTGGTTACCACTTTGCAACGGTGACGGGACGATTTTCCTCAGCTGAAGCTTGTAATTAGTAATAAATTCATGTAACATCATTACTGTGTGTTTAATTCTCTTTTGAAAGTAGTTGTATAATAAGCAACATATTTGTTGAACAGTAAAAGTTGAGGTTGACGCAGACAGAAATGCATCCATTAAGACAAACAAGACAATTGAGACTCAGAAGCTTCTGCTGTGTTTGACCTCTGATGCTGTTAATCGAGGGAATTGAAGGAGAGCTAACAGGAAGTTGGTTAGCGGCATGAAAGGAGATGGAGATAAAAAAAGAAGAGCGTCCAACAAGGTCTTATTATTTGCTTGTCCCGCTTTGTCTCCAACAAGTGTCGCTTGGTGTATCGATAGCTTCAATGCAGCCATTAGCATTGGACAATGAGGCCGGCAAGGGAGGACAATGAGCAGCATCAAGCAGCCTGGAGTGATTCTAATGGGCTACTTCCTCCGCTCTCCCACAGTGCGACAAATTAATTATCCACTCTCCAGGAAATCAACACACACCGTTCACACACACACCGTTCACACACACACACTCAATGAAGGCAGATTTTCCCAGACAAAGTAACACCTTGAATGAAAAATGTCCCACAACAATAACCCACAGCAATATTGTGTTAGCCGCTGTGTGAAATTGATGAGCATGTTTCCTTTCATTGAATGCTGCATTATAGTGTCTGGCTGCAGCGAATCATCCATTAGTGATTGTCACCGTTCAATTTGATTGCGCGCCACCGAACATCCCGGGGCAGTTAGAGGGACGGCCTTGGTGTTAATTCAGACTGAGGGGCGGGAGGGGGGGAGGGTGGGGTGGGGGGGAGAGAGGAGTCGAGGCTCCCGGGGACGCCGACGGCTGCCGGGGAGCGATGAAGATTGGTGTGTGTGATGTGAAACTGGCAGAGTGGCAAAGGAAATGCAAAGCAGAGGAGCGGAGAGGCTTGTTGCTGCCGCTGTGTGCCTCAAGAGTTATTTCAGCCAATCAAGCGCACCGTTTGTGTTTTTTTTTATCTTCCAGCGTTTTGGGTCTCTCGCCACTGAAAGTGCAGTGTTTTTGTTTCCCCCCTCCAAGTCTGAGGACAGACAATTCACAAGCAATTATCCCACACCAGCGCTCCTACTCGCCAAAAATCATCAGTTTCTCATCATTTTACGGAAAGCTCTGTAATTGTTCCCCGTTAATGGAAAAGCATCTGTTATTGGCAACTCGAGTGATTGAGGCAAAACGAGGCTCGGTCAAATGGGAATCTTGAGACGGAGGCTGTCGAGCTGCTTCTGACGATTAAATTCCACTTAAGGGCTTTTCGCTGGATCGTGAGAAGTGGGCTGATGCAAACTAACTGTGTTTCAAATAAGATGGTAACAAAGGACAGTTTCACGCACCCACGCCGTTCTCCAGGGTTCGTGACCACGCAGACGTTTCCTATACGCTACAATGTTTCCTATACGCTACAATCACAAATGTTCTGTTTGCTCCTTCTGTGCTGGAAACAACACACACACACACCATTGGTAGGTAGGATAGAAAAAGCAGGATTCCGTATAAAAATACATTTATTTCAACAATTTCAAAATGGAAAGTTGTTCACAGTAAGAAATATGATTGAAAACAAGGTGAGTTATATATCATTGACCAAAGAAAAGAACAATATCATAGATCATGCACGACTCTTTGCAATAGCACAACTAGACTATCGGACAAGGTGTTTAATTATTACTATAATAATCAATTTAAGCTCTAAAACCACCATAATGTGTGTGTGTGTGTGTATATATATATATACAGTATTAATCGGGGTGTGATAACGGTAAAAATGTGGACAACACAGACTGAGTAATGAAAACAAATGTCAGCGGGTGGACTTCACAGTAACTTGAGATGAATCTACCGTATAGATTTACATTCCGTGTTCTTCTATGTACAAATTCTCACAGTTTCCACATCTGACGACACAACTTCATGCCCGTTACAATCAAAGCACCGCGCTACAGTTTCTCCCGTAGCATGACCAACAACATGTCTCATTACACTTCCTCATGAGCATCGACAGCATCCATCACATTCTCAGGATTCTTATACATTCCACTTATATACAACTTTGCTTTCTGTATGGAGTTTCATAAAGTACATATTTATTCTGTCCACATGAGTTAGAAACATGAACGATGCGGCTACCAGCATGAAATCAAAAACAAATGCCAACAAAGCAAACAAGTTCAGCACAATTGAAACACCACAATCTGTACTTACTCAGTGACACAGCGTCTGTCTTAGACATTAGTACAGTTTGGAAATTCCCTTGTAACAATCCTCTCCATATTCCGCCCAATTCCTCCTGGAATAATGCAAACAGATGAAAGAGACTCAATACAGCGACAAACAAGTGAACTCTGCAGGGAACAGATGCCTGTGTGAAGAGCTGAGGGATTGATTAGTCGATCCTGAGGGGCGATTTTGGTGCATTTCTGCTGCTCTAGTACAAAAACAAACATCTAGGAAGTTCAATTTCATTCGCTGGAGTGCAGCATGAGCTTGAAGATGCTTCGGCGTTCATCCATGGCGACGTGGCTGTGGTTAAGAATGGACACTTCTCTCACTTTGGAACTGAAGAAGCATTTCAGGTGAATTCCAAAACATCTTGTAACGTATATTTCGACGACCTGGATGACTGAGATGAACCTCGACAGACTGACGGTTTTGTAATTATTATTATTTAATTTCTGCATGGCTTTGGATTCTTGGAACCTGTGATGTCATCCATCACATTTTGTAACATTTTCCATCTTAAATATTTAAATTAATCTAAAAGTAGACACCTTAATCAATAATGAAAATAAATGTAAGTGGCCTAAATATTTGAATTTGATGTCATGAAAAAATATTTCATCTATATTTGATGATATTAAAGATGCATCTGAGCTGCAAGCAGCGACGTCTCCACTGCATTTACACGACTTTAAGAGACACAAACGCTTTGGAAATGAATCAAACAGCTCAGAGTTCAATCTGCCGCTCACTAATCTGTCTACTAGGACATCTAATGGTTCATACAAGTTCACGTTTAACATGTCACACATAATTACAGAACCCCACAGCCATGTATGTGAGGTCCAGCTGTCTCACTGAGGGAAGTGGGCTAATCCCAGCAGGTTGATTTGACGACGGAGCCCTGATAAGATTGGATCAGTGGGAGCCTTGATTGTCGACAGACAGTGTCTCATCTAAAAGGTGCCGCTTTAATCTCTGAGCCGCGCCGCTACTTTACATTCCCGTTACATTCCTGTACACCTGTGAGAGTGTGAATATGAAGCAAGCAGGCGTTCAGCAGAGAGTAAACGTGTCGAAGCTAAAGATGTTATTAAATGTAAATGATGCTCAGAGCTGCATATTTAACAGTACAATCTTCCCTTTAACATTATTTTGAGAAAAGTTCAAGCAGAATCCTTGATTTCTCCCTCCAGAGGACCTTTGTCTGATTAGACACGGGGGTGAGGAACACTTAGAATCAGTGGAGATTTGGTTTAAATCACAGAATATGGAAGCTGTGCTGACATTTGAAACTTTGTCTCCGTCCTTCAACCTGCACAGGAGGAAGTTCCTCTGAATGCAGATGCACAGTGGAAACTAAGAGAAAAAACTATTTCAGACTTGAATATCTGCAAGCTGTTCATGAGATAGTAAAGTCTGTTTCTGCAGCCACCATGCAGTGCACAGATTAGCAGATACAGATGTGTGTAAATGAGTCAGTCGATAGTAGAATCATCACAAAACACATTACCTTTGCATACGATTGCTTTGTTTACTATGGATCTGCATCTTATTATAAATGGAATCTGGCTAAAAGTGAGTGCGAGTGTGTGAGAAACCGCCTGCGTGAGAATCATTAAATGTTTTAGCAGCACGTTGTGAATTGATTTAATCAGGCGGGAGCCAATTCTGCCCTTTGTAAGTAAACTGTTTCAAAGCTGGCCGCGAAAAAACAAAGTGAATCTGTTGAGATCAGCAAGGACCTGGAAAGCTGGTAGAAAGCTGAGAGATGAAGAATGGCCAAAGTGCTGAGTGACCAGAAAAGCAGGCCGAGCAGCCCACATGTTTATGTCGGGAACGCTGCAGTGCTGCTTTTGTCCGACGCCTGCAGCCCCACGCGGTCTGCAGGGCTCCACCAGCTCACACTGATCAAAATCAAAACGGAAACTTGTCATTTCAGTATCTGCCTGCTGTGCAAACGCTGCTGCAGCGGTCGTGGAGAGCAATTTGCAGGAATATCAGTCAGGGCACTGATACAGAAGTTGTAGCGATGCTGATTTGTGCTGAAACGTTTTAGAGGGTTTTGGGGGTAAATAAGACCCAAACACAAGAAACTAACTAAATCTAATTACGGCCACGGCAACAAATACTCTGTGACGTGTTTGCTGGGGAGTTGAGTCTAATCACAAGCTTATCTGTCACCACATCAGAGCAGTGGAAACTAGGTGGAATGTATAGATCCTAACACATTAACATGCTGCGGAAACAACCTCATCTTGGTTGAATAGTAAAGGCGTGGTACCTCTGCTCCTGACCTCCAGCTCCTTCTCCATCAGTTCTTTCTGCGAGGGGAACTCGCTGAGCTTCAGCTTGGACATGTTCTCGTTGGGACCCACCGTGCTGATCACCTCGGGGTCTTTCTCTCGGCTGTCCTCCGTCTGAACGTGCATCCAAGGGATTCTCCTAACGAGAGCAAAATGTAAATTCTCACCAACAAGTCGGGACTCTGCTAAACTCCAAAAACATCTTCTTCTTATAAAGGATAGTTCAGATTTAAAACAGATTCCATATTTAGCCACATTTGCCTTTAAGCAGCAATGAGCAACTCCGTATTTACTGCAGTGACCAAACAGTCTGTTGATTTGTTTTTGGAAACAGATTGAAATTACAAAACCGACAGATTTGATTCATTAGTTTGAGCTAAAATGAGACTTTCAGACCTCGATAAATATCACATAAATATCATTTTCTCCTGATGAATGTTTGCTTTATTGGCATCCACTCAAACCGTTTTCCCAGTTTGCTCTGGAGGAAAAATAGATTGAAAACCTTAGGAGGATAAATCAAAGCCAATCATCTATTTGGTGCATATGGCGCTCCAATAATTTTCTTAGATAACTCAAAACTGAAATTGACACTTTCTCTCATTTACTGTTTGTTTGTTTGGAGATGAGTCACTTGATTTGAGCCAGCATCACCTTTTGAACTTGTAGATGAAGAATGCGGCTAAACCAACCGCCACCACGGTGAGCAGCATGAGCATGGCCGAGCCGCTGTGGATGGCGTTGGAATCCACAAGTGGCGCTGAAAGAGAAATCAGTTTGGGCTTTTTAGCAGTATTTAAATTCAGCTTTTTTTCCCTGATATTTCGTATGGAAGTAAAGCAGGTGTAGTGTGAAGAGTCTGCCGCTGTCAAACGCGCCCTCGGAGGTTTTAAATGAACCTTTAGTTAGTCCGCAGTCTCTCCCTGGGGCTCTGCGTGCGGCGGGTACATGCATAGTCATGTCTTTGGAACTGCTGAGATGCAATATTCAAAGTTTGGCCCCTCGCCGCCTCCTTCGTTCTCCCCTTCAGAAAGGAGCCTATGAAGTGCGTGACCTTTCTGCACCGTGTTAAAGGCGCCGCGGACCTTTGTTATGCAGACGCAAACCAAGACGGATCAGTCGGCGGATGAAAAGGGTAAAGACACGGGCGCTTGATGGACGGCTCTTTGCCGTAGTCTAATAACCTGGTGACCCTGCTGATCTGCCTCCCAGCATAACAAACACCTTCTTCCTCAATCACCTCATCGATTGGTCAATTTCAAAGCTGGCCTATGTCTCTCAGCTTCAAGTTAGGAACGAAACAACTGCTGCACTGTGGAGGATGCTCAGTATAAATCATGCTGATATACGCCGGCATTAAAATCATAAGCAGGGAAGACTCGGTTATCTGACTCCAGGTTTATTGGGCCAGTTTATGGGAACACAAGCCATTTATATTGTGCGTATCAGCAAATGTGCAAACATAACAGCAACCCACACACACACACGCGCGCACACACTTACCTAAAGTCTGCTGTGTGATGTACACAACGATGCGAATATCAGCTTTCAACTCAAACTGGATCAAGTCTTGGTTCAGCACAGTGACAAAAATGTCTGATATCTGTTTAGGGATGAAAACACCACATCCATCAAGAATATATGACCCATAATGCAACTGTGATACACTTTCCTGAGAGTGTAAGGCCCTGTCCCAAATAGTAGTCATTAATTTGCTCACAAGCATGGACCCCTAATGTGGTCTCAATGAAGACTACACAGGTCTAAAATCCATCCTAAGCCCAATCCTCACACTATGACCTCACCGCCTCCAGCGCCTCCTCGTTCCTCCTCTTGTGTTCCCTCGACGTGTGCTCGTCAGGCAGGATGAAGAGCTCCGCCGAAGTGGGAAGGCCGGGATACAGCGACACCTGCAGCTGATCCTCGCCGACCCCGGACACCTGAGGAGACGAGACGCAGGGAGGGAAAAGTCACCGAAGAAACACTTCAAAGTAGTTGGACTTTGCGGCTCCTTCCTCTAAACTTAGGGCTGTAAAATTTCAAATCTCTAAAGTAACATCGCCGTCATCTTCATCATTAATCTTTATTTCACATTAAATATGAGGGAACGAACCCCAGTGAGGCAGGATCCACATTAACAATGACTTTATAAAGATCATAAAGAAAGTAAAAGAGCTTCAAACAGACAAACGCCGCCTGTGTTGGCTGTTAAATACTTCCTCTCAGCTTTACGGTGCTGTGGCGTTTGTTTGTTACAATGATAATAATTAACGAAGCGCAAAAATCTGAAGGCCAGTGTTGTTCACTTTAGCTCCATTTAGTGGAATATTTGTATTTTAGAATAGAGGCAAAGTGCAGCCCATTTTATCCGGATGTCAGCTTAAGACGTCGTCATGGCAATGGTTCATTAAAGCTCAAACTGCAATTTTCCCTGATTTAATCAATCCTCAAACTGATTTCTTCCTCTTCTCCTTCTGCTCTCACACTGGCCCGTGGCGAGCGTGAGGGGCGGGGCCTGATGTTACCTGAGACATAGCCGTCCGCACCACGCGCCCGATGTCGTCCCTCCACTCGGGAATGTCGGGGTTGTGCTCGTCGAGCGCCGGCGAGAACGACAACAGCAGCGACCTGAAGAACTCTGGGGGAAGGAGAAGCGACAAGCTGTTGAGTAAATCTGAGCGCCGCAGCGTCTTTGGGTTTGCATTTTTCTTGATTAATCTGATGTGTAGCTTTTTGTCTTTTTTCATTTGGCAACACGCGCCTCCCAGTTAATTGCTCCTCCAGACTTCGTGTTCGCTCAGCGTGACATTTTATTCATTAGATAAGTCCACACTGACACCGACGTGGCAGTGTTTGCAGTGTGGACCGAGAGGCATCATACCTCCCCCAGATAGCATACTGCATATTCATGTAATGTGCATCCGACCAATTAAAGTGCTTTGAAGACTGTTCCCCCCCTCCACTCACCTTTCACAGTTATAACTTTGGAATCCTGCATTACGGTGCTCCCAGAAGCAACCTGGACCGTGACCTTGTTTTTCCCCTCCCTCTGAAATGTGTACGAGACGCTTCCCTCCAAGGTTATAATGGGCTGGATTTCAAAAGGAGAAAACACACAGAGAGAGGGAGAGAGAGAGAGAGGGAGCGAGAGCTGCACCAAAACCTCCATTCTCTCAGACGAATATAGAAGATGACGTACACGCCGCCCTTGACACGCTGGATAATGAGGGATGCGTGCAGCAACACAATCAACGTGATAAATAAATATGACCAGCTATCCAAGTTGGATCGGGGCTGCGGGGAGACGTGTGTGAAGTCACGCGGAGTCACACACACACACACATATTTTACAAAGATCTGCGTGAACGCTCCGCCGAGTATCAACACTGTAAACAACACGAGGACATTAAGGAAGAGGGAGAACGGAGACGAATGCGGTAAACAAGACGGAGAGGCGAAGACAAAAAAAAAAGGATGTGTGGAACAATAGAATGAGGAGGAGGAGGAGGAGGAGGTGGAGCGTCTCACCTCGGAGCTGTTGTCAAACCACCAGAAGAAGGTCAACGTTCTGGAGTGACTCGGCCAAACCACTGCAGTGAGGTTCGCCTCCTTCCCCCTGATGGCTACAATAGGAGCGGAGAGATACGCACGCTCCAGTGGACCTGAGGCAGCGACCAGCACACACGCAGACACAGAACACGCACCCGCATCAGCAAACCGTGCATACAAATAAGCACACACACACAAACACACAGAAGTCAGCAAACAATAAGTCTCAGTGTGAATTGAGCAGCTATATGTTTGGCTGCAGGTGTCGGTGCCTCAACACGGAGATATTTCCATCTCCAGCCTCTATCTTCTGCTCCTTCTTCTTCTTCTCTGGTACATTTCAGAGAGAGAGACAGAGATATTGGAATTTCCTGCCACTGCATTTATCTGCGGCTGCTACTTAGACGGCACAAAGCGATTTGGATATTTTCTCAAGAGTCTTGCAGAGGAAAAAAGAGGTCAGAGAATTTACTGGAGTGTGGAGGAGAGAGTAATCCGTCAACTGACCTGGGGGCATGAAACCCCCAAACCAGCAGAGACTCTCACATTCACGTCTCAGTCCGTTTGCCGTCTGAGTTTTTGCGGGGGTTTTAAATTATAATTATTTGCTGTTCTATTCCAGCATCATCATTATTTGACCGCAAAAAAATCTCCGGCTCGAAAAATCTTGTCCGGCTAATTTTGAGCCTTTTCATGATTAATGTAGCGTTCTCATTTGAATGCGGGAATAATTTAACAGTGGCAGGGTCCATCCTTCAATGAGCACTTTACTGTCTTTGAATACGGGACTGAGATGTAGGGAATTACTTTAGCTTAGTTAAGGATACCGGTAATCATCCGTGAACATAAATATCAATGACAGAGAGGAGCGATGAGGAGGATATGATGACATTTCGTCTTCACGTACTGGTCACGTGTAGGAACAGCGTGCTGCTGTCGGACCCCTGGCTGTTCTCCGCAGAAGCCGTCACTCTGTAGATCCCCGTCGTTCTGTACATGTGTTTGATTCCGTCCTCCGTCCTGCTCAAGTTAGCATATGTGATTTTGATTCCGTCCCCAAAGTCCAGCTGGATATTGGTCCTCAGCGAGTCTCCCTGCGGACAGGAGGCAAACATGGCATCTGTCATGATGGCTCAAGTCACAACGCTGCTCCTGGACCACATACAAGTCGAGCGAGTCCACTTAAGTGCCTCTGCTGATACATCCGGCTGAGTTTGGGTGTCAACAAATACTCTGCAGGTGAAAAGAAACTGAAGGAGACAGAAACTCAGCTGAGAGAAGACGATGAGAGGTAAGTGGAGAGCGACAGAGAGGCAAAGCAGGTCAGAGAAGTAAACTTGTGCCAAAGTGAAAAGACTGGATCACTATTACATCAGTAAAAAAGAAACCTCACAAAACACACCACACACTGCAAATACAAGAATTTAACTCTCAACTGCCTTTTCAGATGTTTTCCTGCACCAATGAAATATCAATCAAACCACAGGCAGCAGATCAGAACCTGATACGGGATATTTGATCCGTCAATCTGAGGGCAAACAAGCCAAACTTGCTTCATTGATGTAACACTTCCCCCTCAAGGTAGAAGCCTGAAAGATATTGATTCACAACTGAAATTTGCCGGCCTCTTCTTCTTCAGACCAAACCCGTCAAGCTTCATAACAAACAAAGAGATCAAACCAACCGACGCCCAAACACAACTTAAAGTGACTAAACTCACATCGTCCAGGTAAACCAGGAAGGTCACGTTGCTCCCTGCTGCGGCGCTGAGCTCTCCGTGGCCCGTGGTCAGGCGGAGGCCCCGAGGCGGTCTGGGCCGGCACGCCTGCCTCCTGGGCGAGTACACGTTCCTCCCCCCCTCTTTGCAGTTATTTGACAAAACCTTCCGATACCTTTATCAATCAACAGAGTTGGGGAAAAATCAGTTCTGTCTCTACAAAGCCACAATAAATTTCTACATTTATTGCTTTTTAGACGACTCAGAAACTCGGCGTTTGAGCAGTTTTGTTCAGTAATGGTTGTAGCATTGGGGCCCACTTACCCGGTGCTGTTAAGGAAGCTTTGGCTGTTGCTGCAGCTTTTAGCGGCACTATTAGGATTAAACCAAAAAGCAGGGGAGCAATTCCCGTTCGACTGGCGCTCCCATCCGTAATCACTGCCAAAAAGCACCACACTCCATGAAAATGATAAACACTCAAACAATCAAGCGGCGTCTGCAGTCCCGCTGTGGAGACTCACGGTACGACCACATGACAGACACACAACCAGGATCAAACTGCATGTTAGACAGATAGCTCACAGATGATTAAAATTCAATTAGCTATTTATTAATTATTCACTGAATTTTAATAAGTGGTTTGACGTCTATGCAAATAAGCGTGGCGTGATGAAAAGTAAGCTCATCTATGATGTCCTGACTGAAATGAGATCAGATGAACACGGCTGTATTGTAAACATCGTTCTGTAAACTGAGTGTTAACATGTGAAGTTTGGCAAAATGATGAAATTGTTTTTAATTACAAATAACTAGCAGTGAGGGCAATTAAGTAGAATTGAATTAGATGTTGGGAGGGGATGGGGCGGTTTGGTAAAGGGCCGAATAAAAGGAATGAAGCATCAGCGGGGATAAAGTCTCAAAGATTGAAGATGGAAAGAAGTCGTTACCATTCAAAATCATAGGCTGTGCAGAGACACGGCTCAGAAGAATAGATCCTGGAATAGTCCTGGGCCAGCATGCAACGGTTCCCTGGCCTCCGTTTCATATAGATCTGCTTCTCGCCCATGACACAGGGCTCTCCCTTTTTAAAGAAGGAGAAAGAAAGCATTGGAGTTCATTCAATTTACCTCAGGGAAGGAAAGAAAGAAAGAAAGAAAAATAGAGTTTGAAGAAAAAAAAGTCTCTCTCTGTTCATACGCCACATGCCAAACGTGTGTTGTGTTGTTGACGGCAGATCAATAATGTTTAATATGGCCATTACCTTGTTGTGCAGGTGCCATGTCTGATAATCTCCATCCATGCATCTCCTGCTAAAGATGCCCTTGTAGTCTATCTTGATCAGCTGCCATTCAGAACGATGGCTGAAGTGCCCAAAGAAACTGGAAACACAAGAGTCCCACACACACACACAACCACACACACTTCACATAAAGGCGGCGACAGTGTAACAACCATCTGAAGTCTGCCGAAGTAAACAGATAACGTCCCCGTCTTTTAAGTCAGTTTGCTCTTCATCATCAGGGACTCGACTGCAAAGCAAAAGTCAAGCGAACCCTTTCTTTGTGCATTTCAAACAGTACAGCTCATTTCCGGAGCCTCATATTTGTTTTCTAGCCCTCCTGGGTTGTGCTTTCCTCCTCTCGCTGCTTACGTGATAATGTGATTTTCACTGTCTGGCTCCATTAAAACTCCATCCACATACAGAGGTGCCAAGGAGAAACTGTGGCGGTCCCATTTCTTCCCCTCGTCGAGACTGAGCCTGTGTGCCGCGTTAGAGAAAAGAAGAAGAATACGCCATCAATGCATAATCAGCGGCTGCATAAATATCTAAATATGTTTACAGTGTGTTTTCTCATAACGGAAGGATGCAATATGCTGAATACCTGCTGGGAAGTTAAAACAATAGAAAAACAAAGCATAAGCAGATCCTTTTCGATTTTGCCTGGGTTTGAAAAATGAAGCACCTTGAACTCGATGTGAAAAATTATCAAGACAACGCGTTCAACAATAGAACAAATGTTCCCTGAGTCCTGGGAAACGTTTGAAGGTGACAAAACAACACAAAAAAACAGAGAGATATGACTCGCATTGTAACATTAGAAAGCGATTTGTGGGGTTTCAAATCACCTTTCGGAGAGCTTAATCATTTGTGACAGGGCTGTGGTGTGCGGGGAGACATCAAAGTAGATAGTGTTACAAAGCTCCCAATGTATTGGAGGGGACGGGACTTATGAGGGCATTCTGATGCTCGTATAGCCTTTCTGCTCCACGCCTCATTTACATAAAAGCACTCAAACCATCATATCCAACCAGGAGTACAAAGCTGAAACAGGCCCCTTTTCCTCTGCAAATTATTCTGACAATTTCGATGCGGCGGCGCTGATACAGTAATCATGCAAACTTAGCCCATCAACATTTCAAAACATCAAGTGGAATTGTGCGCCGCATCAGCCCACTGAGAACAGGGAATTGTCATGAGGTAATTTGCCACTACAAAGTAAGCCGAGGATTACGCCCGCGTGAATATGAAAAAGAAACCCCCAAAAATAAAACGCAGTCGTGCTACCTACCATAAGTGGCGAATGGGCGTCGCTGCGTGCAGGACGGCCAGCAGAGCGCCGCCATTGTCCAGGAACCAGATGTTGTGCTCTTCTTCAAAAATCTGCAATGCCGTGGATTCAAACACAGGCAAATTATGTCTGCGGCGCACGTTCATATATATACATGTGCATCAGGAGCTTAAGGGTTTAACAAAACCAAGTGCGGCGTTCAAGACCCCAGACGGCTCTCACCTGTCTCCAGCTATTCCCTGCATCCGACGTTATAAACATTCCAAGGTTGCTGGAGGAGAGCTCTGTTCCAATATTCCCTGAGTACAAAACGTGAATTACTTCATTACGTGCATTTACATACTAAAGAGTCGACTGAATGCAAGGCTGTAACACACACCCACACACAGTCAGGAGCCAGCCTGTGTGTGTGTTCATATGCAGTAGAACTTTCACAGATTAATGTTTTCTACCTTCTTTTGATGATAGCTGATCCAAATATGACCCAATTGGCCCTTGACCAGTGATGCAAAAGGTTGTGTGGTGTTTGTATTGGGTCATAGGATCCTTCACTGGTCTGTTCTTTCATGTTTTTGTCTTTTAAAGTATAGCAGGATCCTTTTGACCTATAGAAATGCTTTATAGTACCTGTGGCCACGATGATCCCTGGTACAGACTTTTTGCTGGTGATGGGTCCAGAAGTGTACGGGTTCTCCGACATCTCCAGATGAAGATGCAAGGAACAAAAGGGCTGTCAACAAAATAGATGCCAATCAAGTTCCAGGAGACAATATTGCACGTATCAGAGAGATCGTAACAGATAATCGTCTTTGGCTTCAAAACTGTCTCTGCCTTCCTTCTGCCGTGAGAAAAATGCTCATATTTCCAGAGACAATTCATTAAAAACCCGTCTCCTCTGTCTGAAAAATGAAAAGTACTGCGAGGACGAGGAGGGCATCTGAATTCTTTCATTCTAAAGCAAACAAGGCATGTAATTAAAATTCCCCCAAGATGCACTGATAAATCTGCCGAAATTGATTCAAATCGTTTTGACTCATCTGTGAAACTCCAGCACTTTGAAAAACATCAATACGACTCTAAAACTGCTGAGGGTGAAGGACAGAAAGCCCTCGAGGAGGAAAACGGTCATCCGTACGGCACCGACCAACTCTGTGGTCTCTTATTGATGAACACTATAAATTAAACATTCCGTTAAAAAAAAAAGGTCTGACAGATGGATTAGCCTGGGTAAATATCAGGCATCTCTGCTGAGTTACAACATGAGCCACTTACTCTAATTCAGTGTCATCTAACACTCATTACTCCAGCGCTAACAGTGACTGCAGGTAGAAAATTGAAATCACTAAGGTTAATGGAAAGTCTGGACCTCTGAAGCTAAACGTGATGGCACTCTGAGCCGTGCTACTAAAGCAAAGGCCTTCAAATAAGAAAACACCCGCCGAGAATTTCTTTAGCCATTTAAGAAGCTAAAGGAGGCAAACCGATGCTAATGCTGCCACCTGGCCTTCAACAAATATGGCTCTAAATCAAAGAATACCCAAAGCACAGCGGATGAGATTGAAGCCTTTGATCAACGATCTCTGTCAGCCGCCTCGTTTGCCTGCAGTAAGAACATCTTTTCCAGCCCAGAGGCTCCGGCTCACCAGTACGCAGTGAAGGTTATTCCCGAGCACGTCGATGGCGGGCGCTGGCAGCAGAGCCCACGTCTGTCCCTTGTTGTATGTGATAAAGGTCTTGACCTGATGATCCACCAGTTTGTTTGCCAGGTACATGCCGTTAATGCCCTCAACCTACGAAGGAAAGCAGACGGAGCCCACTCACGGCTGCACAAACTGGAATAATTTAGATATAATAGTTGCTCTCTTCATCTTCCGAAAGTCATTTTTGTCGATCATGGAATAGTAATTGTGATAAAAATGTGATTCTTTCATTTGTAAGTATTTTCTAGAGAGGGGACATCATGTGCTTTTTTGTTATGTTCCTTTATTTCCCCCCTCTTCACTTCTCTAGCATCTGCTAATTTACCTGCCTACACTTGTTCTTCACAAGCCTGTTATCACACAGACTAGTGCCACAGCCAGTTAGAAATGGATCAGTGTGGGTTCTTTTTGTTTTTGCTTGCACATTAAAGCATTGCAACATGTCCCTTTATCATATTTTTGGTATCGTGTAATACAAAGAATAATAAAATATGATGTTAAGGAGTGAATTACAGACAAAAATGACTTGATTGGATTGATATTTGTGCAGTAACAGTGCCACAGGATTAAATATGCACCTTGTAAAAATCGACCAGGAGGTTGCCGGCCGGCCCTCTGCTGGTTCTGAGATTTTCTAATGAAAGGATGAAGTAAACCCCAGGGGAGTCTGAGATGTAGAGACTGTAAGTGTTGTTCTGATTCCACTCCTGGACAGCAGCGAGTACCTGCTTCTCATCTGTGCTGATGATATGCATGTCCTGGAGCGAGAGAGAGGGAGAGAGAGGGAGAGAGAGAGAGAGAGAGAGGCGGAGAACAAGAGACTCAAAAGAGAAGAGGCCATCTCTCGCTGAGCTGCCATTTAATAATTGTTGTCTTTGGAAGAGAATATTGTTGCATTTCCATGACAAAAGCAACGCAGAGGAAAAACAAGCTCTTCCTTTTTATGATATCAAGAACTGTTATTATCTGCGGATTCTTCAGTGCTTACCTTAGGCAGACAGTATTTAGGTAATTTCATCCGCTTGAAGGATTCTCTCATGTAGGACACAAAGTAGCTGGCTCGTCCAGTCTTGGTTACCTGTCAGTGAAGACGGAGAAGCTTTGTCAATCATTTGTAGGAATTGCTTTCTCCCAATTCTAACGGCTTATTCCGATTCATTTCTTTCCCTTTCGTGGCGGGAACATGTACAATATATAACGCATCGCCTCACCAGAACACATTTGTCCACGGTGCATCGTTGACTGATAACACACTCCGCGGTGCAGAAAGGAGTAAAATTACCAGGACAAAAATTTCTTATTGTTATCTCAATTACTTCGAAGTTAAAAGGCATTGGAAATTGCGTTGGTCTTATCTACAGCGCGTCCTGAAGATCTTAATGCACTACCACTCTGCCATGCACTTACAGAGGGACCAACGCCACTTGATTGCTTATTTTCTAATCAACTAGAAGGATGGTGTTTGTCCCCCAACACACTACATTAGAGCTCTAATGGAATAATCTATCGAAAATCAATGAGCTGCATTTTCCCAGGCCACATTTTTGAGGATGTTGCACTTGGCTGTTCCTTCTCTCCCACGAGACTTCGCTGGTGTTGAAGACTGCTTATTTCGTTGTAGCCCAATCGATAACCTCATTACTCTTTGTCAAGTTAAATCCAACTGCCCCGAGCAATGAAAGTCACAAGAAAGTCATCTGTGTGCAGCAGCGGCTCCGTGCAGAGACACTGTGTCCAGATATTTTGTTTCGCCAAACATCATCCTCACGTCTGCCTCTGCCCGCCGGTCGATCTCATTCCAGCTAAATACAATTTAGTTTTATTGGATCATGACGTTTGAATCACACTGATTTTTTTTTTTCTCTCTCTCGCTCCAGACATTGTCGATCATTCCGCCGCTCCGATTCCCGATCCCTGGAATCTGTGAGACGTTATGGTTTATGGTTTAATAAAAGGTAAAGAAATTAAGGGAAAACAGGGGCATTTATTTAAAGATAAAGGAGCAGAATGTGTCAAATCTTTATCATTTCATTTGATTTCCTAGAATTTAGTTGGATTATAATGTCAGACACACAGGCCGGCCAAGCGAGAGAAAATTACTTAACTGTGGATGGAAATCAATGACAGTGGAGGACATTTGGAAATTAAATGTCTATTAATGACCCGGGCTGCCACCGTCTAATGGGAGTCAAAGTCAATGTGAATGGTAATAAGGACACCAACCTGTCTATGCACGGTTGCTTTGCCTTGTACTCTCGGCTAGCAAACACATTTTTCAGGAATGAAGCGCGCCTCGATATGAACGAGACCAGACTTAATCAAAACACACATTGGGGCCAGTGGGGAACAGGTGTGTTGGGGAAAACCATTATGTGAGTTTTGATGGAAAAGCCCGAATCGAAGGCACAAAAGCAAAAAAAAAAAAGAAGAGAAGAAGAAGAAGCAGCAAGAAGCAAAATAAAAGCTCAAAAGACGACAGCAGCCATTGTGCGGAAAGATGAAAACAACTAATTTAATAAAGCGCCCGGCTTTAAAAAACATGAGAAAAACAAATCTGGCATCACAAAGCCGACCTGTGTGAAGACGTATTCATCCTGCACGACCAAGGAGTTGGTGTCGACGTGTTCGGGGAAGAGGTACAGTCTGTTGGCTTCTGAGCACCGCTGGGCTCGGCATTTTACATACTGGGCACCTGGAAAAGCCAAACGGAAATCAATCAGCAGCAAATTACCCTCATATACCTTGAGAACGGCACTTTGTATGCACTGGAGACACTCTATATGCTAAGTAAAGTTTAAAGCTCACAATTCCGGAGCAACTTTGAGGTTAAGTGATTAAACGGGAGGAAAGAAGTCGAAGAATATATACAAATGCTTAATTTACAGCAGAAAGTCATTAAGCACACCTTTCAGATTAGCTTTGGAGCCAGGTTTTGTCGTCTGTCTTTACATCTCATCTTCCTCTCACTTACTAAGTCTGCTCTCTCTTCACGATACTCCATACGTCTAAGAAACTTATTGATTTGTTCATCTATATTAAATTCAGTTTCATCACTAACTGTGTGCCAAATTCTTCTTCTCATGTTACATAAACTGCTGATCAAATTATGGACTTGTTCAGTGACACAAATCTGCTTATTAATTACAGTTATGCAGAGTTCATCCTGGTGCAATGACAGGATGAACTCGTAGCAGTTGCCATGGGCCGTACAGTGTCCGTGTTCATCCAGGATAAACATTTCTAAATCAATTAAATTACGATTTAGAATTGAAATAACAATCTGATAACATTGTGCAGGTGATGTTGTGAGCTCTCTGAGTGCCTCCCAGTACAGACTGTGATTGTATGAGCAAAGCAGCTTTCATATGCAAATTCGGACAAAGCCTGTTCTCGTCACAAATGTGAATCTGTTATCTCTTTTAAATGCAGGAAAAACGGCTTTAAGTGGTTTGCCAGAATATGCCGTTTTGAAGGGACGAGTTCAGCTCCGTCCATGAGACACTGGGGAGAGATTAGGAAATAGAAGCATCGATCAACCTGCTAAAATCCCCCTCCCGTTTTTGTCAGGAGACACCTATACTGCTTTACAAGACTGCAGGGACCCATCTGAGGAGCAGGAATAGGTCTCATCTTTCCGGTGACCTCGCTCGAAATGAGACGGCGAGCGAGGTCCTGAGGGTCCTGCTACCGGGGCGCACAGGAGTGCAGCACTCACGGCCTTTCACAACGTGCGTCTCGATGTGGACCACGTCCGACTCTTTGTCCAGCCCCATCACCGCCCTTGAAACAGAGAGAGCGTGCAGGAGATTGGGGAGGAGGAGGAGGGGGGAGAGGAGAAGAAGGACGAAGGAACACATAAGACAGGACGGAGAAGAAGGTGGCGAATTCAAAGCAAATTGACATACGATTTGATCTCCTATAATAACTAACCCGGTGCATGATCTGAGGAAAATGTTGGCGATTGTGAAGGAGGACAATGGTGAAGATGTGGGGTAGAGTTTGAACACAACAGCAAACAGAGAAAATAGCCCGTTAAAGAAAAGGCATTATGAAATTGTAAGTGGTTGCAATATTATTTAGAAAAATAACTGAAGTGCACATGGGTGTTTGTGCGTGTGTGTGTGTAAAGGAAAGGCTTTCAAAAGAACAAATAATACACAGTTTCGGGTTCCGCCGCGCCCGCTGTGCCATTCTTATTTATCAAATGCCTCGCTGTTCAAGCATGTGGAGCGGATGTCCTCCAAACCGGTGTCCTCTCTAAAAACCCTCACTTGTGTTGGTGTGACACGCGCCGCAGCAAAACAGGGATAAACGGGCTCTCATCAATATTCGCCGCCTTGTGCCCAAGCGGTTGAGATCAGCAAATGACAGCGACAACAAAAGCAGCGTGTCATATTTGTGCTATAAGAAAGGGGAAAACAACGGCACGACGTTCATTCAGGCCTACGTGACATGGATATAATCAGCCCACCGCAGTTTTACGGGCGGCTGCCAGGGAAGATCTGCTTCTGACACGAGTTCACTGGATCTTTTTGACAGCCTGAGATCGCAAATGCTGTAATTATGCAAATTTCAATCAATCACGGCACCAAATAGTTTTATAAATAGAAAAGCGGCATAGTCGTACCAGTAGAATCTCCCTGGCATCACATTGTCGTGAACGAGCTGCCATTTCCTCCCAAAGTCCATTGAACTGTATAGCTGTGAGGTAAATACAAGCATCATTACATTCAACAGCAACAACAACCTCCACAAAACAAGCTTTTAATGTGTCTTTGCTTCCGGATTCTATTTCCTGGTTCAACTTGGCGTTACCTTGCTGTCGTGGCTGTAGGCCAGGATCCAGTTCTCCTGCATGGGGTGGAAGAGGAGGCTCTGGATGTGGAAGTTAATGGAATACTTCTCGAAGCTCGCACCTTCATCTGCGCTGATGAGGACGGCGCTCTCCACCTCCGGGTCGCTAAGCATCATTATCTATCGTACGAGGGACCACAGGGGGAAGACGGCATGAGAGAGGGAGACGCTCTAGTTTTCGCAAGACAATTTTTTCAAGACGGTAATTGTCAACAAAAGATCAAACGTGAGAGGAGGAACCGCCTACCTTCTGTTTGTTGGTGGGGCAGACATACAGGTAGCTTAGCACCGTCCTGGAACCCACTTTGTCGTTGAGTTTGGTGTACGTGCTCCCGTAATCGGTGGATCTAGGAACAGGGACATGGATGGAGTTATTCACAGACCTGCGAGGAGGGAGATTGGCCATGCGTTAGTCCATTAAAACCTGCTGGTAATGGGCAAGATGGTCTCTCCTGACAGTTCAATCGCCTGCCAAGTTGTTATTGGCTGAACGGCGGCGGTCGAATTGAAGGTTCTGTCCTTGGCTGCAGCTAAGCTAATATTAACCCATTTTAGGCAGGTAGTCATAACTTTCTCCCTCCCTCCCACCCTCTCTCTCTCTCTCTCTATGATTCATGTTGACCACATCGCTGAGATCCGTATGTGTTGCGTTTATCTCATTTTCCTGTATTATTACTTCTCTTCTCTCTGCAGTTTGCTTCTTTTCCCACCTACAGTTCACATTACACTGGAGTAGAAGGGAATCTCTCTTTGAATTGCTTTACTCAAGGTCTCTTCCGTTTTTATTCCCACACATGGTGAGAGGTTTCCGTGCTGGGTTGGGGATTGTTTGTTGTGTGTACCTGTAAAAAACTCTTTCAGACGTCGTTGCATGTGGTATTGGGTAATACCAATAAACTCAACTTGACTCACCGCCCTCCCCCTCTGTCTGGGTGTTGGTGATGTCTAACTTAAGTAGCTCAGCAGTAGCTAAACCACAAGACCCATGACAGCACAGAAACACACAAGCACAGACAGAAACACACAAATCCACCCACACTGCCATTCTTATGTTCTCACAGGTAAACATAATAATATTCTTTAACTTGTTCATATTCTCATTTCCTAATTAAGCTTCAAATGGTTCAATCCTGCCGTTTATCCTCTACAGACAAACTCATTCCCTCAGCTGTCCTTGTGGTCAGGAGCTTAAGTGCGGCTCATGCTGCAATATAACACTGACATTTACACGTTTAAAATGAATTAATCTTAATTCTGTATAAACACAGAGATACGGAAAGAGCAAATGAGCTCTGATTCCTCGTCCTCCTTATCTAACGAGCCTCTGTTTAAGCTCAAACAGGTTGATTCGGTTGTTTTAAATACCCAACAAACACGTCTGGTTGCTTCAACATCGCCGCTCGCCTCTTACACGTCAACGCAGCTAGTGACGGCGTTCCACGTCTTGCGTCTTTACATTCTCCCTGCTAATATTCCTGATCTGCCCCCTTTTCCCCTCTCTCTCTCCCTCTCTGTTCTACCTGAGTGCCTCCAAATGTAATTTCGCCGCATAATTGGATAGATACCCAGTGCCTGCTATCATTGTCTGTGCATTAAGCTGAATCATTCCATTTGCTGTTGACATTGTTTTCAAAGACTTACCCTTAAACACATTTGTATCTGAGCCTAAGTGTTTCTTTCAGGAGACTTATCTGTCTTTAGGTAGTCGCCGCACCGAGTTATAGGAAGTTATTACGGCGTGAAGTTTCTTTAGCATCAAGAGGCAGTCGTCAAAAAAGCTTATAGGAACATGTCGCTTGTTTTGATGGCTTCTGGAAGTCGCTCATTGATCTCTGCGTCGCATTTTGCCACCAACAGTTCCCCCGGAGCTATAGTCGTAAATCATTTATTGTGCTATCACAGAAATCATTTACTCCCATTTCTTTTCATAACATTCAAATGTCTGCCTTTCTAATACCCACACTAAGAGCTTTGGCGCGGCCCCTGGAGGTACACTAATTTACTTGTGGTGCCATTGTTAAGCAGACACCTTGATGATGGAAGACCTCCTGTACACAATATGGGATTTCAAAACGTGTCAAGTCGGGTGTAAATCTTCGCAGCGCCTCTGGTGAAACAGATATTAATTTGAAACTCTATGCTTGGCGAGCTGATGGTCTCTTTTTCACGTGTATTTCAAAAACGAAATGAGTTCTCTGCACGCTGCGAGAGAGGCGAGAGAGGAAGGGGGTGGAGAGAGGCGTATCAGAGGCTGGATTGGGCTCTGTGGTATAATCCTTAATGAATTCCATTCTTATTTATGACCCGACAGAGCTCTGTAACTCACCTCTCAATATATAGTGAGCTAGAATTACCACGGCTTTACAGTAGCGATTGCATGTCAATTGCTTCCGAAACAAAAGGTTAGGGATGACTATCAATCAGAAACTCCATCAGGAAGATCGGACGGGAGGGGGGGGCAGGATTCTGGGTCAGATAAAGGAACCTCGGATCCAAACAAACAGCCCCTTGGATACAACATGTTTCCTAGTTTGTCTCTCAAGAACATCCTCTTTCAAAAAGTTTCCCCGGCAGATGACGGACAGAAAATAGGTTGTGCTTCCTCTGAAAGATCACCGCCGTCTTTGTTATTTTGTTGGAATGTAGAAAGCAAAGAGGAGGATGCTGCAAAATGAACTATTCCACATTCTTTTATTAAAACCTACTTCATATTGGTTTCCGGTCTAACTTGATTCTGGCGAGGAAGAACTCTATAAATCATACTTATTTTATGCTGCATTCCTATGAATATATTATTCTCCCATTGTTTTGTCTAGATTCCTGCTTTTGCATTTTTACCAAATTCTAACACAGTTCCCCATTTAAAAGAGAGCAGGCAAAGTAAAGAGACACAGAAAGGATTTAACCCCTTACCTCCACAGCGAGCTCTCAGTAACGGCCCCCAGGTTGAAGTCGTACAGCTTAGTCAAAATCAGGATCACCTACAACATAATAGCAAGAGACGTTTAATTACAGGCCCGGATCTGCAACGCAAAAGGCCTCGGAGATGAAACCACTCACTGGCACACATTAACTGTCTCTGTGTAATGATGTGGAATGAATGCAACATGTCTGGTGCGTCCTATTGCTTATATGAAGAAAAACAGCTACAATACAGTGTGTTATCTACATGACAGGTGATCCTCATATTGTCAAGAGACGTCAGTGTGCTTTGGTGGCGAGATCTGAAAAAATCCATGTGGGCTGTCAAGAGATGCATCTGTATCTCATGTGGAATGATACCTACATGACAGAAAGCTCTGAACATAATTGTTCATCCAACAATGAAAAGAAATGCAGGCGGTGGCTTCCTCGTGGCGCCTCGTCTCCTTCCCTCTCTCCCCCCTTAACGCCCATCTTTTTGTGACGTCTTTTGTGTGTCGCTCGGCTCCCCAAACAAACGCCGACTCCGAACGAGACCACCTCTTCATTAATGCGTTGCCAGTTACGTGGTCATTGGAGGGTGTCCAGCTTTAGCTCTGACTAAATGTTTTCATGTGTTTCTGAGGAGACTTGGAGAATGTATTTCTGGGGAAACACAAATGTTGCCAATAAAAGGCTGCACAGACACAGAGGACGGTGTGAAATGGTGTGCAAACACATTATTGTCACTCCAATGGCATAATAAATGACTTCCCATGGGGTTGCTCATAACTCAGGATAGAAGGTAGGGGGAGGGGGGGGCAGGGTTTGGGGCATGGAAGGGGGGGGGGGGGGGGGGTGGGAATGGCAGATAATAACAATCGTGCAGCAAGAACATGGCATATTATGATGAATTTAAAAAAAGCCTGAATGATGGGTCGAAAGCTCAATTACAGTGAGTTTAAACACATTAACCTTTAGGGACCTGTGGAACGAGTCATTAAACTGAGAAAGCCACACAAGACTTGGAGGAACAAAGACACGCCTCTAAGACTGCTTTGAAAACGTTAAAAACCCAATTGACCCGCGATTTAGCCACGGAGCGGCCAGTGCGCATTGCCAGGACTATCTGCTTTACAGGTTAATTAACCAATCATGCCGACAGATAAGCATTTGCATAACTAAATGCACCATGTCTGCGAGGTCCAACGCTGGAGTCGGAATCAATTTGGAGGACAGACTTAGTTAAATGGCTGTGATGTTCGGCCTAATTGCCTGCTTTGAAAAATAGATAGGGGAGGAAAACTCTGCCGAAGTGTTGCTCATTAGTCCGTCTTCTCTTTTGGTGACAACATTGTCTCAGTGTCGTGGGACATTATAAATAGTATAAGCTAAATTGAATCCAGAAGCGATTTCATCAGTGTCAAACTGCGGCATTCCGAACCCACGGATTAAAATATCCGGCATTACCAAATTCATTGAGCGAACAAGTGATCTAACAGCTTGATGCCGGCTCTGTACACCGATTAACGGGTTTGAATCACTCCTGACAATTTGTGCGTGGAACCCGACTTAATTAAATGCGTACAAATTTAGTTGAGAATGCAGAGGAAGCACTAAAAATAGCCCCAGATGGTGTTGATAAGTAAGGACCTGCGAGCACACCGGCTGTAATTGCCGGTGCGTGGTCCGTCTGCGATGTCGACGACGTGTTTGTGCTTTTGGCTCATTAACGAACGCTGACCTGTTCAATCGGGTCGGCGAGGATCCACCTCAGGGACCGGCGGACCAGCCAGGCAGATGAGTGTTTGGATGATTTGTCCCTAAGTGGATCCATCACGAGTACATCACTGGAGACAATGTGTTCCCTCGTCTCCAGCGTTATTGATAGGTTGTGTATCTGTGGCTCAAGTCAATAGGGAGCAGCATCTATACATGCAAATCTGGAGACCAGTTTGGTGTGTGTGTGTGTGTGTGTGTGTGTGTGTGTGTGTGTGTGTGTGTGTGTGTGTGTGTGTGTGCGTGTGAGTGGGGGGGGGGTCACATGCCCCCCTCTCATGCGACAGATGTGCGACTTTGGCGATTAAAAAAGCTAAACCTGGCAGATGAAGCTGCGCGATGAGAGAAACACTCCTAATGATAAGACTTCACGCCGCAGCCTCGCATTTATGGAAATACGGAGAAACGAACAAAACAAAAAGATAAAAAAAATAAAAATGCCACTGCAGAATTATTTTGAGCCTTCTAGGTAAATACAATTTTCCATGCTGCATATCATTGCTCACTTGCATACATGAAATTAAGTAAGGACCCTGCAAGGCCAAAAGCAGTGCATTTATTCATGTTTATGTTTTATTGATGTGAGGAACGAGAGCTTTGCCCCGGGAAAGTCAACCAATAATTTTTCAGATTGGCTCCCACTCTCCAAGGACTCGGGTTTAGTCATCTTTTCATCCTAATGTTCTTTCTCTCTTTCTCTCCCTCATTCCTCTCTTTAAATACTTTGTTCCCGTGTTGTTCTCGTTTCCCGTCATGTGGACTCTTTACATGGAGGGAGACATTAAAGCCATTTCACAGTCAGGTGTTGTTTGGCCTGGGCTGCCATTGCTGAGCCTCCATGGCAACAAAGGCGTCTGCCTCTTAAATTCAGTGCGATATATCAGCTCAATACAAATATCTCATCTTCACACACGCGTACGCACTTCACTCACACGCGTCTTCATGCATGCATACGCACTGCACAGACGTATACACTGCAGACACACAAAAGCTTCTTCTGACTTCTTTCGAATTCCACATCAATCAGATTTAAAGGAAAATGCTAAAAATCTTAACATCGTCCCCTTTAAAACGGAACGTGAGAGGCATCACAACGGCATGTTGTCGGGCAGAACAGTTTGTTCACAGCTCTAAAGTTGTGGATGAATCATCACAATGTACTGTGGATTATGACTATTAATAAAATGGAGTATACAGTCTCTGCACACAGTCGGATCTTTATTGTGCATTCTAACACGATGCTTCAATCATACCTCTCTGCTCATTCTGCCTCCAGTCAAGCATCATTAAGACGGATCCCCCCCCAAAATATTGTTTCTGTCTAATTGCATAGTGGCGGGGGGAGAAGAAGAGAAGAAGAAGAGGAGCTCACCCTAAAACTGCACACCTCCACAATCTTTCCTTTCTTTACCGCTCAGCGGTTGCAGATCACAGGAAGCAGCGAACAGTGTGTGGAAATGTGAGAACTCCAACCCCTTTAAAGCAGATCTGCTGCTCTTTCTGCAACTAACCAGTTGGGACAACTGAAGAATCTAAATTAATTTCCAGGGGACCCCCCAAGTTGATACCAGTGAGTGATGTAAGGTTCTTTGTGATTCCGTGGCTGATGGCTCATACGCCTCAGAGTGCCACTGAAAAAGAGATATTTATTTACCTTTTGCAGCCGCTGAAAAGTTCACCGCTGAAATGATGCACATTTACATTCTCATGCATACACATAAGCTTTTCCATATCATACTGTACCATAAACACATTCATAAAGAGAGCCATCTCCTGGGAGGAAGCCCGTCTATAAACCGGCTCCAACATGAGCAGAATATAAAGACAGCCCAATGTGTCATTAGATAAATAGATGAGATCATTCCTTAAATATAGATTATTTTTTAATATATAAAATTTTTCTAATGTTTCTGGGGCATCTATGGAAATGTTTGTTTGCCCTGCTGGTTGAATCCAGTCATCAGTTGTTACCTTGGCTGAATTTCTAAGTTCTCCTTGGTTTCATATTAGTGAGAGTGAAACAAAACAGAAATGTCAATCATGTGAGAACTGACAACACCATTGCACCAAAATGCCAAATGTTAATTACCTTCAAGACAAAGTCGGACAAAACAACTTGGTATTCCTCCACATGCCAGAAAAACAAATGCTTCAAGAGCCAAAAAAATGTTATGCCTCCATATGTTAGACTTTTAATAGTGTAGGTTTGATTTAACGGTTAAGCAATGGCGTCGTATACCATTAACCACCATGTGCTCCTCGCTCTCCCTGCTTAAATTAATACAATCGCATTGTACTTGGTTCAGAACAACAACATGAACACAACATGAACAATCCACACCAGAGTTTACTTGTGACTGTCGTTGTTGTTGTTGTTGTTGTCCACACCTGAGTGCAGTTAGATCTCAGACCACCTTCCCCCGTCTAATCCACACCTCCCTTGTTAACGGGCTAAGTGCTGTTAAAGTGTAGTAAATTACTCTGAAAGGTCAGCTGTGCTTGAGTGTTGGGTTTGAGCACTGAAAAGTGTACTTTTGACCAAAGCTTTAAAACTTGGGTTTGTGGTTCTCACTTCCTGTTTGACTGTTAAGCTGAAAATTGCCACCTGGAGTCCCTGTGGAGCCGACGAACAAGCCAGCCGCGGAACACGTCCTGTTCTGTGATGATTTTCACTTAACAGTCTGTAATAGAGTACCAGGATAATGAGCGGCTTTTAGGTAATTTCTCACACTTGTCCCATAATGTAGAGTGCCCAAAAATGACTTAACCACTACCGCTGTGAGTAAGGAGCTGAAGGAGTGGTTCGCAAGAGGAAAGCAGAGTGAAAAATGTAGAAGTACTGCAGCTCCACGGAGGCCCTCTAATGCATCGCGCCCATTATCAGACACAGAAAATCCGCCCTAGAAATGTGGGACGAGCTAGTCTGGGACCGTGTTGCTCACCTCACTACTCTGCATTTAACTCTCTCGCCCAGGAACATAAAAATAAAAGCCGTTTCATTTGTTGTTAAGCTCATTACGCTCTAAACTCCATTAAGAGAAATAAGACACAAGGCCGAAGGGGAGACGGAGTAATTTGGCGAATTTGACAAACAGTGTTTTCCTTGAGTCAACCGGCTAATTAATGTCCTGGATCCCCGACCTGCAGTGTAAACATGGCAAGTTTGTTGGATTATTCATTTATTAATTTCTGTTTCATGCACCATGGAGGGAGGGGAAGTCACCACCAGCCACGCATTTGACAAAGAGTGTGATTGTTTGTTGCCTTTAATGAGCCAAACTGGATTAGAAGAAAATAAAGTCGCCGGCAAAAACTTTAGTAGAACATCCGTATACTCCCTATGTAGATACTTTAGCAGATTACTGTAGTTATAGCGAATAAGGATTTAAATTCAGTGGTGTTCATAAAAATTCAACCCGTCAAAGGAAAGCTAAACCTTTACTTTGGAGGAGGTGTGTGTGTGTGTGTGTGTGTGTGTGTGTGTGTGTGTGTGTGTGTGTGTGTGTGTGTGTGTGTGTGTGTGTGTGTGTGTGTGTGTATGGACAGACCGCGATGGGCAGAATGCAGAGGTTGCTACGTGAGGAAGAGTTGCAGCGCCACAATTTATATAAACTGACTAATCAACTGAGGGGACGTCGCGCGTGTGAACAAAAACAGTTTAAAACTAATCACCAAGATTTCAAACTGCCGAAATTGACTATCAGATTGAAACGGCTCTTCATTTTTCCGTTACCATAGCAACCAATCTTTCAATGCAAATGCCAGAAGAGGCCGTTAGCGGACATTTATGAATGGGGGGACATGTTTGACTGCTTCTCTTTGACTTGACTGATGTCAAATCTGGCGCTGCTTTGTATGAATTACCCCCAACATGCTGTTGTTAGTGAAAAACCTCATATCTCCATCTTGGTTAAGCTTCAGCACACAACACTATTCTGACATCACCTTGACAGTTTCTCAAAGGCAATTGACAGTAGCGTAAGTCAAATTTTAACACAAGATTTGTATTTTTCCCTTGTGCTACTACTGCTTGTATTATTTTTAGCGTTCTTCACACCAAAAGATATTTCAGAGACCAAAGACCGGAATGTCAAAATGTCTCAGAGATAATTTTTGAACTCAAGGATTAAAAAACATTCATGCCTTTAATAGAAAAGGTCTGACGCAAACACCTGAGAAAAGAAAAATATTGGGTTCATATTTGCATAGATTTCTGTACGGCTAGACAGAGGAAAGGGCAAAATCAAGGTTCTCTGCACGTGGGTGGAGGGATGAAATACCCGGCTTCTTGATTGTTGCTGTGTGAGGGCATCCCTGAAACCGAGCACTTAGTGGGGAAGGCAAACAGATGCGGTGGTCGAAGAAAGGACCGACTCTCTGTCCTCGTCTTATCTGTGGATTGAATTGATTGTTGTACTTTTGTGGGTGAAAACGTTCTCCGGAGACACTGCTTTCATCAAGCAAACCCCAGTGAACTGTCCTTTGTGCATTAGTCTGCTCCCTGTATGTTTGCTTATCCTCCAGGCTACTCAGCCGCGGTCATATAGCCCTGATGCTTCAAGCTTGAGAGGTTTCTGCAATCAATTCAGTCCATTATAGAGGGGAAATTAATGAAATGGACTGAATGTAAAAGGGTTTCACTTCAAATGTATCCCGATTGTAGGGGGAATTTGTGCACATGTTATCTCTCTCTACGACCAACAACAATACGCAATGAATTTGTCTAAATTGTGCCGCCTTCCATTAGAGGGATAAAAGATTGGTTTATATGAGTCGGTTTCATTTCTTTAAAGAAAGCCTGGGGCGAATAGTCAATAAAGTCTGTTCAACGGACCACACATCAAATAGAAAGACGCACAGCACTCGGTCTTGATTTTCCCTTCCTGAGACCACATGTTGACATTGTGCCACAGCATACATGGTTTGTCGAGAAGCAAAGGAGTGCGACTCCCAGGGTTAATTTGAAGGCAAGTCATTAAAAATTAAGCAAGCAATTAAAAATTTAGCATGTTGAACTTGTGGCGATTCGTTTAAGTCTCATTCTGTTTCATTAAAAGTCAATTTCACGTGTTGCAGGAAAGACAAGAGCCCCAAAAACGACGTGATCATCTTCTTACGCAGCGTTATGTCTTCCTATTTAGCATTCGCAGCATGAAGGTAGCGACGTTTTGCAATCCTGTTATTCCCCGAGACATCACTTAAAACAAAAACTCAAACTTTTTTCAGGAGTGAACTATGATTACACATAAATCCGCCAACCAGTTTTAGCATTTGTTAGCACTTTATAGGCCACAGTGGAGCACCGTTTAGACATTTCCTCCTCAGTTTTAGACCGTAATGGTTCTTGGTTTCTGCCTGGGGGAGTCTGAGCCGGAGCCGGCGGCATTAACGGTCCAAACTGATTCCTCAGACCTCCTCCACCCCAACTCCTGACATTCAGAGCGAGAGAGAGAGAGAGAGGGCAAGAGAGAGGGGTAGAGAGAGAGAGAGAGAGAGAGAGAGAGAGAGTCCTTCATATTCCATCTTAGAGGTGAATATTTTCACCACCATCTATTTTCCTGCTTTAATTTTGTTTTTAACCTTTAATCTTACACATTGATCCTTTCTTAAGTTAAAAACCTTGTACATGAACTGAATGTAAATAAAACAGCCTTGCATTTAGTTTAAATTCAGCACATTGGACTGATTTGTACGTGAATATTGAATATTACATTTAAATTAAATATTAAAACTCAATACTGGTGAATCTTGTTAAATTTATTGTTGTTAAATATTTGTGTGTGCTGCTGTGAACTCATTAGCAACTTCTTTAAAATATTGATTTCAGAGATGCAATTTTATTCCTCTTTTGTGCCTTTCTAGCCTCTCAAACAGGATGAATGTTTTAAACATGTCTCTGTGGCAGACAGGGACTTGCTGGGGTTTTTGTAAACAACTGAGACTGCAGGAAAAAAAACCCAAACAAATACAATATTAGTTTGGATGAAACTTCATTTTCACATGTGGGAAAAAAAGAAGAGCCAATCAATAAGAGAAAGCAGCCAAGGAAGGAATCAGAATATGAGGGGGGCGATAATGAAGGATGGTCATATAAATGTTTTACGCCACATCATTCCAGCGGCAGAATGTGTCCAGTGAATGCACAGCTTGATCTAAATGATAGAGGCAGATGGGTTGTGTGCGATGTAAGAGCTTACAGAACTGAGAGAACTGAACTTCCTTTTACTGTAAATCCAATGCTTAGTTGTTTAAATAGTTTATAGTCATGCGAGATTCTTATTGATGAGGATTCAGCGTGGCCCCAACACAGCCATTAACTCATGTTAATATCTACTTTCCATCACCTCTCACCTCCGCCATCGTGCTGATTGTCATTATTTCTGCATTACTGCCATGAGTTTGATCCATATTTATTTTCCTATTTATATACACATTAAATCCCAAGCTCACATAAACAAGCTGCACTAATTCATTTGGATGAAGTTAAATCAACTATTCCTTTTTTAAGAGGCTCGGTGTGTGTGTGTGTGTGTGTGTGTGTGTGTGTGTGTGTGTGTTCCCGTTTCCTCAGTGTGGCACTTTGCGTTTGGAAGTTTTCCATCATGCACGCCGATCGCACAATGTGTGGCACTTTAGCTCGGGTTTGTTTGTATCGCACAAGATAGTGGAAGGAAAAACATTACCCAGTCATCTCATACATTCCTGTCACTCCGAGCTGCCAAGTCAAAGCATTATTTAAACAGCCTGTCACCTGAGCGATCCCACTCATCTTTAAAGCAGACAGGCGCCGTGCCACCAAAGAGCGAACCCAACCTCAACCTTTACTCCAACAGGGAACTAAATTATGTAAAGTGCCTCCAAGTTTGTTCTTCACAAAGCCATCTGCAAATTTAAATTTTTGGATTTTCCCAATCACGTAAAAAAAAACGAATACATTTTCTTCCCATAACCTAATCAAAGCAAAGCCGAGTCTGCGGCAGTGTGACAGTTATTAAACTAATTAATCACATGCAAACCTGTCCAATGTGATTCTGTTCCCGCTTCGTCACTTTGATTAAAGAGGCCGACTTATAAATGCACATGCGGGATGTGCGTGTGCATGTATGTGTGAGTATTAAATTGCAGGGGGAGCCGGAGAAGGAAGGAAAAGAGGCAGAGGAGGAAGCATAGAAATGAGAGTGCGGCTGATTCCAGGCCTTTATTTGCCGCTTAAAATGCACTTTGTGAGTCAAACTACAGTCTAAGTGCAGAGGGAGTGCTGGAAGCCCATGTTGATGTGATGCATTATGGTCCCCCAGCACAAATGATTCATGAAAAAAGAGCATAGATGCATGGCATTTGAGGAGTAATAAGTGGGATATCTCTGAATTACTACAGAAGGAGTGACTCTTGCATCCCGTGTGCCCTAGAATTAAGCAAAAGAACAGAAGGAAATGCACTATTTTGTTCTTTAGAATAGCACATCCGGGGTGCTGAGGAATCGATTCATTGTCGTAACAAACAGTGGCTCCTCTAAGACGGCGTGCTGGATTGCTGCAGCCTCTATCAGCATGTTACAATCACATCAGTGGACAGTGGTCCCCTAAAGGCTTGAGCCGAGCCGGATTAATGAACAGACGTATGGGGCCGACACCCTGAGGGACAAGCAAGCACGGGACGAAAATAGCTGGGAGGGAGGGGGGGGAAGAGGGGAGAGGGGTGAGGGGCGATCACGACGAAGCTTTTAGAGAACGACTACCACTCAGAATCAGAATACATTCAGGGTTTAAACATTGCTCGTCAACAGGGTGATGATCTGCAGGTCGTAAATCCAGGAGCGAATTAAATGCCGGGTTTGGAAAACTGAGATAGAGCCTCACCAGCTGGCAGCACAACATTCAAATACAAGGTGTACAACACTAGCGGGCTGATGCCAACGCCAGAGACTTACATTTCATTTTCATCCAATGTTGTTTGAATTGGAAAAAAAGAAAAAAACCCGAGCCAGCCACCTGGAGGCCAGAGGCTGATGAAAAGTGCATGAATAAAAGGTTTTACAAGGTCATATATCTGCACCTTTGACTGTGCATCATGTCGCATTCTTATTCAACAGACCTCAAATTATGACTTTGCATTCAGCACAGCCGCTTCATTTGGCCGGGTTTTGCAAAGAAGACCCAGAAAAAATAAACTCAAGAGGAAACAAGAGGAAATTTCCCCTCAGAAGACCTCGGCAATAATCTATCCTTGGCCTTTTATGGACTTTTCATCATCCTGTTACACCCACAAACTCCGGTCAAACACCTCTGTGGATTGGGAACCAATTCCATTTGATTTTATGGATCAAGGAGTTTCTCCGCCACCAGCTCTGGCACGTTAAATGGAATGGCTGTCTATCTAATGAACCAGTTTTAAACACAGGTGTCCCCCAGGGCTATGCCATTTCCTCCATGTTATTGTCTATTTATACCAATGAGATTATGTGCAACAATAACTGCCTCATTCTGATTAAGTATGCGGACAACACGGCCCGGGAGGCCTGTCTCTGATTTCCAGTCAAGCCGCAGCAAAGAGAGACGATGTTACAGACCTGACAGATTGGTTCCACTCTCGCCACCTCGGACCGAACAAAGCAAGAACCAAGGAGACGCGAGCGGCAGCCAGCAGGAACAGCTGCTCTCCTCTCATGTCCAAACCCGCCCAGATGTCTGACCTGAGTAAGTGGCTTTCCTTTACCAAAGCAGTGAGGGTGACCGGACTCATTCTAAAGTATGTGGAGCTTATTTACAGCAAACAGACCCAGTATTTATATATGTGCACTCAGGAGAGCTGAGGTCAATAGCTGTCCTCATTAACAGCACCCTGTGTGGTCAGCTGACAGAATAACAAGCTTTCAAAGATGATCAATCCGTGGCTTAAAATCATTTGGTACGACAGCAACTCCTGTATCCAGAGGCAGCTGGCCTCCACACCGAGCCCCTGGGTCCTCTGAGGCCGGGCGGGGCAAATCCTTCCAGTGCAAGCAACGTGCAACATTGGAAAAGATGATTTGCCTTCATCCGTCACCACAATTGCAGATGTAGGCAGCGAGCGAGCGAGCCGCAGTGAGTGATCGGATAGAGAGTGGAGGTCTGAGGAAGCTTAGATTCACAATGAATTTATACGTTTGTGTTCCACGTTTAGGTGTTAATTACCTCAAAGCCAGAGGCAAGAGGGCCGACGCTCACAGCTTTGATGTCTCTGTAATCAAATCATAACAATTCCAGGCTTTATATTTCAAAATGCTCCAGTCTGCAGCATCAGATGTAAACTCTGGACTTCCCTCCCGGTGCTTCCAGCGTCACCTTCTCCATTTCATTTTTGCTCCCTGTGGGACTTCACATCTTGGTCACATCGCAGAGGCAAAGTCTCGGTGTGAATATTTGATAGAGCTACCCGAGATCCAAAGGAATGAAGTCATTTTCCTTCAAATGTCCCTTTAAGATTGGATTTATTATCAGTCATTTACATCTAATATAACCTGAGCTCTAACATTCTGTCGTAAAATGCCATCAATTCACTTTCATAAAGTCGGCGGTTCTTAATCGTATTTTGGTAGCGGTGAAACAGCCCAGAACTCTACAGATCTGAAATATGTCGGCTGCCCAGAGCGAAAATCACATCAGTCATGATCCAATGAGCAGTGTCCCCACTCAGCACCCAGAGCCATCTCTGGACCAGACACCTCAAACCAGCACGCAAGACTAATCCCACAGATTTAACTTTATTATACACATTTCCAGTGTAGTTTTGTCCAGACCACCTCTTATATTTGCAGCAGCCTCATCACATCCAGCTAAAATACAGAGAAATACATGTGGGCTGGATCTCGAAATCATGGCACGGAAATCCATCAGATAAAGAAAGACTCATTTAGGGATGAGAGCAGGATGTGAGATGTGCATGATGGGATCATGTATGAATCTCTGCAGTGTGTGTGTGTGTGTGTGTGTGTGGGACATGAATCCTTCAGGTGTGGTCAGACTACGAGCTGATCTCTCTGCTGGAGTAAACGAAGCAGCCTGACTCCTCTCCTCTCTTCTTCCAGCCTGTTTACAGTCTGTCTGATCTCGGAGTGTGACAAATGCTGGGAGTCTGCACACAGCTGATTTACATGATGCACCTTATGTAAAGGAAGAGATGATGATATCAGCGCGACTCGGCATCTCTGCGGCTCTGTCATGGTAAAATGGTGTGCGGGCGCAGGTCTGTGCAAGTCGTGTGTGTGTGTCTGTGTGTCTGTGTATGTATGTGTAAGGGGGTGGGGGGGGGGGGGCTGTGGGTGATTGGTGCAATGTCTTGTCATCCATTTAAGTTGTGCGCATCCCCAACAACCTCCCCGTCTGATGTGGAAAGGCTCGGAGCTTGGCACCTTTGGAACATATTGCAGTTCTGCCTTCATCCAATTAGACTCCTATCCACTAATTGTGAGTCAAATGTCAAAGACAAAAACCGCAGTTCATTTGGCAAAAGGTCAGACTGTGTCTCATCAGCATCACATTAAGGGTCAGATTGGACACAAACCTCTTTAATTGTAGCTTCTGCACCTTCCCCTGATGCATCCGCTTGATTATTTCATAAATAATTAATGTGTTCTGATTTTCTCCAAAAGCATATTCAAAAATCATTCCTTCCCTCAGCTCTGTGTGGCCAAATTGATTTACTGATAATTAGAAGTTAAAGTTTGAGTCGCAGTTTGTTGTAATCATTAGAATGATTTCCTCTCCTGTTCCATTTTCATGCCTAAAGAGGAAAACCTGCAAGTCACATCCACAGGGGCGTCCACGTCCAAACAGGGGCGAGTGATCGATTATAGGCAATTTCGTCAATAAATCAATGTGTATGCGGGGGAGATGCATTTTTACAAAATTCAGACAGTGGAGGAGTGAAATGAGATCGTTTGCAGGCTCCGAGTGCCTCCATGCGCGCAGGGAGCCTGTGCGTAATGAGGTGACAGGCTGGACGATCACTCAAATCAAAGACCTATGAATCTAAATTCACATATTTCAGTGAGGAATTGTGGACATTTTAATCACACAGCGTGTTTCCTCTGTGACTTAACGTTGTGTGTGTGTGTGTACGTGTGGGTTTGTTTGTGTCAAACTGAAACTCACGCTGCTGTTGTGTCCGGACAAATGAACCATCGCCTGGTTGTGCGCTGAATCTCCGGACAGAGCGAAGGTGGAGGTGTCCAGGTGCGGCTCACTCTGCCTCGGGTTGCTCCCCCGGGCTTCGTCCCCGGTGCGCCGGTACTCCGCTCTGGAGTTGGCGACACCATGGATAGACTCCACAAGCCTCTGCTCACCGGACTGCGCTCCCACGGCTGTAATCCGACCCAACATCTCTTTGTGTGTTGCACTCACACTGCGCGTTGTCCTCCGTCTAACGCCCGGAAACGTGTTTTCTATCCCGGTGTCCTCCTGAACTCGCTCCCGGTTTCCTCCAACATTGTCTCCGTACTTTTTCACAGACGCAGCGAGGTGGTTGTGGTAGTTTGGTGCCGTTTGGGTGCCGATCGGCGCGTCAATCCCAAATCCACTTTGCGGTCCGTTCCCCGTTTGTTTGCCTTCGCCCGGGTTCTCATCACCGTCACCTGGTTCCTCCGTGAAATCTCCGGTAAATTCTGTGATGTCGTCGACCTCTACGGACACTTTCAGCCACTTTGCCTCTCGGGTCGCGCTCAACTCCAGCGGCGTCACTTCCAGCCGATCAAATCTGTCCTTAGTTGCAGAAGTTATCTCCGCTTGTGCCCGAAACTTGAGCTGAAACGGGTTCAGCAAAAGCAACGCCAGGGGAGGAAAACAGCAAAATGACCACAGTCCCACCATTGTCTCCACCTGATAGGCTACCAGCGGGGGGGAGGGAGGCAGAAATACAACTACTTTAATGTTGCAGGAGCCATTCAACTTCTTAAAATATTTAAAAGGTATCACAGTTCCGACCCGGAATCCTGTCAGCAGAACCTGCTCGCGTCCAGGAATTTGTCAAAGTGAGGAGGGAGCAGCTGGGGAGGCGCTGCGCATCAGGCGGACGCGCCGGCGGAGAGTGACTGCAGGAAGGGTGAGAGCTCATTGTTCAGGAGCAGCTTTGGGGGGGAAATGTGCTTGTTAAACTGCTGGAATCCTCCTCCATCAGTCACGTATTATCCAATTATTTGTATTTGCAGACTTTGGGCTCGAGCGGCGTCTTGTTTGTGAAAGTTCCCCCCCCACCCCACGCGTGATTGAGCCGCTGACAGCAGCTTTTTAATTTGCGTTTTGCTGAACACCGTGTGCTGCGCTCGAGCCTGCGCGTGCCGACACTTCGCCTTTGAAACGTCGCGAGCGATTTTCTGTGCGTCAATCACCTGATTTATATACCTGTCAGCCCCGCGTGCGTGTGTGCGTGCGTGCGTGAGTGAGTGAGTGAGTCAGCGCGTGAGTGAGTATGAGTGCGCGCGCGTGCACGTGGGGCCACTTTTTCTCCCCCCTCCCCTCCTGGTGGATTTGAGGTAAATCAGCTGATGGAGATTCACACCTGCTGTCATTTACCGGCTCAGACTTGTTCAAGTGCAGGATTTTCACCTGTGTATGTTTTTTCTTCTTCCTTTTTTTCCTTCCACCACCAAGACTTTTTAATTAGGACAACAATGCAACACACACTTGCCTCAGGCCTTCAGCGCAAAGCAGCCTGGGAAAACAAAGAGGGCTTTGATGTGGCACCATGACACGCTCGCTGTCATCACCAGGACTTGTTGGGAGCCTTGTTGCTTGTGCGCTACCGCAACTTTTAATCTTAGTGTTTTTATTTCATGTTATTTATCCAGAGCCTTCATTTTTACTGCCGTCTGCAAATCAATATGCTATTTCAAAAGGTATCACATTCAATTAGTGGAGTTAAATGAATCCAGAGATGCAATTCCTGTTTACGGCTGACAGTTACATGTTTGTTCTTTTAAAAACATCCGCCGTGTCGCTCTTGAAAAAGCATAATTTCGACTCCAAAAACTTATTGTGACTGCTGGTAAAAAGGAGATAAAAGCACGTGAGCTGCATTTGCATCAGCTGTCACAGAGCCCAGGAGGGAACCGTAAAGAGAATGATGTATGATCCTCAAGGATGATTATCACATCTCTGGCTCAGAAGAACATGGAACCAATTATGTCCTGGCAATACGATGGCAGATGTTACATATATTCTGAAATAAAGTGGTAGCCTCCATGACGACGAGACCCAGAGAACCTGTAGACACTCAGCGTTCACTTACTCATTCTGTGTGAACATGTCAAGCAGTCCTGGCTGTTGCAAGACAAACCATACGAGTGGAGAGAAGGATATTACTTTGCTGCCATTTTTCCTGACAGGGAACACAGAGATTTTGTCTGAAAACGGGCAAAACCGTATCATGCACATGATTGAGATACACACTCAGGACTAGAGCGCCTCGCTGCACTCACACTGAATCGCGCGACGCATCCAAGTGCCCTCGAAAGTTGAAATCAGCAGCAAACAAGCACAAAACAAAACATGATAATATGAAAGCCGGGGCTGATATTCACTTCGGCGCTTGCAGACTTGCACAGCGACGGCGATCAGACGGCGTGTCAGTGGCTCGCTCCTCAGAGGACTCTTCGCTTCTTGGTCCCCCCGTTTTTTGGCACGGCTGTAAAAACAAATTGAGATTCATGCGAGCGAGGGCTCGGGGCAGCAGGTGCTTTCGTTGCAACTCTGCCACACGCCAGACAGCTCACTCTCTCTACAGGCCATTCCCGCCAGAACGCCTCGGCAATGAGGGGGTAATTGGACTGATCACACTCTGTTTACCTATTATGGCGCTAAAATGAAGTGGGTGGCTTCCAAACAGATTCTGACAAGCCGGGGAGGGAGGAGGAGCCTCCTCCATCAATGACACATCTTTTAATCTATGCTAACCTTGGGCCGAGGGAGCTCAGAGTGTCACTGTGCTTGTGTCTCTGTGCGTGAAAGAGAGAAGGAAAGAAATAGAGTAATGAGCGTCGTATTTATGTTCACGGGAAGCTCTGCCTGGGTGTGAGAGAGGTTTAATGTGTGTAATGTTGTGTGAGAGTGTGTGTATGTGCACCACATCTTGGGGATGCTTAGACTATATGACAAGGAATATTGCATATCTTCCAGGGTGGAGAACATCTCAGAGTCTGCATAAATCACAGAGAAGAGAAAATAAGAGAAGAGAAAAGATGAGAGGATGAGAGTGAAAGTGTATGTTGATGGAGCTGATTCAATTTTACTCGTTCTCCTCCCAAGTGTGGATCATTAGCGAGATCATCTGATCTAATCGTCTCATTCTGGCGGTGCATAACTCAGACCATTCCTACACAGCAGACGTCCCAACGCCTACAGAAGAGCCGGGAACAAACTAAAGCTTTCAGGGACAAAATCCCATTTGTGCAACCGCTGCCTGCGTCCCAAGCTTGTTAGTTCTAACACTTGAGTGATCCCGGCAGAGCGGACGCAGCGGCAGTAGCAGGAGCCATAATGGCCATCAGCCAGACAGCTCGCACTTCCATGCAGGAGATGAACAGCAAGGTGCATTCCCCACTCAGCCATACGCGTGCCATTAAAAAGAGAAACCTTCTCTTATTGCAGATGGCAAAACACTTATTTTGCGCCTCCTTCATCGTCTAGATGAAATAATAGCATTTTAAAATCACAGAGGGAGGAGCAGTTTAGAACAGTTTGCCACAGCAATAAAGTGCCCCGTCGCTGAAAAAACACCTCTCCCCTCTGAATCACAGCCCGCCTCTTTCCCCCTTAATGTCTTTGTTCTGCAGCTTTTCTCACAAATGCAAGAATGTCAGGACAATTCTGCCAAAATAACAGTGTCATTTGTTTCCCACAGTTGTAGCGGAGCCACTGTGCTACGTGTTCCTCTGCTGCGTTGAGTCATAGTTTTTTTTTGTAACGATAATCACATGATTTGTCGCAGCACTGTGCCAGAGCCTCAAACGGACTCTAGATGGCGTCCTTTCTGACGCGTCCTAACAGAATTATTAACAAGCAAATGCCTGGCTGCTTCACGGCGGTCCAAGCCTTCTGCCTTCCTCAGTCTTTGTTGTCATCCGAGCAGCACTGTCACAGATCCAAATAAGGACTTAGACACACAGGGCTTTCACAGTTAAACCCCTCCGGCGATGTACAGTAACCAAACCCACGCGGAGCAGACGCCACGCCGGGAAGATTAAGTTCTGGATTCAAGGTGTGCACGCTGTGTGAATCTCACTTTGTAAATGTGAAAGTGCGGCGGTTTTCCCCTGGAGATTCGCTCGTCCACAGAGGTGGACTCCACCTGCGGCTCCAGCTTCACCCCCGCCGCGCTGATGAAACAAAGATCAAGGAGGAGGGTGAAAGGCAAAGAGCAACCAACCTGGATGGAGCAGAGACATTTGTTAAACACGAGACACGGAGAACGCTGCCCGCCCGCCTGAGCTACACTGTGTTACAGTCAAGGCCAGCAGATTACGGTTTCCCACGACCGCCTAGCCTCAGCGGTCCACAGGGGTCTACAGGGGTTCGTAGGGGTCACCATCTAGACTGTCTCAGCTGCTCATTGTCACGCCCCATCCGTGATCAAGCACCGCAGCTGCACGCTTGCCAGGGAATAAATCTAACAGCACGGCGAGGAGAGGTTGTGTGAAGAGATGCGACCACTGCTCCTCTTCCAACTCGCCTTTGAACTCCCGAGACGCAAGCAGAAGTATCTGCAGGAGGCATCTGTGAAGTTTCCTTCCCTTCAGCTAAGAACTGCAAACCAAGAAGCTGTGCAAGTCAGTAGCGAGTTTGAACGCACACGTGCAGACAGCAGATGAAGCCTGTGTGTGTGTGTGTGTATATGTGTGTGTGTGTTTTGCAGTATAATTCAGCCTTTGTGGTCATGACGCCTCTCCTTCTCACATGCAAGTCAGGTAAAATGCAGAATCTAAATGGGCTTAGTCATGAATATGTTTCTGTCAGCTCTGTGATGGACTGACAGCCCTCTGGAGCTGGTTTACCTGCCAAATGCATGCTGGGAAATTCAACTACCAGCCAAAAACTAGGAACAGGAGCAAAGGGGGTTAAGAGAGAGAGACAGAGGAAGAGAGGGACCAGTCCTGAAAGCAAACGTGTGGGAACATATGTGGCAGAAAATAGCCAACCTGCTTTCATGACTAACAGATCTGAAAAATATCTGTTTGGTTTTTGCTACTGGAGATTGAACGCCATCTGTTACCAAACAGAAATACTTTGACCCACTTTGAAACTACCAGATCTGTCTTAAAGGGAAAGATCAGAGCATTGTCACGCCGCCATCATCAATGTGTTCGGGTTCGGCTTAAGTCCACCAAATGGTAGAGAGAGGGAGGAAAGCCTGAGCTCACGTTCTGACGCTAGATGACATTGTGTTGACGGACGGATGGTGAAGAACAAACGTCACTGTTTTGGCTCGTTTGTTTACCATGTAAATGTAATTATAATGTTTCAACAAAGGCAAACATTCCCTCAATCAAACCCCTGAATTGTCTGTGTTTGGCTGAGCTTGTGTGTTGGATGAGTGTCAGTAAAGGTGTTTTCAGACCTGATCTGCCTTTAGCTCTGTCCCAAACCAGAGGGAAGGAAATGTTCCCAGAATGTTGGTTTCATAAGGAACAAAAGGAAGAACAAAAACTGTGAAATGTCTGGGAATGAGAACAACACAAATCAAAACGAAGAAAAGAAGAAGTTTTCAGGATTGTTTTCCATCCGTCGTCATTTGTGCTTCAGATCAAACCAAACCATGGCAACGGCAAATTTCGAACTTCAAAAACGTGGAAAAAGTCACATCAGGATGTTATAAATACATCAGCGTGTAGTTGGTTGTCTCATGTTCACATCACAGAGGAGCTGCTCAGGTCACTTTGCAGGCTCTGTGCTCGGACCTGCCCGGACAAAACGCCGCCCGGCACCAGTCTGGACTCAGTGGTGGCGTATCGCAGCTTCCTGAGCTTGTGATCATTTCATTTTCTAGGGACACGGTGATATTAATGAACATACGCGATTTCTAAATGAACTGGTGTTCCTCTCCAAAGAATTTTTTCGGCGTAGGACTGATTGGCAAACAGCGACGGAGAGCGATTAGATTAGAAAAAGTGATAATAACTCGATTGCCACCGAGTTCATCCAAATCATTTCTCCTCTCGTTAGCCGCTGTGTGATGTTGTGGCGGATTTATGGAGGTATAACGCCGCAAATTAAAAGACGCGGGTACGTGTGCGGAATGAGAATTGATCAGAAAGACAGAGCTCGTCCCTAACGCCCCCCCCACCCCCCCATCCCTCCATCCGGCCCCCACAACATCATAAACAACTAACGGTTATATCAGTTTACTGTCCAGTTATAGTTTATGCTGACAAGAGAGTCGCCGCAGGAGAGAAACGTCTCCCCTAGTATGGATCTTTGGCCGCGTTTACACGTCAGCTCCACGGGCGAACCCGGGCCGTCCGTCGCTTCCTCTAGGGTTCCCACACTAAGCGAAAGTGAAAGTCGATACTGTTTAAAACGCCCCGCAAGATGTGGTTAAATGAGCACTCTGAAGCTCTGCCAAAGGTGACGCGCCCGACCTGCTCCCTCCCTGTTTGGGTCCATTGGCAGGTGATTGCTCATCACCAAAAGCGCTTTCCCTTGCCAACACTCACACACACACACACACACACACACACACACACACAGAAACACGAACACGACCTCTTTTTCTCGGCCTCTGATTCTCTCTTTCAAGTTCGCCCACCCCCTCTCCTCCCCCTCGCTCTCTCATTGTCTCTCCATCCGTCTCCCGCATCCCCTCTCTCTCTCTCTCTCTCTCTGTTCCCATCTCGTCCCGTTTCTTGAAGTGTGAGCCTCTTTTGGACAGCTAAGGGGAAATGGCTCAGAAACTGGGGCTCAAGTTTCGATTACAACTGTTAATCAAAAAATCTACACTGCCCAGCGCGGCGTGATGTGAAAAATGGTTTTGGTTTCAATCTGTCACAGCCACTGTACGTTCTATGCACAGGCCCATATGAAGATGTATTGTGGACGCACAGGACCGGTGCTCTCCACAGAATTAGAAAAATGAAAACACGCCGTAGACAACATGAAAAATACATCCGTGAAGAGCAGACAAATGAAGGCAAACAGCTGGAAAGACATTGTATGTACTGCATCTTCACCGGCTCAGTGCCGCCCATCCATTATGTTCACCTGCAGCCAGAGGAGGGAGACGCTCATTTACGCGAGTATTCTCACTTTACTCAAGTCTTTTCCATTCTACCTGTGCCTCAACACACTTTAGAGGGGAGATACTGCAGTTTGTCCTCCACCACAGGCTGTAGATCTGATAGCTGTCGTGTGTTTAGTCTTTATAGATCAAGGAATGAATTTATTACATCATCATATTTGATCATTGATATAAAGCTCTGCCTCTGAAATTGCACATCAATAAAAAGTTAACTGGTATTGGCAGTACAATCTTTTCCAGTACACAAAGCCTTGGTGTGTTATAAAACACCATTTTGAAGAATTCTCTGAAATCCTTATCATGTCGTCATGGAAGTACATAAATTTGAGGCCAATCACTAACTCAAGCTGTCAATCATGTCCCGTGTTGTGTTGTGAGGTGGGAGGAGTTGTGGTGCAGCAGCTGATAATCAACCACTCAGACTGCTGCTTTACACGCTACTTTACAATGTATTTACTCTATACAGGAGCTGTCATTAGCCACATATAGCTCAAAAATGCAGCAGAGCAGCACCCACAGAATATGCAAATGAGATCAGTCTGGCCTTATAAAAGCCGATACAACATCATCAAATATTAGTAAGTTACAAACACGCTGCAGTAACTCAACCCAATAAGATTGGAGCCTTGTCCTCCTTTATTTCAGCCCTTATTGCCGGGCTTCAGCTTTGTGCCTCAGAGTACAAATGTAAAAGAATTAATCGAAGTTTTCTGTTTGGCTGCGTTTCCCTAAAGCATCGCAGACGACTCGATGTGCTTGAGCGTCTCTCGCATCTCTCTACGCGTAATTCAAAACTTTTCTCAAACAGAGAGGAATTAACGAAACAGAGTCGCGTACAAATGAGGGAAGGAACCTGATTTGGCGCTTTGTGTCAACCAACGGAGGCGATAGTGAGCAGGAGTCAAGGGGCCGAGGAGACGAAGGCGGCGGAAGAGTCTGGCAGGCATTTGTAATTGCCCGAGTTTAAACTGCCTCCTGTAGGACCGGCGGCTGAGTCTAATCTGGGATGACACAACTTTTACTCGCTGGATTCCCCCTCCCCCTTCTCATCCCCTCAGCGCCGGCTCACTTTTGTTAACTCTAATGCTCTACATTTT
Source organism: Genypterus blacodes (assembly GCF_046128005.1). Classification (NCBI taxonomy): domain Eukaryota; kingdom Metazoa; phylum Chordata; class Actinopteri; order Ophidiiformes; family Ophidiidae; genus Genypterus; species Genypterus blacodes. The sequence goes on from NW_027466833.1 coordinate 998,522, forward strand.
AATCTGTGCCAGGAGGGAAACGCTGGCGGTTCGGGCTGCACAGTCGCTGCTAGCAAAGAGAATCTCCTAGCGCTCGTTACTCAATCAGGCCAAATCTTGATAGATACGGCGCCGCGGAGAGTAAAAGACGGGGGAGAGGACGCAGCGTGAAGTTGGCGACAGCGGCGGCTCTCTCACGCTGCGTCCTCCCTTGGTGGCGCGGATGGAGGCTCAAAGCTCTCCTCCTCCGCCACTAAATTAAAGGATCTTCCTCCTGTGCTCCGGCTCCTCTGTTGCTCCTCTGCCGCTCTGTTGGGTGGCGTTCAAGCACAATGAGATGGAAATGTGACACAGTTCGGCTCAGACTCCTGCCTGGGCTTGTACGTAGGGAGTGGAGGTGTGTGTGACATATTTGCAGCGACTCCTGGCTGCTCCCAGAACAGCTGCCGAGGACTGTTATGACAGCTTTCCACTGAGAGCACAGGAATCCATCTTCTCTCCCCGACACTTCTATTCCAGTTCAGTCACTCTCAGTTTTTCCTTTCTCCACAGATTTTTGCAATGCTGTCATTCAAGCTGGAAAGATTAGATTTTGGAGGCTAAGACGTCGGGGGGGAAAGGCATTACTCTTCTGAATATCACTTGGCAGATATAATTACTCAGGCCTGGGAAAACTCGATTTGAGGAAATAGAGCTCCTGGATGTTGGCGCCACTTACAGGCGTATTAGATGGACGACCTTTGATCAGGCGTCCGCGCTAAACATCCTTTCATGGGACTCCTGACAGCTCAGGTGATTCACAGCTGATGCCTGCGGACAAACACGGCATCAGACAGAAGCGGGAAAGACGGAGCAAAACTCTTTCTGCCTCCGAGTCTTCTTTTAGTCCGTGTCATTGTGCCGTATTTAATTGGACGTGCTGGGAAAACACATACACACACACAGAAGTACACACAAACACTTTGTAGTTTGGGCGAGAGCTGCAAAAAGGCAGAGAGGGGCGCGCGCGGCTGTGCTAGCAACACGACACTTACAGTGAATAATCTTGAAACGGGCACCTGTTTACTTTACTGCTTTTGCAGTAAACCAGGCGCGGCCACGGTGGCTTATGTGCAAAGCTGCGCTGGCAGATACAACATTTATAAGGAAAAAAAATGAAAAAGCTTCTTGCACTGAAAACAACAAACCAACAACAATAGAAAAGCGTTTTGTCTCATTTGCTGCGAGACATTAAGGCACAAGGCACATTTTTGTTTCTTTTTATAATCACTTCAAAACAGAGGACATTCATGTTGCACAGAGCTGTGGGTGGAAAGAAAGAGTCTGAAATATTCATAGGATGCTGCATATATATATGAGCGCAGATGAGCAAGGAAGGAAAACGCTAAAACAGTCAACCACAGGCTAAACTGGCCCCTGTTTGTGTGTGTGTGTGTGTGTGTGTGTGTGTGTGTGTGTGTGTGTGTGTATGTAGAGTGGCGATCTGTTTCCGAAGCACAGAGAAAATGCACAGATCACACACATCGATACTCTGAGAAACACAGTGGAAAAGTAGAAACGGCGACCCCCCGTTGTGATTGTGTGTCTGCTAATACGAAGGAGAACATGACGTGAAATGAAGCGTCAACAAACACAATGTAGCTTCAATACGAGCCGAGTCCACAAGGCTGTTAGCTCTTTGTTGTTTACAAAGAGTAAGGGATGAAAACATAATCGTGTTTAGAGGTTTGAGAATAATTTATGTTTTTCTTCTATAGCAGGCTTTTTTTTTTAACCTATTTGTCGGAAAGTCCCGATACGTGAAAGAGAGAGTCTCAATAACAGAGTAAATGACTTAAGAATCACAAAACTCGATCTGTTTCCTGACCAGCTACAGTACGAAGAGTGTGTGTGTGTGTTTGTTTGGATACAATGTGTTTTCTTTAAGGTCGTTTGCCTTAAATATCAGCAGAAAGCATCTTTGATCAGCTCCAGCCTGATGAACTTGTTCTGATTGCTTAATTAAAAGGTGATCCTGGTCGTTCCTGTGAATTTAGAAATGTGGGACACAAACGCCCATCTGCTGCGTCCAAGTTGCCCAACAGGAAGCGATGATGTAGCAGCATCAGGAGTAAGGAACAACAGGATTACAGCTGCTGATATCTGTCATGTGTTAATATGGGAAATGATAATGAGTCTTATCATCTGGACGCGTGGCTCAGCTTCACATCAAGACTCAGGACGTTACATTCACACCTTTTTTTAATAAGCTCGCAAAGCAAACATTGGTATGGAAACATCACAGGTGTAGATTAAAAAACAAGACGACAAGCAGGAAATGAACCTGTAAGTGTTGAACGTGTCGACGCCGCGCGCTGTCGCCTCGACTCTCCTCAACCGTGACGGAGGCGACGCCACAATTCGAGTAGAACAGCATAGAAACGGCGGTGGTGGCATTTGACCCGGCAGTCTGGGGTCAAAGCAAAGCAAGATTCCAAACCCCGCCGAGTCGAAGGGGGCCGATCAAACTCTCGCCTAAAGCCGCTTATAAGCTCCAAACTCTCAAATCACCACATGTGAACCTTCGGACCATAGTGCAAAGCTTCTCGGGCTTTTCCTGGATTTTGTTCTGTATGTTTAGCAACCAATTTGTTCTGAGCCGACCATTAGCTGCCTCCTTCTCTCCCTCCCTCTCTCTCTCTCTTTCCCTTTCTCTGACTCTTTCCTGCAGACGGCAGCAGGATTTAGACGAGGCATGTATTATGGATGGCCGATGTAAACAGAGGAGCACCTGCCATTTATGTGACACACTTGCGGGATGGCGGGACAGGAGCGATTACAGTTGTGGAGTCGAGCTTCTAGCGCGAGCAGGAAAATAAATCCGCTGGGTTTCTTTGTGATTCTTTCCCTCTGCGTGTCATCTTGTAACCAATTACATTAAGCCACCACTCCCCCTCTCTTGCTGCGAGTCTATTAAAGCCAGCCTTAATCTAATAGAGGGCTTATGTATATGTTGTTGTGATAATTATTTCTCTCATTGAGGGCGATGGCACCTTCATCAAACACAGCCTGACTCCAGAGGACCTCCTCCTCGCAACGGCAAAATTAAAATATCTGCGTATGCAAGCTCCGTCATGCGCCGGAGCTTTAACGCCGAGGAGAATAATGGCTCCCAAGGTTGGGCCGGGGCACTTTTCTATTAAATGGTCCCTGGCTTTATGAGCTCCGGCGCTGGTGGAGATGTGGAAGAGTCTACAGAACATTTGGCCTAATGGTCGTGTAAGCTACGATTCCCACCTTGAAATGTTAAACACTGGGACAGGAGTAATGATCGCATCCCCCCTGCCAAGACACAGTGGGGGGGGGAAGCTGCGGTCGGGTCTCATCACGAAAAGTTCAAGGGGAGTTATAGCGGCGTTCTTCTTCATGGCTTTCTGGGGCCGTTTGTGCTAAGGTTCACCTGCAGGTAATCGTTGATCTCGTTTACATACGATGTGCATCTTTGAGCTCTTGCACGTTTGTCTGCAAGCTTCCCACTTCTTATTGTGATGCGTTCAAGTCCCTGTTTCAGGCAGAACTTGACAAAGCACTTCCTTCCTTCCTTCCCTTTTACCTTCCTTCCTTGTTTGTTTGTTTTTTACAGGAGGTTTGGCTTCATCCTTTTCAGTCACTTTCAAAGCATCTTGTGTTTTGGCTCCCATAGAACGTCGCCCGGCCAGATGCAGCACTTAAACCCTCTGAGTCTCTGTGAGAGTTTGAAGCTCTTTAGAAATGTGGTGGACTCTGCAGGTTTGCTTACGCGGCACCATCCTGCCTCTCAACTTGGTGCTCGCTCCTCAGAGACGATCAAACCTCAGTAGCAGAAACACTGCACTTGACTTTTTTAAACATTTCACAATTACATTCACAGTTAGATTGCGTCTCTTTTGTCTAATCCAACTTGTGGATCGCTGTGCTTTTACCCACAGAAGGAGAAAACAAAGGACTCACCAAACAGCAGGACTTGAATACTGATACTGCAATTCACCTTTCCTGATGCATTAACGTTCGCAAACCCCCCTATGCATGCTGGGAGACTTACCACCAAGGTGCAGCAGTGGCATTAAACAGTGTGTGTGCGACTGTTTGTGTCGCTCTCCTTCTGCTCCTTGTGTTTGCCTGTAGTATTTGTTTTGTGTCTCAACCACTGATATAAGAGCTGACAGTTAAGCAGGTCGTGTCTGTTTCACTTTGTCTCTAAACATATGGCGAATATATATAAAGCTGATCAGACAAATCCTTTTTTATAGAGACACAAAATCTGAATTTCAGCGATTTCTTCCCAGCATAATTGTACATTTTGTTCTCAAGCTTCACCCATCAATTAATGTATAGCTGAGGAGTTTGGCAGCGTATTCTGCTACTGCCTCAGGTAATTTATAATTATGCTGCGGTGAGGAGCAGATGTAATGAGAATTTAATAGTTCCTCTCTTTCTTTCTTTCTTTTCTTAACCCACATCCTTCCATCAACCTATAAAAACATCCGACAAACAATTTGCGGCGACACATCCGCCCCAAAATACTGCTGACAACTTCATGAATTACACAGCACGCCACGGTGTGAAGTGTGAAGTACACAAACCTTTCATATCACACTCCCAAGTTCATAATATCAAAGGGCACTGGCTGATGATAACACATCCAGGGAACTCAAAAGCCTGGGGAGAAAATTACACATATCCCAACAGCAATATCATGGCCAAAATGAAAGTGATAAGTCTGCCGCCGAGGTGAGAATAAAGCTATGAATATATCACAGCGTTAGGGTGCAATTTCTCTGATTGTCCAAGTGCATCCCAAGCCCGCGCTTTATACATTTTTGATCCGGAAAGAATAAGACATCCACGAGTTTTATTTACCAAATATGATGGATATGAAAAGCTTAAGATAGAGCGGCAATCAGTAAGCTGAAGGGTGGAGGTGATTCAATAGATCTCTGCTGCTCTCCTGGATCTCTGCAGGCATTGTGCGCATCAATAGGTTGTGTTGTTATTGGTGTTGTTGTTGTTGTTGTTTTGTTTTGGGGACCGATTTCAGAAATCAAAGTCGATCCGAGGGAGCATCAGTGTCAGACAGCCGGACATGCACGTTAAAATGACTTCAACTGGCAACACTGGAACGATTTGTTATTGCATCCAGTGCCGAGGTTAAACTGCATTTCCTCTTGTGGTTTGTTTGTTTCTATCACTGGGGATTCCTTGGAAGTGGAATTTTGATTTTGTGTTCAGGGTGAAACACGGTGCAGGGAAGAACCCATTAGATTCAGGCGCAGATCTGGATTCCTAAACATTGCCAGATGGGGGTGTTTAATATTTGGAGATACTTTGGTCAATTCCATCTACAGTAAAGACAATTTCCCAATCTCATAGCAAAACCAAATTAGCCTTATTTATCCCAGGACAGACTTATAATAGTTGCACTTTTGTCCAGATCTGGGTTATGTATTTTAATGACTCTCTTTAGTGCAGTTTGGTGCAGGATTGGCAATGTTATCGTCTCATCGGGGTTGGAATCCCTGCTCTTGTTCTGCCTTGGAAGAGGTAAGCAATCTACTGAGTGCCTTTCTACTTTTTAATGCTCTTCTTAATGGTCTGGTTCTTATTTTCAACTTCATTTGTGTTTTGCCCGCAGTGCTGTTGCATAATTAATTGTAATTAAGTCAAAAAAAAGGAGAAGGAGGTTCACAGGTGGATAAATTGTTTCTTTCTTTCCACTGCTCAGAATCTCAGGATCAGGATCAGCATCAGGAGCTGGATTGTGGTCCTCTGGCATGTGCAAAACTGTTCCAGTTAGCTGAGGCACGCAGCCCATTTTCAAGGACCGACTGCTGTGTTTCCTGTCAGCTGCGTGACAAATAACACTCAGGGGTCCTCAAACGCACCAACTTCCCAAAGTTGTATAAGGATGAATTCAAGTTCTGGTATATGCATAATTCATTGTCATTATTCTTACTATCCTGTCACTTGCAGAGGTGTTGGAGTTCCAGGGCAAAGATGAAATGATAGTATAAAGAGGTTGGATAACTCACAATGGTAAAATGGCATTATATCTCTTGCTTAATGTTTAATCAGCACTGTCACTGAGCCCGCACAAGCCTCAGTCAGACTATTCAATTTCAATGACTCCATTGCGCTCGCGTGTGCGTGCGTGTGTGTGCATGTATGTGTGTTTGTCAATGTGCGTGTCTGCATACGCGACCAGCTTAGAAGCGTACATTCTTTATGAAATGTCCCAGAAACTTTCTCTCTTCTGTCAGAGTATTTTTGGCGCAGAATAAGAGCTGGAAATCACCAATTAAAATGTCAATGCTCAAACTCGGCAGTCAGGACAATGACAGACTTTCATTTCATCGCTCTGACGCAATGTGTTCCACATACATATTTTATAATTGCTTTACCAATTAAATTAATGAATTCTCCTCCTTTGATCCAAAGTGGCCGCTCCAAACCTGCTCATCACATTTGTGTGCCAGAAATTAAGCAGTCAAAGTGTTAATTATTATGAAAATAGCTGAGTATAAAATATCATCAGTGGCTATTAATTATGTGCAATACTGAGGGTGGCAAGTGCGAGAGTATCAATCCTGCTATGGAGGAAATACTCTTTTATAAGTACATGTAAGTCTAAATACAGCTCTGGTGTATGCAGCACAATTATCTTGATGATAAATTGTGGTTCATTGTTCATAAACAAACTGTAGCTCCTGTTTTGGAAATAATACAATTAAGTAATAAATATTATGTAATACAACGTTTTGTTCCAAGTCAGAACAATTATGTGCTACAGCAGCGGTTCTCAAGCTGAGAGGCACCCTGGTGGTTCACTACAGGAAAGATCTGCCGTCTAGCGTCTTTAATCTATGGGATCTCTTCATGTGGCAAATGATTCACCAATTACTTTCCTCTTAATTACAAAGTTAGATCCTCAGACAGACGGGATATTGACACATAAAGGTTTTATTATTATTATTCCTTTGTTTGCTAAGAGAGGAGAGCCTTCTGAAACTCATATCCTCTAAACTGCATTCAATCCAGCTGAAATTATTCTCGGTTAAAAACAAACAATAATGACGTTTTGAGTTCATTGCTATTACTGTTGAGATAATTGTTGTGGAACTTGCAGCAAATATGACAGGAATCCTCAGATAAAGTCAATCGAGTAACCAAGTAAACAGACTCATGCCAAGAAGGAAACCTCTGACAGCCACACGCTGTAAATAAGATGTATAATTATAGTAAAATTAATGATTTTTTTCCAAAAAGTTTATATTTTCAACAAAGCCTGTTGAAATGTAATTATAATAATAACTAATTCACTTCACATCTTCACATTTTGATTGAAACACAGCTACAAATCATTAAAATGCCACAGCGGCTTCCATTAATAAACGTATTAATCTTTGGACGACGATAACGAGGCGGAGGCAGCGTGCTTGACTTCACATGGAGAGCGTGAGCGGCGTCCGTCTCCGTCTCTGTCTCTGTCTGTCCGTCTCCGCCTCAGCATGTCACGCTCGCTCTGCCGTCCCGCAGCTCATCTGGATGCACAATGGCCTCCTGATGGAGACTTTTCAGATGGCCAAATGGAGACTCATTATGTTTGACGAGAAAATATCACTATCATTTCTCTTTCAAAGCAGCGCCCGCCGACACAAAACAAACAAGCTGAGGCATCACTATATAGTGCAAGGCATCATGGGAGGAGATGATTATGTCCTCTTGACAAGTCTTATTTAGACGCGTGCACTCCAACACATTAGGCTCTTTATTTACCGTCTCACATTAGAAGCACTTTGTGGGCCGGGGCTCCTGCCAGATCTGCGTGTTGCTGATGCATGTTTAACAGTCGACGTTTTAAAGATTACATGAGGGCCAAATTGGCGATACGTGTACACAACATCATACAGGCTTTTGTTTATAAATATGCACGCAAACATTTATTCTGCATTTGCATCTGCATCTTCTCTCTCTCTCTCCCCTCATGCAATAAAGATCAGTGATTATAAAATGTTCAATCGATGAGATTAATCGTGCACGCAGCTCTCCCACGCTCTTTGTAAGTACGTGTGTGTGTGTGTGTGTGAGGGGGGCGGAGTGGAGGGAGGGGAAGATGCAGCACATTGCTTCTGTTTAATGTCATGTAGAGTACATCCATCTGAGTGAAAGCAAATAATCTAGCACTACAAGATGCGCCTCTGGCAGCAGACCACTCTCCTGGTAACAGATAGTGCCGGGGTGTTCAATCAGCAGTCAGGAGGGTAACAAGAGTGAAATCCTATCCCGTGGTGTCTAATAGCATAACTCCCTCCATCACTAACATTGGAGGCAGTCGGGGGGCAAAGGTGATTCCGCCTCCCATGTTATCAGAACCATGGTGACAGATCCTCAACAGATGTGTGTGTGTGCCGAATACAAAAATAGCCTGGATTTAATGACCCTGGAGTGGTTCCAAAAATGTGTCCTACTCCTCGGCTATGAACTGTGAAAGTTATCTGACGGGGGAAAAGGGGATCTCTCGCTCTCTCGCCCCCCCCCCCCCCCCCCCCGCCCCGCCGATATGCGTCTGGAGTCAGGGCCTTTACGGATCAAGCTGTTTGATCCGGCTCCGTTGGCTCCGCCGTCTGCTCCTGTGCTTCGCCTCGGAGTCGTTGAGCAGCTCCGGCCTATTGACCGAGGCAGCTGTGACGCCCACGCCGACACCTCCCAGTTTCCATTCAGCTCATCTTAGGAGTTTGAGAAAAGCGTCAACGCTGGAAATGAGAACGTGTCAACATTGATTCATGTCAAAAACAAAAGCATTGTGTGACTGTGTGTGTGTGTGTGTGTGTTTCTGTGAGAATGTGGATGTTTGTGTATTTCACCCCAGCCACATTTTGCTAATTGTTGCTATTAACACTTCTCCAGGCTCTGTGTAATGTCATGTGACTAAACATGATTACTAAAGTCTTTGTTTCCATATTGATTAATTGGAGTTTTTGGTGCTTTTCTACTTGCAACATTATTTAAGGATTTTTCCTCCTGTGCTCCTGTATGTTCTTGTAAACTGCTGTGTGCGCAGAATATGAATCTGTTCAATCAATCCAAAATCTGCATATTTCAATTCCCATAAACAGATTTTCCCAGACTCCTTTGCTCCAACAGAAAAGGTCGGCGCTATTTTATGCGGCGAGCACAGAGCGTGATCTCAGGGTCTGGAGAAGACAGGAACATCTGATGACAGGATTTGCATTTACACCTTCACTAACAAGCATTCTCTTTCTATTTTTAAAGAAGAACCAATCACACTTTTCTTTCGCCCGTCCGTATTCCGGATCCAGGCGGCTATTTACAACCAGACACGACTCTCTTTCGGAAATAACTTGAGGAATGAGAGCGAGAGGAGGCGAGGTGACGTTTTCAACTCTTGAAGGCCTCGTGTTAGATTCCACCAATGTGTCCGAGCTGCTTTCACACCTGGGAAACCGTGATGACGATCTCATTACATCCTCAGATCAGATCCACGTGTGTCTGCAGGGTCGGGATGGATTCTGATTACGGCGACCGATATCCATCTTTACATTAATCCCGCTAATATTGAACGGTGACTCGTCGTCTTCCCAAACCGGGAGGGAGGGCGAGGTCATCGGTTTGCATCAGCATGCTGCAGGATGAAAATTCAATTTAAATAAAGCCTATTTGAGGAAAGATAACAAAAGGAGACGCCGCAATGTGACGAGAACAGTTTGAGTGACGCCGCTCAGACGCTCAAACGGCGAATATTCACGGCGATGGGATCAGTGTCAGGGCGGCACAAACGTCTTTATCTGTTACAAATGTCTTAATGAGCGCGGGACTGTAAACGACACACACACACACACACGAGGGGGGGGGGATGACAGGCTACGTCGATCACAATGCACAACCGCGGAAAAAAAACATTTATGCTATGATTACACCCGTTGTCATTATGGTGTAATTATAGCAATTAGACGTCATCTGCATCGCATTATTTCAATTTAGCACAGCGATGAGCTCGGCGTTGGCGCTTTCCTTTTTTTTTTCAAGCCGCTAATTGCTTCTGTAACAATACGCCGTTCCAGCGGGTTACGGAACATTCGCACCGCCGAGTCAACAAGCAGGGATAAATGCAAATAATTGTTTTTCAAAACATTACAAGGAGCGCAGCTATACTATAAGGCGCCGCGCGGAGCCAAGACAAGACGCGGCGGCGGCATTGAAACCATGCAAATGTGGCAAAGACAGAGAGAGAAGAAGAGTGTTTGTGTTTGTGGGATGTGTTGCAGGAGGCCTTGGCACACATTGAACTTCACATCAATGCCACATGATCAAAAGAATGACTGCTAAAGCTTTACAGGCCGTTTGAACGTTGGCAATAATTAACATCCTCTGCTGCGGTGGGCAGGCGCTTTGAATCAGCAGACAATGAAGAAGCCGGCGTGTATATTTTGGTGCTACGCGTTAAGTTTGAGACAAAAGATTGCCGCGACTCTGCCATTATAGAGGCGTCAAAAACATAAAGCACATAAAGGCACCTCGCTCGCTCCCTCGGCTTATTGCTGAAGTGGCTTCTTTGGGGGGGAAAACTCATTGTGTCGGCTTGACTGATAACACACAATCCTGAGTGAGGCCCCGCGTCACAGAGGACAAAACAAGTGCTTATTAATCACATTTATAACACGTGAATCAATGGTGACTTAAAGGAGGAAGGCGAGGGAAGTTTATACACACACACAGACACGTCTCAAAGGGCTTTACAGGCCCGAAACAAGAAACAGACCCTGCCAAAGCTCTCAAAACTACTTTAAAACACTCCTTAAAAGCCCTTAATATACAGTATAAGGAAAAAAGGAAAAAGCCTAAATTATAAAGAGATGTAACGTGACAGGAAAATGAGATTTAATACATTTTCTGGGGCTTAAATCATGAAGAGGATCTCAAGTTCACAATATAACTCAAAGATTCCGAGACACAGAGAGAGAAAGAATTAACAATCCAGCTATTCTGTTCATCGGTCTTGTGTTTAATCTGGAAAGGTGACATCAGCGACATCATGGAGGTGACATCAGAACAAAGTTGGAGTGTATTGATCTGTGTACATTTATCCACTGATGATTACATCTATGAAACCAGATGGTGTCGTGTTAAAAGAGGTGATGATGTCGGACTCTTCACACATCTTCACTGATCTGGAGGTGAGAGGACGGTTGGTCTCTGCGACCTCTGTGTGTCCTCTAGTTGGGGCAGTGTGATAAGATCAGTTCATCGTGTTGCCTAAATAAAAATGTCTCCATCCTCTGGCTTATTATTCAGACTGGTTTTTAGGACGCGGACACTCCTAGAAACTTCTTAACGAGAGTTGATTTATATGGGAAGCAGGCTGGAATAATCTCGGCATGGGTCGATTTTTTTTCCCCTTGTTATAAGAAGATAAGACTCTTAAGATATGCCCAGAGACACAAGGAAGTTGATAAAATGGGGAATTTTGCAGTGTCGCAGCCTTTAGGGAATTCATTTAAGAGCCATTACTCGTGTCTCTGTGTGTGTGTGTGTGTGTGTGCACATGGCTTACTCTGTGTGTGCGTGTGCGTGTGCGTGTGCGTGTGCGTGTGTGTGTGTGTGTGTGTGTGTGTGTGAGCGGATATCAAGTAGTTCCTTAGACAAACTTCCTGACATACAATCTGGTGCAGCTGAATGGTGGCGTCATGTTTGGATGGTGAAAAGGCGCAGTAGGTTACGGCGTACATGCGGAGAAGATGAAGAAATTGTATCAGAAATTGAGGCAGTTCTCATCCTGCCCAGAGATTGCCGGCAAGACTGACATTTTGATTTCTTCCCCGGCAAGTTTTGATGTTAATGATTTGGCTTTGGATGGGGGACCTTCATAGAGCCGGAGCCATATGAGTGCAATTTCCGTCCTGGGGATGAAAGCACATCGATTGCCCTCTGATGGTTTTTATGGGGGGCTGCTTTCATCCAGACTGAGACATTATTGAGCTGCATTTGCTATTAATGCAGGGCTGATTCTGTGCAACTGTATCAACAAGAGTCCGGCGAACATTCAATATGCCGCAACAGCTAAAATGAAGTCACTGTGCGACTGTGTTGGAGCCGCGATTGTTTTTTGGAGAGAATATGCGGAATATCAATTTGAATAGGGATGGTTTCATTCCCTCGCACAGGAGTGGTAGGATCCAGTGAACGCCAATGACAGGAAGTCAGGCGTTTTATGCCAGCCACCCTCAGCAAGGCATAAAAATGAGCTTTTTATTCACTGTAATTGATTAATTTTGCAATTAGGCTTTTGCAATCGGAAAATCCTCCCTGCATTCACATTAGGGAATTTTCCTCCCTGCTGGCGTGCGGCGGGGAGGAATGCAGCGGGAAGCCGTTCTGCCTGTATGAATCCTCGCTCTGTGTCTGCTCGGATTAAAGGAATCGTCCTCCTGTTTCTCTGTCACGCTGGCGGAGGTTTATGCTCAGGTTAAAAGCTGTGAAGGGCAGGAGTGCACGGCGTACCGCAATGACCTGCAAACACGACCGGGAACGACCCAACACTGCAAAGAACAAAATTCAGGAAGCGTCAACCAGAAACTTGACTTGAAAATGATTAAATTTACCTTCAAAGCTGCACTATGATTGACTGATTCAAGTAATTGGCCTGGGTTTGTTCAAGTCTTTCGTTCGACATCAAACAGGTCGGAATAGTTGATTGGAAAGTTCGACGCAATAATATGAATGAACGTTTATTGTCAGAGAAGAAAGTCTTTGCTCGTTCCAAGAATGGGGCCGATCGGATCAATTCTTTACAATGAAATGACCAAGACACACAGCACAAGAAAAACTATAAATATCTCATTAAATTGATCAGCAAAACTTTGAGATTGTGAGATTTGCACTGCTGGTTTTGTTTTACAGGCTGCATCCAGTATATGTGTGTGTGTGTGTGTGTGTGTGTGTGTGTGTGGACTGTGCTCAGTGTGTGTAAGGGATCGTCCAAAACTCCACAAGAAAAAGTTAAGAACACATATCCGCCTGCCAAACTAGGATCTGTACTCTTTTGAATTGGCCTGTGTGGTGTTCAGATCCAAAAGATCATCAAGATATGAAGATCATTTCTCTAGTTTTTGTTTTATTAAGATAAAATAAGATAGAACTGTAGTTATTGTCCTCCCCATCTAACATCTCTCCGCTCCGGTCGTATGTTCTCGTCCACAAGAGGCAGATTTGGGTCCAATTCTCATTTAATAACCCATCAATAGATGATTAAGCCTCAGGTATCGACGCTGATGTGTTACTTTTGACGATATATCTTTAACTGTTCAGAAGAATATTACTTTTATAATTCCCTCTATGTGTCCTTGGATGTGGACCAACATGTTGATGAGCTGTCAGGTCATCTCGCTCCATTACCACAAGATTTATTCAATCAGTTCACGACTTTTTGTGTCGTGCGGCTGAGAATGCAAAACCCAACAGACGCGGAGCGAAAACATTCCTTCCAATTTCCTTAGTTGGCTGTATGAAGCCAAACATCAAATTAGTTGCTGCTAGTTCAAAGGTCTGAGAGTGTTTTGTTGGAGCTGAGAGTTTACGCTTGTTTGCTTCCCCCCACTGACTGACGTTGTTTTGAGTAGAAAATGACTTTGAATTACAGAATATCTGGCTCCTTTCCGGCAGCGGGTGGATTTAAATTGCAAAAATAAAGAAATTCTGATCTGGTGTTATGATTGTACAAACATATTGGTCCGTCCCCGCCGTTACACTGAGGTTGCTGCTGTCGCCCGTACAGCTGCAGGACTCCAGGGAGCACGTTTACCTCTGATATGACACCATACCATAAAGTCACAGCTTCTTCATCACACACACAGGTCCAGAATTACCTTTTTGATAAAACTCTCAAGGGTTTTATAGCTTCGATACAGTCGTTATGAAGCCATGTGCGCTGTCATAAGTTGTTTTTTATCGAAGACGACGACAGAGACAGTGGAAATAGTTAACTCTGGGCGATGTAAGGAGGCATTTGTAAAAGCGCGGCCCGCTGCTTTCTCTGCCTCTTAAAGCATGAACAAACATTTAATCTATTTAATGAGCCTCCTCGTCTGGCTGAGGTGGACCGCTGAGTAATCGGCAATGTTGTTGTCCTTACTAACCTTTCATTTCCGTCTTTAACCTGAAAGATTCCCACTTGGACTAAGAGTTTAAAGGCGTTTAAAGGGGAGGAGAGCGCTTGGTGATGTTTAACGCCTTCGCCCCGAGACTGTGGAGTCTGCACATTTACCTGGAGGCGAGGCGTTGACCTCTGCTCTGTTTTTTATTTTAACTTCATTGACTGTCAAAATATAAATATGGAACACAGAGGATTCACCTTTCAGCTCCAAATTGGCACAGGAAGAGGTGAGGTAGAGGGCAGGGGTGATATGAGAAGTCAGGCGTGTTTGCATTACACCCTGATGCTCATATGTGCGTCAGAAAGGCCAATTAAGTCCCTCATTACGATACAGAGCTGTATAGGAAACGCTATGGAAAGGCACGCTTTCCATAAATAAGGAATCAGATGTCAGTGCCATCCGCAAATAAATGCTTCTCTCCTTTTGCCCATTTGAGATCTATTTACCTGCTTTCCTCTGCCTAATGGTCCGGAGTCAGGCAAGCAAAACTAATTTTGGTTCAACCTGACCGCAGTGTTACACAAAGAGCCAGAGCACCCACAGGACACATGCATCTCATTCAATCCAATTTGCCGTTTTGTTCTTTAGCTGGTTGGCTTCCCTCCCTTTTTGTTTCCCCTTTCTTTTTCAACTAAGACCCACAATCCCCTCAGATCTCGAGAGGCTTAATCAGTGTCTGTGTCAGACTACTTCATGGCAGCCTTTGGCCGCGGCGGATATTATCCATCTTTTCCTCCTAACAAATCTGTCAATCCACTCCACGGGAAATGAAACTTCTCCTTTTGCAGGCAAACAAACAGTTTGTGTGCAACGACACACGGGGAGAGAAGCACAACATGAATTCCAGATTTAAATGCAGGGGGAGCTCACAGGTGATGGAAAATTGGTCCAGGTTCCACAATGAGGAATACCAGGAAAATAAAAATGGTCTCGGATTCATACTCTATGCGAGCCAACTCAGGGAAAGCTCGCTTTGAATTGACTTCATTTGCATAAACCCTCCCAAATATGCTTTTAATAAGTGATCTTCACCCAGGGAGTTGCTGGTGCGTGGAAGATTAGCATATTCCCCACAACATAACCACGGGTCGGGCGAAAAAAATAAAGAAAGGAATGAAAGAAAGGGAGGGAGGAGGGAGAAAAAGCAGAAAGAAAAGTGGTACAAGGGCGAGCTGCAGGAATAGCTGGGGAGGACGGGGAGAAAGTGCAACAAACAGACCTGTTTGTTTGTGGCTGTGCTGCTGAAAATGAATTTCAAAACAGACACTGCTGGAGAGATCAGCGGCATCTATGACTCCCTGCTAATTTACTAATGGCTGTGTAGTTTCATAGTGCCCCCTAGTGGCATGAAAGGAACCGTGTTGTGAATCATGGGGGTTGAGGGGGAAACCAGTTGATCAGAGAGGCAAATGAATGCAACTGCATAAAAACAAAGATAAAACAGGGAGCAGCAGAAAGTGGAAGCTGAAGGGAAAGAACGACAAATAGGAGACGATCACAAGTCATGACGCAACAGGATTATTAATAAGTGTGATTTTATATAACCTGGATCTAAAGTGGAGCCATTTTTACTGTGTGCACACTTCAAGAAACACAAATGAGTTCATATCTGAAGCTGTGACGTGTGCTTCATACAGATGAAGGATCTGTTTGAAACAAGACCCTCGCTACGTGATCATTTATTTTCTCACTAGAGGGGGCTAGATCATTGGGAGCAAGGTAACTACAGTCATTACGACTATAAAGAGTGTGTGTGTGTGTGTGTGTCTGCACATTATTCATCAAAGCTCAACTCTGTGCTCTCTCTCTCTCTCTCTCCCCCCCCCCTCTCTCTCTCTTTCCCATTGCCTCTTATTCTTCTTGGATGCACCATAACACAAACAGCTACACCGACGTTGCCTGAAATGTAAGAAAAAAAAGGAATATTAGAAGTTAGAGAAGGTTAATCCCTTCCAATTATATTACCCTTGGTAATTAATTGATTTCAACTGGAGGGTGAAATAATGGCTGAATAAAAGATATAGAGCAGAGGGGCCACACTTCAGTGCCTGGGACGAGTTGGTTAATTTGCTGCAACTTTAATTTGCATGAATTGAAAAGACAGGAGACTAATTGGCATTAGATCGTCGTGTGTCGATGGAAGGAGAAATGTCAGAATATTGGCAGTGACGGGAACCTGGGGTCTTTTTTTTTTTTAGACCCTCACAGGGGAGCGAAGTTCATTAATTGTTGGAGAGAAAAGTCGATTTCCTAATAGAAATTTAACCCCTCCCCTCCTTTAATCTAAATAGACTAAATGCTGTCCCATTATTTTTAAATCATTTTGACGTGTTAGACTGGAGCCGGCACACAATCCATCAGGAGAGACTGAGCTGATGCTCACTGTGATGTGTTTACACACTCCACAAGATTATGCCTTGCAGTGCCTTTTTGCTTTTGCGTGTCTTCCGTTTCTGTGAACATACACACACACACGCGCACACACACCATGAATTATTCTGTACCCTCTCTCGACGAGCAGCGTCTTACCCCTGAGGTGATTCTTTAACGCGCACAATATCGGCTGCCAATTGCACAACAAAGTCTCATTGGTTAATAATGAAATGTTTTTTTTCATTTATCCCCTGAAGAGTTGATGTTTCATCACGTGTGTGTGCCTCGTGCCACATGCTGCAAAATGCTCTATTGCTAAAAGGTAACACACCATTATTAATAATTATTAATTCATATTAGAATGTAGAAGCTATTTCAATGTTCATTTATTTGAATTTATTCATATCATCAGACTGTCTGGGCACATATTACCTCACTTTGTTATGTTTTACTGCCTAAGGAAACCGTGCAGGAATCCCAACGCACTCACGCTGTATATCAGTGCTAACGGCAGCTTAAGCCTCAAATCTTCAACAAATGACAAAATATACAGACATCCCTCCTGGATCTGAGCTTTAGTTACTTCTTTGTGGTTATCAAAAGGTCAGGCTTTCATATTTCTGTCATCTCCATCTAATTTAATCAGACTTTGCCTTTTTCTTTTCCTGTAAAGACACAAATGCAGCTACACAGAGTACAGACAAATAGAATTAGTGCCAGGTTGAACCCTGACACACCGAACCGAGGCAGAGGATGAAGATTTCTTCTCATCTTCCAAAGAGGGGAACACGCTCTTCTCTGAAGGTCCCCACTTGTTTTGGTCAGCAGTTTCCTCTCAACCTACAAGGCTACCAGAGCAATTTCCACCAGTTTCCTTGACAACAGAGTATGACACCATAGCCATTTCCTTATCTGTTTCCTTGGTGATTAATCCTACCTCTTATTAGAGTGATTTATGTGGAACAAGATAAAGGGCACATATTAAAATTTGCTTTACAGCCCGAAAGAGAGAAGCAATATTTTGTAGCCCGTTTCCTGTTGACCTTCGTTGGACAGCATAAGTGCTTCCTGGAATCTGTCACTTGTCTCAAACAGATTCTGCCTGTTGTTGATTCTGATTTATTTACCCTTCCTCCAGACTTACGGTCTAAGGGTCTGTGTTGAGGAGTTTGAGGTCGGAGGGGGGGAGGTTGGCTTGTGTGCCGATGACGTCAGCTTGACAGTGTGAGCAAAGACAGATGTGCTGAAGACGGAGTGTGTCGTGAAGGCAGGCAGGCGATGGGAAAACGCAACACCGTGCTGCACCCGAGCTCCATTTGAAAACATGTGTTCATTATGAGGTTAATAAATTTGAGTTTGTGGACGACGCCGTCAATTCGCAGTCAAAATCGTGCATTCGCGTCCAGAATGAAATGATCTGCAACCGCGGCGACGGAGCTTTCCAGCACATAAGTTTTGCAAATGAAATCTATTTAATGCATTGTTGAGCCGACGCATAATAACGTTTGCCATCAAGCTGCCACTGCCTCCTCCTCCTCCTCCTCCTCCTCTTCCTTCTGCGATGCACATGAAAACAGTGCGAGAGTGTAAAATGAAAGGATGATCTGCAGTTGATGGCTGTACTACATTTTTAAAGGGAATAAAACTTGTTCATTTTTAGGGAAAAGTTTGTAGAACTTCTGTCAAGAATTATCTCATCCTTTCCTTATGAAAGTTTAATTATTGCATTCCAAACTCTGCATCTTTCCCACTAAGTCTGTTTTACACTGCGAGATGATGATTTCTCAACTCCAATCTTCCCTTTATTCTTGCTTGTACTTCAGACTGACTCAGCTCTTAATTGGCTGCACCTGTTGTTTGTAAACAAGTGGTAGCTTAGAGGAGTTGGGATCTAGCTGTCACTTAACTGCTTCTAACTTCTTTATTCATGGTACAGAACGCATTCAGACATTTTTCAGCCATTCCCTATTAAAATACATTTAAATCTCCTCCAGGCCCTTCACACTTCCAGGTCTGTCCAACGTCTTCATACTTTCAGCTTTAGAAATCATCAAACATATTTCAAGCCTCCACACTTCAATCTGTCAGGCACTTCTTCTTCAGCATTTAGCGAAACCTTTCAGCATTTGCAATCACAGCATATTTTCTTCAGTAAATGCATTTCTAGTTTAGATTTGTGACCCCGATGCAAACAAATATTCTCTTTTTATCGGCACCAGAGATTTACATCAGAGTTACATCATGCAATAAGAACATAAAGCATACGTCCTGCAGCATTACGAAAGGTGGCCGGTGACTGCTTATACATTGCGTGTCTTTGAATTGGAGACACGGGCCGACGACGCAACGCTACACCGATTGTTCAGCCAAGTATAAATGAGATGTGATGGAGCGTCTGTTTGGAGAGCGGCGAAACAACGGGCGGAACCAGAGTGGAAATCTGGAGCAGACAGCCTGCACATTGTCATGAAGCTTTGAATCATAACCCTCAATAGACACAACAATGGAAAATGGTGTTTATAGTAGCTACATACAGAAGACATATAATTAAAATCAACAACCCCAAGCCAATGTGAATGTCATATTATCTTCAAACATATTACATGATCTGGGACTGCTGTGAGGAGTGTGTGTGTGTTATAGGGAGGTAAAGGTTGTGTGAGGAGGAAGGTGAATGTAAAGAAATGTAAAGTGGTTTGTTTCTTGTTGACAGTGAAGCCTTCACCTTGTTGTCAGATTAATATGATTGCGAGTCACAGCCGATGATGGAGCCTCCAGAAATCAATACACTGACGAGATGAAGCACTGTTTATTTTGTTACTCAGACTTTCAAAATAAAAGCGCAGGTTTGTCCTGAGTGGAAGGAACAGGCTAAAGTTAAACAATGATTTATACACTTTGTGCACTGATATTTCATTTGTACGTTAGGAATTACAGTATATCACTATCTATTCCCTCAACTTTAGTGTAATAGTCTAATAAAAGCCTATTTCACTGAAGATATATTCTATGTACATGGCCTTATTTATGTTGATGTAGGTCGTTGCATTTAAAATGGGGGGAATTTGTGTAAATAGATGAAAATGCATGGGAGATATTCTCCACGGATATATTGTAGCTGTTAGGGAAAGGCTCATAAAAAAGGCACTCAAGTATGAAATTGCTATTCAGTTTACATTTTGTTTTGCTTTTTGACGCCACAGCTTTACCTACAAGGGATCTATTGTGCCACTTTGCTTGGATTTGAGTCCAGTGGAGAGCAAATCAGAGAGGAGAGACATTCACTCAATTTCCCTCTAACTGGAGCATTTCAGTGATTATTAAACACTTTTCCACCCCTGTAAACATTGTAGATCAACATTTATTTCACGCAGCAGCGACCTACAGTTAAGTTGAGGGGAAAATCGTCTGCTTGCTTTCCTCCATGTCTGTCTGCCTCCAGGGCAGTGACACTGACATGTTGGAAACGGCATAAGCAATCCCACACAAGCTTTAATTAAATCACTAAGAAAAAATGGTGGGAAGGTATATCAAATATCAGTGATGTAGGCACTTCTGTCTAGATTATAAGATGTTAGACTTGGCTTGAGTGAAAGAAAAGAAGCATCAAACCTGTGAAAACAATCAACTAATAACTGGCTGGATTTTCACTGTAAACACTTGGAACACTAAATTGGACGAGACATAGTTTCCCCATCAGAACCACAAATACACGTCTGGCGTTTATCCTAATGCCAGCTGCCAGCTGTTTATTACCCAGGTGTGTTGCCAATGAGCTCTGAAGAGGTGTGCATAGTTTGAACACTAGATGCCTCCTCAGCCTGTGCGAGCGACTGCAGGTTATGCTTCTTTGCTCCCTTGCAGCCTCTCTCTCACGCCTCTGTGATTAATGCAGGGACAGAAACATTGCAGTGTTGCAGTTTGTGTCCTCTGCATATATGTCACGCGAGTTCTCGAACTATTTAAGCCCTCTGTAAAAGTAAGACACCAAGTAAGAGATCAGTGCAGTGTGTTTAGAGTTAACAACCAGGCGTGTCTTTTGATCCGTTATCCTCAAAAGTAGATTTGAAGTATTACTACAGAGTTCATGTACTTCTGCAGTGGGATTCACAGAAGGAGAGAGTTCAATAGTGACATTGTTGAGACTCGGCACAGGCTGGTTTATTACATCTTAAAGCATAAATGAATCTTTGTTCCCGATTTGGCCTAAATGAGGTCGTGGTAACAGCTCATTCAGTATTTTTGTACGTTTGCCTGTTTTCGCCGGAAAATTCTCCCTCACAAACTTTATTTCCAATCGCTGCACTGACCTCAGACGTTTGTGAATTCCGAGGCACTTTAGAGTAACAACAGTGTGCATTTTAAGCTTTATACACTGAAAACAGACAAACTGCAGCCTTTTTTGTACTTGATGTTTAATGCAGATATGTTCAATGTAAAGTTAATGCAGAGTGTACCAGGTGCTGTGATGTCGCCTTCTTAAATCGGGCAAACCACTCAAAAACTCTTCACAATAATCATAAGACTGTATAAGAAGTGACAGATTCATATTACAGATATTATATTAGAGAGGGCAACGTTTTAGTGCTTACATATGGTTGACATTTATTATTTATGTGCCCATTCTCTCTTCTGTTATATTAGAGGTCATAATGTGTTAATACTTGGGTGATAAATTACAGTAATTCAGCCGTTTGTACTTTGCAATAATAGTAATTATGACTTCTTCTTTTTTTTAGTTCAAAAAGCCAGGTGTCCTATTTGCCTTTTTCATTGTTGTCTATAGAAATGTAATCTTTCTAGGATAAAAGATTGAGTTTGGATCAAAGAAAATCCAAACTTGTCATAACTTGACTGAGCCCCTGGCTGTTCCTCTTCCCACACCTTCGTTCATTCATTCATTTAAGAATCACCTCCCCTTTTTATATAAGAAGAGATACATCAGGTTAAATAAGTCTCACGTCTCGCACTGATACTCTTGGTGATTAGATAGAAACCGTTACAGTGCATAGAAACGCTTTCATTCAGATGTTAATGTTCCCCCACAGACCCAGAGTGCTTTTTGGACATGAGCTTCTCCTCCAACACGCTTAGATTAAACTGCAGTGTGCTGTATAGGCTGTGCATGTACACCTCCTGGTCCCCAGAGGATGAATTAGGCCCCATTGACACCTTGGCATTAACAGCGATCTTGTTATCTGGATTCTGCTGGCGCTGCACCAGCGTGGGAAGGTTGTTGGGCCATTAAAGCCTGTGTGCCCTCCTTGTTGAATGATTTTCATCCATGCAGCCCAACTGATAACATTGTTGCATGTGCTGTCACGATCTGGATACAGATTATTGCACTTCCATGCAGGTTTAAATGGGGACTTAATGTTTTTGCATGATTACTCTGTGACCTTTCATGGATTGCCACAATCATGCCCAACAGGTAGATGGTAAAACATCTGATTAATGAAATCACTGGTAAATTCTTTGATTTTGATCCATTGCTTGACAAATTGGAGACATTTTAAGGAGAGGCTGGCACGTGCTTAATCAGATTGCTTGGCGATATGTAAGGGCAAAAGGAAAGGTTTGAAAAACATGAAAAAGAAAAGAAAATTCATTCATTTCAGAGCGCTGGTGCCTTTCTAGCGATCAAACAGCATGAAGGAAGCAAACTCACCCAGATACTGAAGCCAGAGCAGCTCAATCAGGCAAACAGCTTCACCTGCTGACGTAGATATAGATATACTAGATGTGCTGGCAGGGAAAATACCCAACGTGTACCAAATACAATCAAAGGAGCTAAACAATGACTATGGAATCTGTTTGCAGTTTAACAGGGTAGCAAATGCAGTAAAGAAGTAAAGACTGCCTGGCTAAAGGGCTGAGTCACTGTACAGCACTGTCACATCCATTATCCGGAGTGAAAAAGTTTCAGAAATGTTTGAATACGCATCGACTACTGTCGTCTGGGATAACAGGTGATTGATGTCTGTGATTAATTCAGCCGTTGGTGCTTTTCTGTCCGTCCCAGATTAGTTTCCTTCTCCCAGATTACATTTCGGTTACAATTTAAAAAACAGGAAGTTATCATAGCACCTAAATGAACTTTGAGTTGTAAAATGTTACCTGTTCGATCTGGATCAATCAAGCAGTTGCTGTGAACACATATTGTAGGAAATCACTGACGTTGATGAAGTTTCAGAACATTTTGACTTACTTTACATGAAAGCTTGCTAGAAGAATCTGTTACAAATGTTTTGCTGGTTTTCTCAAGATATGCTTGTATGAATATGTTGTCTTACTTGGTTTGGTTATAGACACATTACTATGTTGTACATTTGGAGAGGAACTGATTGTAAAGAGTCATTTATTTTGTCCCCTTACATCTAACAATGTTGGCTTTATCTTGAATAACTCATCTTATATATCTATCTCTAGTGAATCTCTTAAAGCATCCACACACACGCGCACACACACACACATACACACACAGGTGAAACCATTTGTCTGATTGCAGGTCCTGGCCTCAGTCCAGTGAATGTAAAGAGTTGTTTTTCTTTAATGTGTTTATACAATAAAGTGAATGAATTTCTTTTTCTTTACTGTCTTTGAAATTTCTTAAAGTCTTTTTGCTTTGGCGACCCGATGTTGAATTACACTCACATTTGAATGCAGACCTAATATTTTATTCCAGGATTCCAGAAGTCCCTGGTTGTCTAATATAAGGTTAGTACATCACACCTCCATAAGCAAATGGGGACAAAGTTTGTGTTGTGTGCTTTATAGCCCCGGGATTATTATGAGTTTATGTAAAGCGCTTTAACTATGCATTAGGGCGAGGCTGGGGGGGGGAGGGGGGCAGCTTAAATATTTATTGATTATAAATGTCAGATTTCATGATAAATAAGCTTCATTCATGGTTTGTTTACGCTTTGCTTCAGTTAACATTCCGGCGGGTTTCCAGTCACTCCCTAGTTAAGCAATGCTTTACAGGCTCTATATCGGCAAAGGTGTAAACAGTTTAGAATACAGAAGAAAGATTGTAAACAAGAGCACAGCGCTACAGCGAGTTCTGCGTACAACAGCGTGTGTTTACGGGATTTAGTGTGAGGAGAAACAATGCGCTCTGGAATTTTGTTTTGTCCTCAAGTGTGTCTTCCTTTCTCCCACTGGGACAAATCATTCATCACCAAACTGGGCCGTCATTTCATAACCAAGCCAGAATATTTAGTAAGGGCTTATCTATCTATTGGATTTCTGCATAATTCCCCATAAAACGTCTCAGAATCACAATAATGTACAAACATTTATTGCCTGAACTAACGAGTCACACAAATAATCTACATTTATCACTGTTAAACATTTTTAAAGTAGGTATAATCTTTCAAAGCGTAGGGAAAGTTTAAATAAACAGGTTAATCAACTGAGTGGGCTTGTTAGATCACTAACAAGTGAATTGTGTGTTTTTCAGTTGCCGTGTTCTTGCGTCATTCAACTTATGTGAACTTTCAGGTGATGGATCGTGATTGTTTTCACTTTAACCGCATTCGGTGAGTAATTAATGCAGAAATCCGTTAAAGGTTCTGTTTACTCGTTCCTGTTCTGTAAATAAACATTTTTGGGAGGTAAAAAGACGCTATGTTCCACAAGAAAATTATTATATGTTGTGCTTGAATTCTTTTAATCACACAGGAAAGCGTATTGAATTTCAGAAAGGTAGAGTTCAGCGTGAGGAAAATCACTGGCATGTAACCACAGACACGGTAATAGTGGCTCTAATTATAAGGGAATGTTTGTTTTCTCTGGCTTGGATTTTGTCTTCTTGCTGGAAGGAAGATCAATTATAATCATTTAAACTATTTTGTGATGAAAGTGATGGAAGAGGGGCTCTCTGATGCTGTTTTCACAAGCTCAAATAAGTGCTCCGGTTCTATCATATCTAGTTATTGATAAAGGCGTCACATATCGGCTTACGTCCACTGTGACGTTTGTGTCTTTAAATAGGAGCTTTGTTGTTTTGCAGCTTCCAAAAATGCACAATGAACTTTAAAATGACTTGAGATCTCCCTTGAAGGGACACATTAATTTTTGTGCGTGTTAAATTGATGGCAAAACACCACGACTTATACTAATATGCATTATTATTACTCGCTAAATGGGCAGATGGGCATAACAAGAGGATGCAGATGCACCCAGTTAGTGTTTTATCAACTAAATAAATGCACATAAAGTGAGTGAAGCTGTAGCTGTAAATGAGCATCTCTAATTACATTACAGCTAAGAAATTACTTACTTTCACAGTAAACAACATAAAGTATGAGACACAGTTCCTAAGAAAATTGTACCGTTTAAATCTTCTGCTCAGCTCACAAACAGTACTGAGTAAAATATCTGCTGGCCATGGGAAAACTGCAAATACAACACTGTGCTAATGCGGTGCATCAGACTTGTATACTTGGCAATAATATATGTTGAATGTATGAAATGTATCTATAACACAGCTGTACAGATTATCCTGCACCCTGACCTGTAAATCTACTGCATGATCAGTGGGATTTACAGGTTTTAATGCTTGATTACGGCAGCTAAGACTCCAAGACTCTGTTTGTTACCTGTCCAGCAGCAAACCACAAACTTGTTGAAATAAGAGCAACCAGCTGTGTCATTTCTGTCCAAAACACCGACGCAAAAGAGGGAATTAAAGAGGCTATTTGCTTTGTTTTGTTTCGCAGATTTGTTCCATTATCAAGATGTTGGCAAAGAGACAAAGTTCTATGGGACGAAACTGCAAACCTCCCTGTTGCTGTTTGATCGTCCACCAGCTTCTCAACAATCAAGATCACATCCTAAAATGGTTCAGAAACAGAACCGGCACCTTAAAGGATCCTGATCTCGTGGTTCCAAACAAAAGGAAAGGATACGGTGCTTGGTGGTGTACGAGGGTACTAACGTGGGATTTACGTCTCCATGTGAGGTAACAAGCAAACCACCAGAGCGCTCACACAAAGAGCCGGGTCGACTTATATCAACATTTACTGTCGTGTTGCCAATCATATCACATGTGCCACAAAGCTTTAACAACACTGTCACGTCTCCCTTTACTCTGCAAGTCACACGGTAGCGTTCAAAACAGCTCTAACCATCACATATAGTCATTCTAAATATTTTGACGCCACCGCCTCCATATTCTGAGTCCGGTCTCTCAGCTACCCTACAAGGAGAGCGTTTGTCCAGTTGTGCTCTGAGGCAGGTTGATTCATCTTCATCACATGTCAGCCCGGTTTTCGCCATGTAGAGCGCTCGCATTCCCAAAAGTGTTTAACTGATCGTACCACAGGCAAGAAGAAGTTCAAGTTGATCAGGGGAGGATATTAAACATCTCTGTCATGTTTTGATCCCCCGTCCTTCAGGCTGGTCGTCACGGTGATGTTATGTGTCCCACTGCAGGCCGCTGAACGTCAGGCTGAATCAAATCTAAACCCAGCTCATAATGCTGGTTTGTTTCTTTGCGTCACAGCCACAATCCTCTGCCCGGAACTTTATGAAGACTCTGGACTGCTATGCATCAACCTTGACAAACGAAACAGCTTCCGTTAAATCAAAAGGCAGCAGTAAATGCATAATGAATGATGCCTTTTATGCACTCATTTGCCCCTGATGTAGTGGCTGCATTTTTGTTAGTGAGTATGTTTTGTTGCACTCAAAGCTTCTGACAAACAGAGCCAAATTCCTTGCGCACAGATGTTTGGTCAGTAAACCAGATTTGGACTCTGCCTCTGCTGCTTCCCAGTGAATACAGAGAGTCCCTTCCAGCGTACGACATCTCCGCCTCAGATCTGCACTGCGCCCGATTCCAATCTTATGATCAATAATCTTTCCACATGTGTCACCGTCACTGTTCAATGCAACACGTCAACTTGATTTCTTTACCCCTTTTCATCCCCTCGCTGCCAAACGGGGTCTGTTTTCTTCTGACGCCCCCTGTTGAGGATCATATGATGCTCTTGTGAAGCTTTGTAATGTCTTGCACATGGCTGCGGGGCAAGGGTCCAAAATCGGAGTTGAATGGTGTTTTTGTTCGACATGGATCCTCCCGAGGAGAGCGAGCGAGCGCACGGCTGCCTGGAACAAGCCTGTCAAGATGTCCACAGAGGCCCCACGCCAGCAGACCCCAGCGGGCAGCTGCTGCCTGCCAGGCGCCCATCTACAAATAATCTACTGTGGGAGGAGGTGTCAGCCTCTTCTATCAGCCTATACACTGATGTACAACCAGCACATCTAAGCCTTTTGCAAATAGGACAAAGTACTGATAATCATTTCACTTCCAATGACACGACCGACACATATGTAATTCTTTAGAACTTCACATCCTTCCACAATCCTTCACATGCAACATAAAGACTATTATTTCCCCTTATTTCACAAAATGACTATGTGCTCTATGACACTTTATCAATATTAGGGTACTTTACAGAGACTGGTGAGGTTTGACAGCGAGTGACGCCACAGCTGAATTGTAGAATGTGTTTAACAAATGTATACTTTGTTCACTTGTCTTGAATGACACGTCTCTATTTGAAAGGTAGTAAGTAAGTAAGTACAGCCATTTGATGAATGCAATGGAGTAAAAAGTAGAGGATTTACCACTGAAATAATACAAAAACACAGCAAAACACATCAGATTTGTACTGAGGTTTAAGTATTATATAATATTTTAGACTTTTTAATGATTACACACAAACACGCAGTATTGCATGAATACTTTGGTAATACTATGGGACTTAAGGCTTCAGGCTTTATCATTTCACACAGAGTAGCACTTGTGTGACAGAGCAGCCAATCAGATGTCTACAGTCCGGTGATCAGGTGTCACGTCAGAATCCATTAAGTGTGACCATGATAGCTACAGGGTCCACGCCATCAATCTCAAATCATCAAGTGTTGCGTTTGCACTTATTATCTGTATTTTTAGTTTTTTGCTATTTCCTTGTACGACAAAAGCATTGAGCACCGTTCCCGTAGCAAAGCGCGATGTAAAGCGCTGCAAAAAAAACAAAACAAAAGCCGCTCACTCTCACTGGAAATTGCTTGCAGACATTGAAGTTAACCGCAATCAGTTTGTATAAACAGCATGAGAATATGGCTCATGCTACCAAGCCAGAGCGCTGTCTCACAGGCCTGGCTGCCGACACGAGTTATGTAAACGCTAAAGTGACAAGGCAGACCCTAAGAGGTGCCCGCCGGGGACCGGGGCCAACGCACCAACCTGGAATCTCCGAGGCCTGACGCTGCAGAAAGGACTTCTCAAGTTATTTCTTTACGTTGGAGGAAATATGTGAGGAATTGCGTCGTCTCAAATCTGTGGAGTGTAAATAGTGTTGCACTGGATGAACACAATGTAAACTGTAGATGTGACTTTGCTTTGATCCATGGTTCAGTTTGATTACATGCACACAGTACAGAACATGTTTATCTGATCTTCATAAGGGCAGAACTCCAGATTGTGCCTTATGGATGGAATTAAGAGGATTTCATCGCTGGCTGAACATACATCAACTCAGCCATGGACGAAATTGCACAATAAAAACAGGTCTCTTATTTGGATTTGTCGATTAATTCCGACTGCTATCTGATTGAAAATAAAATTGTGTCTCTTTGCTGTTTTGGTGTTCTGGCTCCTCGTCTCAGCTCGATCCTCTCGTGCAGCCTGAAGCTTCCCACTGTCTCTGTATGTTCATCGTTGAGATTCTGCCGCCAAGACTGTCAACAAGCATCAGCATTCATCCTCCAGCAATCTGCCAACTACATGAAAACTGTGTTGAGCGAACACCGACCAGCCAAACCTCTAATCTGCGGCAGAAGCAGCACAGTACAGCAGTATGATGTGTCATGTGTTTCTCATACGGTTATAGGTGGCCTTCAGCCACAGCGTGATGAATGGACGCTTGGTCTCATTCATTCCCTCATACCTCCAGATGGGTGCTTGAAGGCAGATTCATTCACTCATTTGCAGATTTACAAATGGAGCCAGCAGTAGAAATGGTGTTTGCCTCCCTGCACCCTCATTTATGGACCTACAGCACCAAAATGAGGCAAAGTTTGTTGTTAAATCTTAGCGTTACAGACTCAAATCTATCAATTTCCTGATCTAAAGCACATCTAGGCTGCATGATATGAATGGAAAAGTAGGCAAAACTTTATATTAGAGATTGGAGAAACAGAATAAGACTAGAATCCAGTAGGAGTTATGATACAAAGCTATACAGTGGCCTGGGATAGGGTCAGGACTCAGGACAGGGTGAGTCCGGAAAGGAACCTTTAAAGAAAACAACAAACAGACACGAGAGTCCCTTATGAAGTTCCCCACCCTGCCTGTGTTAATATGATAGTGATCGGTGCTCAGCCTCCTCGCCGTGAGCCGTGAGGTGTACAGTTTAATTTCACTGTTGGATGAAAACCCTCGTATTTCCACCAATTCAGGCAATTTCCTGTTATCAGATGAATGGAGGAAAGAAAGAAATAATGTCTTACATAGAGAGATAAGCCAGAATAAGGAGAGAAGGAAGAGACTAAGATGTTTGTATTATAGTCATGATTTTATGTCTTACATTTAAATGTTAATCTGCAGAGTAAGCTGACAAATTCACTGGAGGAGAAAGTCAAATATTACCAGTTGTAATGAAGGGGAGTAAAAGCTGGAAATCTCCCAAAAAGGAAGATAGGAAAGTTCTGTGCCTGCCACATAAAGCTCCCACCTGGATCTGATCCAGTCTCATTGTTTCAACATAAACACATCATGAGTCAACACGCATCTGTCAACAAGTGGAAGCCTCGGCAACGGCATCGCCATCCCATCACAGGCCTAATAGGTTCCAGCTTAAGCCTTAAATCTGACTGGTCCTGAACTCACTCCTTAATATAAGCAAACAAGTGCATAATCACTGCACCTTCACCTTGTGTGTGTGTGTGTATCTCCTACAACTCAATAGAACCGTGTGACTGAAGCGGTCTATAGGGACAAAAACACCACAGTTATGGCTCAGAACTTATCAATCAACCTCTGTCACGACAGCAAACGCACACATTTACATTCCGCCTCTGATGCTGATGTATAGACGGGGGGAGAGGGGATGAGAGGGGGGTCTCCTCTTCTTTCCAGACGCTCCAGCACGAAGCCCCGCCCCCCTGCGCGAATCTCCGCCCCCAGCACCTTTTATGTTAATTTCCAGCGTGATCCGTGTGCGGAGTGGAGGGGCGCTGCGTGGATCCGTGGGCTGCCCGCCTGCACCGCCCGCCCGCCCGCCCGCCTGCTCTCAGCCCATTTCGATCAGCCTCTGTGCCGCCACGATCCGCCGACCGACACGCAGCGGAGACTTTTGGGTTGATCGCGGCCGCGTCCGTGTCATGTCGCCTCCGGGGAGGCGCAGCTGAATGTTGATCGTCGGTTGCGGATCTCATCGGAAGAGGTGAACGCACCTGCATCCAGCCATGGGAGGTCAGATCACCAGGAACACCTTCTACGGTAAGAGCGTCCGTTTATCCTATGGATCAACCGGTAATCTGTCAGAATGGAGGATGACTGGAGGAAGTTAGACGCGTTTAGAGATGAAATAGATGGAATACAGGCGCAATGTTGGTGTAAATTAGAAATAAAAGTTGCTGTGTTGTTAAGAATTGATCGACTAATTGCTTGATCGATACTGAATAAAGGGAATCCTGACTGAAGCAGGGATTCTGCTCCCTGCTGCTGGAGGAAAAGTCCCACAGATGCAAGTTTCTCTCTCCAGCCGAACTAACTTGGCCAGAGTTGCGCTTTTGTCCAACACGTTGCGTCCTTTAGTGTTTGCAGAAGGACGAGCAGGTTTGTGCTTCATTAACAGGTGCGTTTGTTTATTTCACATATGTGGGAGGTTTTTATATAAACAATAAGATTCAACGGTGACTGGATTTTTCATTGATTATTGGATTTAAAGTCATTATTTCCATATCATTAATTTGCAAAGATAGTTATAGTTACTAAGCGGAATCAGTTGCGTTTTTAATATCATTCACTTTATGTTCCAATTGATAATGACAGTAAAGTAAAGCAGATTGTTGCTCCCTTAATTGTTATTCTTGTTATCAGGTTGAATTTGAACGGTTTGAGTTCATTCTTGGCAACTTACTGCTAAATGCTTTATATATAAATCTTTTGTTTGAGGAGTTGTATGTGTGGCAGTCCGTTAAGCTTGTGTACGATAGGGGGCGCTCTCTTCTGAGTGTTGCCTCTGTTTAGTGAATGATTACTTTGGTATTGGACGCTTACAGGTTTCCATTGAGTTCCTTATGTTGTATAAGTTGGCTCTGACCTCATCGTTCAAAACTCTGAGCTGAAGTTTTAGTTTTGTAATGTGATCATGCAAAACAATAAACAAACCCCTGCAAAAGCTCCTCCTCTGGCCAATCCAACTGGTATAGCGCCCCCTCCGGCCAATCAAAGGAAGGGTAAATGAGAGTAGAGTAACGACCAATCACCTGTATTTTTCCCTTAACAAATGACGTAATAACTCTGTAATGGAAATTTGCACAATTGTATAAAGGTTATTGATCAGTTATGGATTGAAAGGTTGTCATATTTCAGAGTATGTTAACTTCAGTAATCCTGTAAATCCAATAAAAAAAATACAAATCAAACTCAAATTAAAAATAACATCAATGAATCAACACATTGAGGCCTTTGTTGTGTTGTGTTGTGTTCTGTTCATCACAAATTCACACATGAACCATTGGACAATACAGCACAGAACAACAAAATCTCTCCATCAAACTTCATGAGCGTCCCATCAGGCCAGACGCCAATACAGCAGTGAGTGAAGGAAGCAGCTTGTGGTGTCTGCATGTTGTTATATTGAAAATGTGGGCTATTAAAGCTGCATGCTTGTCATAATAATTCATCACCTGTTACCAAAACTGTAAAAGTAACAGTTGATGGTGCACAGTAACGATTCCCGGAAGATGTTTTCAAACATTATGAGAGTAACTTCATGAGAATCGCTGGTGTTTACCTTTTATTGAAACTGCACAAGCAATGACATGTTGCCAGCGCAAAAAAACAAAAACAAAAGCACACACACACACACACACACACACACACACACACACACATTCGCCCTGTGGGTCTCTAGGATGCTACAGCCTCTAAACAGGGCCAGGGAGGCTGAATAGTAACGTCACGCCACATTAGAGCCTCTGCTGAAGCCTCTGCTGAAGCCTCTGTGGGCCCGGGGGAGCGAGGAGGCGCAGGAGGCCAGGTGACGCTGGCCAGGGCCCCTCTTTGTCTACACACTGTTTGTCCATTCCAATTAATGGCAGAAAAAAGCAGTGGCATTGTGTGCGGCGCTGCATTAAGGAACATTATCCTTCCTTAACGCTCTGTCCTGACATTCGTCACGGCGACGCTCTTCATCACGGCCGGGCTCTGCTCACCGTTTACCTCGACGCTCTCTGTCAGGTTGCGTGACTTTGTTAACACGCGTCGACAGTCACTGCATCATCGGGCCTGTTGGCTGAAAGCAGCCACTCTGCCGGTGCAAATCAAAAAAAATGTCTATTCCTCCACGTATTTAGATATTTAGTTGGATTTGTTTGCAGTTGATATACTTTAGTCTTCCATGTTCTGTTCTCTCATGATGAACACTGTAAACCAAATCCAAATTTAAGCTGCTGTAGCTAACTGGAGACACGTTTAACACAACAAATGACTTAGGAATATACTGAGAAGGAAAGGAGTATGTGGATTCCCTTATTAGATGCTTCAGGATCACTGCTGCACGGCCGTCTAGTCTAGAGGACGTCCTCCAAATGTTCCATTTATGAAAGTGAGGACATTGAGGCCAAACCGTAACCTGCTGCAATCACCACTAACATCCTAATCAAGCGGCAAAGAGAAAGGAACGGCAGGGGAACAAACGCAAAGATCACAGACGACTGAATGTCCACTGATTGGTGGGTAGGCGTGTCGTTCTCTTGGACTTAACGCAATCCTGAGGTTTACCAGAGAAAGGAAGAGCGAGAAAGAGAGAAAGGAAGAAACATGAAGGAACATGAAATCCCAATCTTTGGCTCCAGTGAAGCTTAGATAGCAGAGAGTGAGACGGTGGTTTGGTGGCCAGCTGCAGACTGGATGGATGGACAGGTGTGAATCTAAGCACCGGCACTTTCCTACAATTCCCCGGAAGACACTTGGATGAGCGACCAAACCGTTCTCAGCTACACCAGCAACACAGAGTCAAACTTGTGGATTCCAATCAAGTGTCTGGTTCAACATTCAACCATTCCATTTCAACGATTATAGTCCAGAAATACACAAATTGAACAGTTAATGCAGCTAATGTCCAATGAAATAGACATGTATGTGTGTGGAGTTACATAACCTCCACACGTAAACAACCCAGTCCCAGTTTTGCCTCTAAGCCCCATGATGAGGCGATTCTGTTCCCAGGCGTCTCTCACTGTACTCAAGCCTCTCATTGATGCAAGCACAATACACTCCTGTTGTGTTTCCCCTTAGACATTGCGTGTGATATGACATCATGGATGCAATATGTCTGAAGGATTAGTTCGGACTCCATTTTAACGCGCTGTTGTGCACGGAGCACAATTCGGCATTGTTCTGCAGTGGCCAGAGCATCTCGGGGCTTCAAACAAATAAGCTGTAATTTTCCCGAGCCCAGAAGGCCTTGGCAGAGCTTATCAGAGTGTGTTTTGACAGTGGGACATGCCGATGTGGAAATATGTGAAAGAGATTCCTCGCCGAGAATATTTCATGTGCAGTTTTCTAGTTTCGCTTCAGTAAACCGCGCCGGACGGATATCTCTCTGTCCGCCGCACGAAGCCGTATCATCAAAATAGACCCGACCACATGATTTCCAATCCCGCCTTAATTGATTTGTCTCTATAAAGCTTTTCACCCGCTGAGGTCACTCATAAGACCCAGAATAGCCGCCTTTCAGCAAGGGCATGTGTACCCTACTTTTCTCTCTCTCACACACACATTCACACACACGCACACACACACTGGCAGCTCTGATCCTCCACATTTAGGAGTGTAAATATACAGCTGTTCATCGGATCCAAACTATTTATTTGTCTTCCAGGGCTGGAAACTCTGCACAGGTTTGATGGTGTTGCTGTGGAGGGAGAGAGTTATACCATTCAAACACAGAGCAAAAACAAGATTCATGTCTTAATATTCCTGCTTTGTGTGCGTGGGACCAAATACCTCAGGTTATCTTGATCGACGGCACAGTGACCTTGGCTCTGCACTTTAAAGAAAAATGGGAAAACACAAAGGGGGAAAGGAGAGTTCAAGGAGTGTGTGTGTCTATTTGTGTGTGTGCGTGTGTGTGAAAGCAGCACCGTTAATGGCTTTGAGCAAATTCCCTTATCAACCTAAAACAAAAGATGTGTTGTGAAATTAGATATTTGGCCGTATTGTGAGTTCCAGCCAAGGGGAGCAGACGTGATTCACACGTTCCCATGGGAAAAAAGCTAAAAACTCCCATACACATTGTGAGTCAGATGTTCTCATGTGGCTTCGCTGTTATTTTCGCCACTTCCTCTGAACAACTGGAGCACAGTGAATGTCAGTCAAAGCTCCATTTGGACGTTTCTTTAGTCTGCACAGCATCAGCTTTGATCTTCATAATGCAGACAGGCTTTTCTGGTCTTTTGCTTTAGACCCTAATATATTTATAACAGCCAAGCGTTACGTTTAGGAAACCTGTAATCCATCCAAAGGTCAGGTTCAGCTTCACTAATGATCTATTAGAGCTGCTCTGTGTCTCATAGTAGCTCACATCTATGATCTGTCTCACTCCAATACTTACTTGTAACTTTATAGTGACTACTACAAATACTGTCAATGGCTTCTTCAGCCGAGCTCACACTACAGGATCCTTTGCCTCATTTCCTGACTTGGCCAACTGGATCCAATCAGGCTCTCCAGGTCTGGGATGGAATGTTGTCTAGTGTGACTGCGGTCGAGACCCACGCCTCCGCCTCCTTTGGAACGGCAAAGATTTCATCAGGCAGATTTGTATCATGAACCTGACGAACTGAAATTTGAGACCGGAGCTGCCGACAGCCCGATGGGAGCTCATGCAAAAGACGAGCCGGATATGAAAGAGGGGGAAAGGTCTTACAGTGAGGCGATGCTGATGGGATTTTGCAGGTTTCAGGAGGAGGCGGTGAGAGGCTGGCTTTCCGGTCGTCATCTGTGAAAACCGGCGGTCGTAATGTGTGAACGCCTCTGAGTCAACACCTCACCAAACACCAGCCGAGCTGTGTGATCTGCCCCATTTGGCAAAAGTCTGTGGAATGCCAGTTAACTTAAACACAAGATATGAGTCTCCAGAAACTTAACTAGACCTACATGTCAGTATATCTCATTAAACTAAACCTGCTTTGACACAGAGAAGCTCCACTATCTCATCTAATTTGAAATCGTGTCAACATTGTGTGTACTTTCTGCTCCCTAATGTCATCAACCCTTCATCAGGTGGCCCAGTCTGGCCACAACAACATTCCATCTTATCCACTCTGGTTTCCTGCTCCCAGATTCCCTGAATGGGCCTTTTCCCGCCACATCTCACCGATGTCGCCACAAACCCAAGCGCCTCCTGCCCCTCCAGCCGTGCAGCAGCTTGTCCTCCTTCCCTCTGCTGTTCCACCCCAGCACCAAAGGCTCTCAGATCGTCATGGACATGTCCCAGAGGACCGTCAAGAGACAAGCCAGCTTCTGCAACGCCATCACCTTCAGCAACAGGCCCATCGCTGTTTACGAGCAGGTTCGGCTGAAGGTAAATAAGTCTTAAATCATTGGAAGTGCAGATTTTACTCTGTACTTGTGATTTTTTTCAAGCTTGAAATTAGCATTATGGGTCGATTTTCACATTACTGTAAAACATTTACACACATTTACACACATTTACACACATTTACACATCATTTTAAACTTATTTCAGTTTCTAGACTTGAGTGCCGGTCTCTTAGAACAGAACAGAATGAATCTCTGCACTAGAATGAGCAAAAATAACACTTTTATAAAAGATATAAAAAAAGAAATACTTGAAATACATTTAATAATTGAACTCCTCAGAAAATAACTAAATAACTCTGAGATTCATCAAAATGCACGCTCGCTTTCAAAACAAACTGACAAATATAAGGGTGAAAAATTAGTCACCCTGCCCTCAGCCTGATCTAAGAGCGCTGTTTCCATGGCAATACTGATCAGTGGCACCTGCTGACAACTGAAAAAGATGAAAACATGAAACAAGCAGCGAGAGAAAACACAGACTCTCACAGGCTGCAGTTACATCTCAGAAATATAGATTTGAGTCACTGTAGCGGCTCGGGCTGAAGGGGCGACGATGATGATGATGAAGATGATGATGATGATGTCGTTTTGTCATCTCAACATTTTGGCACAAAGTGAAATCTCTTAAACGGTTATTGGATCCGTTGCGATTAAATACGGTGATGGATTCTTCTTAAAGCTTCACTTCTTGCTCCACTGTGCTCACATTGAAATGTGAGTGCATGTTGTACTTCATCACATCACACCGTATGGATTCAGGGCACGAAGCAGTTGTGGACTCGTCTCCATGTCTCCCTCTGATTCCTCCCTGACCCCTTTTATATTCGCTCAGTGTTCCTTCTTCTTCTCTTGCTCTTCATCCCTCCTCTTTTCCTCCCCTGTTATGATTTCCATCATTTTCTCCTCTGCTCCTGTGTGGGCCAAAGCAGCAGCTTAGAACAAGTTTCCACTCCACCTATCAGGCCATCTATGTCTCGAATGTGAGAGAGCAGGGCAAGCGTTGCCATGTGAGGATTACTCTTATCTTATCTTTGTGCGCTGAATGCAAACTAAATCGAGGCTCGAAATAAGACAAAAATGGCTTGCAGGTGATAAACATACCAAGGTGCACAAGCTTAGTTTGTTTAACACTGATAGAGTGTAGCTCATACTTCATCAGGGAAGAAACCTCTAATTAAATGTAAAGATTCCACCCATTGCTCCACATGTTGACACACTCATTGTCTTGATTAATGAAGGCCCTGTTCTCCTCCAGATCACTAAGAAGCAGTGCTGCTGGAGCGGCGCTCTGCGTCTCGGCTTCACGTCCAAGGATCCGTCCAGGATCAACCCGGACACCTTACCCAAGTACGCCTGCCCCGACCTGGTGTCTCAGAGCGGCTTCTGGGCCAAGGCCCTGCCGGAGGAGCTCTCGAATGAGGGGAGCGTCATCTCCTTCTGGGTGGATAAGAAGGGCCGCGTGTTCTACCGAATCAACGACTCCAGCCCCATGCTGTTCTTCAGCGGGGTGCTCGTCTCCGAGCCTCTCTGGGCTCTCATAGACGTCTACGGCCTCACCAGAGGGGTCCAGCTGCTCGGTGAGTGACATTTGCTCTGGGAAATGCTGAATGTCTGGGTTTAAATTGAATATTCCAGGGGTTTTTCATGCGTAAAAGGTTTGGCAGCTGATTGTTGTATCATAGTTTGAAGGTGATGTTTCCCACACCCACCCTAATGGCTCAGTGGAAAAAGATGGCGGTAGATTGCATAGATATCACGGTCATTAGTATCAAAAGAATTTCCCAAAAGGGGAATTAGAAAATGTCTGAAACCCATTCTAACAAGTTCATCGTGTTCAAAGCGGCATGAGATCAAAGAAATTAAGAGCAAACAGGTCCTTGGTTTGTTTTTCCGCTCCACCGACTTCTGTGCAGAATGTTTGGAGTGCAGCTGGAAACACATTTATTAAACACACCTAAACTATGTAAAATAGATCAACAGGAATCCTTCACGACACCTCGGCATGTATTTATAACCATTTCCAAGAATTGCACGGCCTCTCTCCAGAGAATAGAGGCTGTCAGCACCATTAATAAAAATAGAAGAGGCTCCCATATTGTGTGGTAGATAGGGCCATTTAACCTCATTTCTGGTGGTGCTGGTTGACAGCGAGTCGTGTGCTATCTCGTGATGGGCTGCTCGGTATCCAGCGCCAGAGTGCGACTATCTAGGGTTCACTGGCCCCGTGGTGGTGACCAGCACGCAGCTACTTGTTCCCCGACAAGGGCCGTGTGCGCCGTCCACCAGAGGACAGGGGAGAGAGGAGGGATGATGTAAGGTAACGACACGTCTGAGGCGTCTGTCCCCCGTCCCAGCCAGAGGAATGTCTCACTCTCCGGGTCCAAGACTGACTGCTTCTTCTGGCGACACAAGTGATCGCCGCCACCACTCCCCCCCGAGAGATACTCACACGCTGAACCCAGCCACAGTTTGCCTTCATGTCCGTTCTTAACCGTCCAATTTGTCTTTCCTCTGCTTTCAATAGGAGGCAGGTGGAACAGAGCCAGAACCAAGATGTGTCCAAAACAAGAAAAGAGCAATTAAATAACTAGTAATTCCAAAAAGACAACACAAAAATACAGAACCGTCTTTACCACCAAAGCATCATTAACAGCAGCAACAATAATAAAATTGTTATCGCCATTAATCTTAACATTGACGCCAACAAAATCACTTCTACAAAGCTGCTTAATACTCGTATCAGCATAAGTAAGAATGGGAAGAGCCAAAGATGAACGAGAGGTGATCCAGAAGGTTCATACTATTCTGAAATCTATAATATACTCATGTATAAATGTGACATTGTTGTTTGATGACATCATTGCCGTATCTCTGCTGGTGGAGATGACATCACCGTTAAGACAGGCAAAGAAGGGGCAACAACAACACACCACTCTGCTCATCATGGTCAATATAGTGTTAATTATTAGGAAGTGTTATTCAGTAAAGCTTCTCAAAATCTGAGGAAGGGACTAAATGCAAATCAAGCAATAGATCCATTTGTTTATTAATCAAATTCAAAGAAATCATCAGTTGCCGGTTTACACAACCGCATGAACCACTGTGCGGTTGTGGAATCAAACCAATCTCACACACAACCTGCACCCCGCCCACTGGCTGACACTGAACATGCTGTACACTTTCCTTTTTAAGTGCTTGTCGATGCCTCACAACGAGAAGGTCCCGGGTTCAAATCCCACTGGGGGCTTTTCTGTGTGGAGTTTGCATGTTCCAGCCGTGTGTGCGTGGGTTTCCTGCAGGTGCTCTGCCTTCCTCCCACCTCCCCGAATAAAAAACAAAAAAGAAAACGTGCAGGCAAGGTGAAATGGAAGCTGAACTGCCCGTAGGTGGGAATGTCACATTACTGAAACCATTTCAGAGGAACGCACTGGAAAACATTGGTTCTCTCTTGTATGCACTCAACAGATTTATGATGTAATGCGGATCAATAGAATGTCCACTAAACCTTATGGTAAGAATAGAACGCTGTGGTTGTTCTACTGGATATGATTACGTTTAGACAGCTGAGTTCAATTAAAGTTTCATTCTTGTTAAAGCTGTGGCTCTCTGTTGTCGTTCTGCGGCCCTACGTTGTCGTTTTGTCACATCGATCCCTTGGTTT
This sequence comes from Genypterus blacodes, assembly GCF_046128005.1. Classification (NCBI taxonomy): domain Eukaryota; kingdom Metazoa; phylum Chordata; class Actinopteri; order Ophidiiformes; family Ophidiidae; genus Genypterus; species Genypterus blacodes. The sequence continues at coordinate 1,037,571 of NW_027466833.1, forward strand.
CACACGTCGATGCCGCTTATCCCCCCGCATTGAAGCCTTAAATGTCGTCTTGACTCGCCGCCGGCTAAAGAGTCACCTCGCTATCAGCTTTCCCGTATAGCCTGAGAACGTCAGCAGTCAAGAGCATGGTATATCTCAAAGGCTCGGGATTGTCTCGGCAGTTGGCTGCAGTTCAGCAAACACTTAGTCCCCGGAATATCAAAGTCTGGTGTTGTGAACCGGCACATGGGCTTATTTTCCCTCTCACAGAAGGCTGCATTCTTATACTTAATGATGCTTACACTGTGGTCTGGCGTTAACGCTACAACAGCTGATAAATTCGGCCAAATTACACCTGTTGGGCAAAGCTCTTTATCACACAATCTGTCCAGGTGGGAATTACAGGTCTGCAGCAGTTGTTTTCTTACAGCAGACAAATGGAGCGTGCTGCTGTGAATAAGCTCGGGAGAGAGCAGACAGCGGCTCGGCTGGGTGACCTTGATTTGACTTTTGAGATAAATGTCGAATGTGCAAATGAAAATAAATACGAGAGGAAATAATTTGGAGAGGAGATAATAATGTGTTAGGAGTTTTGTGTTCCGTATTTTGACAAAATGAAAGTTATGAGCGGCGATAACAGATTTCCTGCTCCCCTAAAAATATTTACCCTCTGGTGTCATGACCTCATCACCGAGCTGAACCTGCCAGAGCAGCCGATGCCTCTCAGACTCACGGAGGCCCAGAGCTCAGTAATCAGATTTAATAATTCATGGATTCATTATAGAAGTGTGCCTGGTCGCATGTCATCACGGTACATTAGTGTAATTGTCACACGTTTCCATGGCGTCACCTGAGTGCAGAGTGAGCCTGGACTAATGACAGCACAGGCGTCATTAATTACTGCTATTATGATAAATCTGCAATAACGGAGATTTATTAAATATTAAGATGATATCAAATGGCTGTGATGTGTCAGGGTGAATTTGATGAATTAAACGGAAAAGGATTTTAGCCCCACCGAGCCCATTGTTTTGGCTTTCTAGATGTAAATAAACTATATAATTATCTTTTGATCGTTGTCACCAAACCCCATTATGAAACTGTTTCCATAGAAAATCTGTAAAGTAAATGTAACGTGTAATGTAATGTGTGTGTGTGTGTGTGTGTGTGTGTGTGTGTGTGTGTGTGTGTTTTGATTATTTTTGCCGTTTTGTCTTATTGTGTTGATAAATCCCTTGCAGGTTTCGCAGGTTTGTTTCCTTTTGCCGGAGTGCTTCTGTAGATAAACACGTTCTGAATTGAGTGATTGTCTAAGCCGATGTTTTGGAAAGGTTGTCATCTAATAGAGGTGACCTACTGTGAAAGTGATCCATTTTAGCAGAGCTGCCGTCATAGGTATGTTGTCTTTTTTTAGCAGTGGATAATCCACATCAAACGCATGCTCTGCAGGATTCTCATGCCACGCTGTCTGTTTGATCTCCTCCTGCCTTACACGCTCTATTAAGGAATTCTTCAAAGCATCAATCTGCTGCTATCTCCACGCCGCCGCTGTCTCCCACTTAGCTTTCCTGCTAATAGGCCTCATTCTGATGTTTAAAGATTTGTTCAAGCACAGTGTCGTTTCCTCTCCAAGCCGACATGGAGGGAGCGCCGTTCAGTAGCTAGCCACCCATGCAAGGAGTCAAAGGTGATCCTGAGATCAGTCAGAGCGCTTGAAAGCTGAGATGGCATTGCGTAAGCGAGGAGGCTAAATTAATCTGCTGAAATCAAACTGAGCCCTCGGGGGTTGTCCAGACCAACAATGCTGCACATGCAATTTAAGAAAGATCCGTTACATCACTGCACATGTGCTCCTCGTGCAGCTACAGTATCACTGCAGAGTAAAGTGCCCTGCTTGTGTTTTGTAAAGAACATGCAGTCCTGTTAAGCATACGTGGCACGACGCATTAGCCTTTGCAGGGACGGACAAAAGCTTTACTCGAGTGTATTATGTAACGCCAGCAGAATATGGTTCCAAAGCATTCGTCACATAATCAAGCTATAATGCATTTGCACTGATTTTGTCTGCAAAACAGTTTACATAAACTATATAACAAGGAACACGCGCTCAGATACTTCAAGAGCTAAATGTAAATTTGTGACACTTGAACGTGTCAAAACTGCAAAGCTCACACTAAAAGGTCCTGAACTACTTGTCCTTTACTTCCATTGCATATTTACATCATCATGTAAGAGTCACACTGTCAGAGGTGGACCTTAAAAGGGGTACTGTCCCTTTAAGGCCCTTTGAGGTGCTGTTTTCCCTCAGTGTTTACTGCTGCGCTGCACCTAAAGCGTTGCACCTAGCAGCCTTGTCGTCGGTGAAGCCCACTTCTACTTGCAGCCCATAAACAGCCCTCACTGCAAATCTGTGAGCTCCCGGGAATAATGGTGGTGGAAACACAGACACTGTACTCTTACACACAAGCACATAGAGTGTGTATGTGTGTGTGTGGAGCTTATAAGCCGTGATCAAGGAATTTAACTCTAATCAATAGTTTGCATGGAAGCGTTTGCCATGAGCTGTGACAAGTTAAATGTCATATGTTCATCAGGGAGCTGCTCCATGTTCATATTGGGAATATTCCTCCACTCTCCTCCCTCAGACGGCAGCAGGAGGTCACAAATAATAATTGAAAGTGTTTTTCTTACATTTCCCTGATGTAACATGAATGTATAGGAACACTATAAATAAGTAATGTGGAAACGACTGAGCTCCTGTCCCACGTGTCTGGCTGTAGTCTGGACAGTTTGTTTGTTTACGGGACCGATCCTGAGAGACCACACAGCCTCCACCGCTCCTACAGGTATGATGGATTTCTTCCAAGTTAGATATGCACAGCCAGTAAAGGCATCTTTTGATGGATGCAAGATGCTCTACTCAGAGTTTGTTTACCAGGGCTAGATGAGACACTTAATCACTGACAGAATGGTAGTGATCCGTGAGACTGGCATCAGCTAACATCATCTGCAACCTGTCTCTGTAGTCATTAGAGAGGAATCCAAAATGGCTGCCAGACTGTCAGGAGGCTATACGTAGCTCTCAGGTGATTAAGAGGAGGGTGTTGACATCAATCATCTCTGTGCGTGGCTTAGCATTACATTAGACCTATAAAACATCCTAGTGAGGAAAACCATCTGCTGTTTGCTTTCAGGCTCGCACACACACACACACACACACTCTGTCTGCCGTCGCTACCTCTACCTCCTCAAGAGACAAAGTCAAACGGTTTTTGTTCCTATAGGGCAGAAGGATTGTGCAGTCAGTGCAGTCTTTGAGATCCAAGTCATGTTTGTTTTTGTTACGAGTTGATGAATGAAATAATGTACAAATAGTGACAAATGCCCATCACAGGGCCCTGGAGCCCAGAGTGACGTCTTCAGATTGCTTATTTATCCTGACTGACTGTATAAACCACTGAAGGCAACACAGTTATACTGATATGAAGCCCTTAAATGTTTCTTATATTCACTGAGAAACATACTCAACATGATCATCAATCGCCATTGATACATTTTCTCTCGCTTAACGGAATGTTTTGATGCTTTTTCACAGCTTTTGTAAGGCAGTTGGAGTTAGAACGGTGTCGTGTTTGAAAGGTGCACGCTTCCTCTGGGTTCAGCATGTAAAACGCCCAATCTCATCTGAACGCGCTGTCGAGTTGAAAACGTCTGATAGTAGTAAAGGAATCCTTGGGCTTTGACTCACTCATTATATCAACAGATGGAGCGATAGTGTAGAAATACTGAAAAGGTCTGTTCTGCACAAACATGTCGGTTCGCCTGAACATGATTGTGTGCTGTGCTTTCCTTTCTTTGTGTCTATTTTCGTCTGAGTTCACACTGTGCGCCTACACGCACATTCACACTCGCTGGCTACAGATCTCACTTATTGTTCCACTTGTCAACATAGGTATTATGTGGAGTTATACAGGGTTTTGATACGTGAATAAAGCGCTCTGATAGGTGCAGCCTTACGTAAGTGGATAACTGTACGGCTCAGGTTCAGCCTAGTGCTTCCAGTTTAAAAACAACAGAGGTAAAAATGGCTCGGTGACTGTTTTAAAAGCATCGACTGCATTCACTTCATGCCTTTACCAAACCTCTTACTATTGTACCGTTGTGTATCTATGAGCTTCATCCCATCTAACCTGCACCGATCGGTCAGGAGGGGAATTCTGTGTCTTTGTATACTTTCTTAATCTTTGCACAATGGAATCTCCGTGTTTTTGGAAAGGGGGTTTCCACAACCATCCAACACTCTGACAGGCACTTTGGATGAAGTATGCGATCATCTTAACTCTGAGATGCTTTCAGGAAAGTGGGCCCAGATGTATACAGATGATCTATTGTGCATATTTGTGGTATTCTTTGTCCATTTTATTTATTTTTCCTTCTTCTGGATCTGTATCTGTGTTTGTTTTATCCTGCTGAAGCACATAGGTTCACAATCATATTTGTTGATGTACCTCACCTGCCAAAAACATCTATATTCATCCACCAGATTAAGATCAATACCTGAATCTGTCCTGAATTGCACCTGCCGATAGTCACTCATAGGATACAGATGCTTGGATTTGGTTCAATAAAATTGGTGTCATTGTTTTTGAGAAATACGCAAAAATGTCAACGAATTCCTTATCTCACATTGGCTTAGGAAAATATTGTATTTGGAACCCGATGCAGATCTAATCAACTCTTCTTTGACCCACGTCCAACCTATCTGCAAAATTCAATCAGACACTTCGTACTCGGCTGAATATAAACAAAGTAATATGCACTCACACATGCACATGCACGTCTTATCTTCAGGAGTAAGAGTTAGGAGTTAGTTTTGTACATACGCCACATCTTTCAGGACAAACGACTGTTTACCAAAACGTGTAGGTGTGGTAGAGCTTTATACTTAATTAGGGAGCAAAGCAAAACATCATGTCTGTTAATTTTGATTGATGAAGACATGCGATAGGCCCGAAGGCTCCATCCTGAGGGAAACAGATTCAGTACTAATGTGTTCAATTTCTGGTCTGGTGCTTACGGCCAAATCCTCCTAAAGCAATAAACTGGAAATTCAGCATGGTAATAACATTGTACAAAGTCATCTGTCAAAAGTCAGCTTCCAGCCAAAGGCAAACAGCAGAGGGAGAAGGAGAAAGGCAAAGAGAGATGCTAAATGTCTCCATATTGTAAACATTTAGTAATTTCCTTGAGCTGAACTCTTTTGGCAGAATTAGACCAAAATCATGAATCATACTGCAGCACGTTGCTCCCTTTTCCTCTCTTGTTCTGTCTCTCCTTCCTTCTTACATTCCCTCTGATTATGCTGATCACACTAATACATCATCTGAAAATGGATCCCATTTAAACCATTGGACATTTAAAGCTGATTAAAGTCCCTTTAAGATTTGGGTTATGTCCCAAGTTCCCCTATTTGGGAAATCACTGAAGCCTGAAACCAAATGTTCAGGTCAAAGGATCATTTAGGCCCGGTTGAATCCTTTTTTGGGTAAGAATTCTTGTCTGTAACCTTCTCCATGTTTAGGTACCATAGGTCACTTTCCCAATAGCTTCACACTTTCTTCCTGCCATGTTGGACACTGATGCTTCCTAAAGACATTCCATGCATCTCAGCATTCAGCCAATCACAAACCTCCTCCCAAGCCCAGCAGCTGTGTAACAAAGGTGGGTCACAAACTGCTTCAGGTTGGCAAAGACATGACTCATACCAATAAAGCAGACATTCACTGGTTCATAAATAAGTGTTTCTGAAACTGGACAAACAACAGTAATCCCCTCACAGCATGAAGGTTTGGGGTTTACATGATCTACCCTGTGTGTCCGTGTGGGATACTGATCCAGATCCTATGGCTTCGTCCCTCTGTCTCAAGACATGCAGGTGAATTTGAAACCTATGTTGCCCATAGGTGTGAATGTGAGTGTGAATTCCTGTCTGTGTGTGTGTGTTGTGTGCCATGTGATAGCATGACAACCTGTCCAGAGTGCTACATATTTTCCGCCCACCGTGGCAAAGGCTCAACAAAGATGGTGCCAGAGGCGAGGGGGGATTTCTCCCTCTGTGGACAATGCTTAGCTCATGATGTCATTTTAGCCTGTAACCACTACAGAAGAAGAACCATCCTGTAAGTCCATAAATCGTACCAATACTGATGTTTTATACATTTTTGAGGTTATGGTTGAGGTTAGGGGTTAGGTTATAGGATCAATTTACAACAATATCGCCATATTCCTACAGAAATGAAGCCTTCAGGGAATTGGAACTTTTGCAAGCATAAACTATAGGTTCCCCACCCCCACAACCTCGCACAGGATAAGTGTGGGTATACTAGAGGATGGATGGATGAAATTCTGAGGTCATTCCTCTTCTTCTTTAGCCCATTTTCCCTTCTGTCTCTGTAGTGCATAATAGTAGTTGGTGCTTTTATTCACTATGGGCTCATTTGTTGAAACGTATAAGTTATAATAAGCCTCGCTGGAAATTGGGACAGCAGTGCTTAATGTCCAAAAGTGGACTATACAGTGGAGAGTGAAAGTTTGCCTAAGTTCAGTACAGTAAGTTGGCCTGCAGTGGGGCCTGTGGGGGATTCTGGGTGATTTGCTATTGGCCGGATGCGGAGGACTGAAGAGACCTCGGGCGGTAGCCTCAGGTGACCTCAGAGACAAAACAGACAGACAAGCTGAATTCACCGTCTTCAACACACACCATGGACCAATTACGTGGGATCATCGCACAGCAGGAGAGGCTGAGACAAAAAATATATAAACACGACATGAAGATGACCACAGGAGAGGAACACAACACTGATGAGAGCGGTGTTATCTTCACTTAACTTCTTAACATTTAGTTTGAGATAACAACCACCCAGCCCCCTTTCTCAAGTATAATTACTGTTTAAGTTCAGGGCCGGACTGGCAACCGAGGAGGTCCCGGGGCTAAAATCTGCTATGGGGCCCCTGTGGACCTCAAACCCCCCTCACCACTGCTGCCAACATTTATGAGCGCAAACTTTTTACATTATGGATTACCTTGATCATATATTATTTGTATTGTTCATTAAAAATGACACAAATACCAGAACTCCTACAGGATTGTAACCTATAATCAAACTGGAGCAGGTTTCTTGATTACGTGGGCCGTCCCCTCACGTTTCAGTAGATATTGTACTTCAGTTGTAGTCATTGTAAACGTCTCTGCAGTTAATCAGGTGAAGATGAGCCAGCGTTCTGGGGCCCCTGGGGGTCTCACACACTGGGCTTCTTTCCTATTTTCCCTAGTTGGTTATCCTGTTTTGTTTTAAAGTACTTTACTCTGTCCCCCCAAGTTTAACCCTATGAAGGCTAAACCAAAGTTTAGACCTAAATGTAAATCACATTGTTTAAGAATCCACTGACTCTTTGGGCTTCATTGCTAATTAAATAGTTGATAATTTACTGCTAAAATGAGCAAATATCTTGATTTTTCTGTTTGTGTCTCACCCTGTCAGGGAGTCAGACTGGAATGTGGGAAGAAAGTGGGGAGTAAAATAGTGGAGGAGTGTCATTTGACCAAACATCTGCCAGCACACACACACTGGGCTTTACACTTCATGTATTCACAAGAGCTCCGTTTCATGTGATCTCAACACGTGGAATTTATTTGATTTGGTGAAGCAAAAATAAATGCCAGCGGACGGGACGACAGTGCCTCAGCTGGGATTTAATCGGCCCAGATGGAATTGAGCAGATTTGCGGAGAAATCAAAATAGGAATCGTAATGGAGCCTGTCAGGTTTGGATCTGGGAGAGCCGGGGCGTCCGTGGGGGAAGCCGTCAGAGAGGAGGCTAATAACTTTCAGATGACCACGGCCTGGCCCCGGTGCAGCTGTGAACGAGCGCTCCCACACACAGAGGTGCTCCCCGTATCTCTCTGAGCAAACATTGAGATGAATCTATAATTGGAGTAATATGTTTGAGATCAGATTAAGACTCCCAGGGAAGAAGGTATTCCAGTGTCAGAGAGATTATGGATAAAAAAGCAAAGATGTTAGAGCTACATTAGGGTGTAAATCTTTGGTCAATTCTTATTCAGGGACGTCAGTATTCTTTGATTTCAACCATAATTTCATTATTTTGATTAAAGTAATTCAACACATTTTTTCAAATCTTTCAAATGACAAATAGGGCAATGGGAACTTCATTACACACATTTAGTGGAGTACAACAACTATCGGCTGTCAGTTTTGGAGTTTTACTGAGGATTCATTTAGATTCATATCTTCTCCAAAAATAATCCATTACCAAACATCCGTGTTGTTTTGTGAATCTAAAAACCTCAGATATTTAAATCTGAAGAGGCTTTTAACTGTGTGTGGTTTTGCCAGCTGCCATTTGTGACCTTCTATCCATGATCATGATCCAAAAGTCAAACATCTGGCAGGAGACCAGACCAGTGGGTCGCTCTTCATCTCTCACAAACGCTGAAAATGTTGAATCCGCCGCTCGTGGCATCTCAGAGACTCAGACTCCATTCAAACTGTTGGGCTTCTCCCACACATCCACATCTTTGAGCCCGTTAGCTCCTCCCCCTTCACACTCAGACACACTCACACACACACACACACACACACACACACAGACACACACACAGTATATCCAGGCTGCTATCTTGACTGGGATACCACTCCTTAAAAGCTCATCCGCACAGGTTTTCCCTGGAGCCCATTCTTTTTTCTACTTGATAAGCGAAAGCCACCCTGTCTCTCCTTTTTGGGACACACACACACACACACACACACACACACACACACACATACACACCCTCTCCCCTCCCTCACTCTTCCTTTCATGACAGATGACTTCACTCACTCATTCTAGACAGACGCCCTGGATAGGCCCCCATAGGCATGCGCGCTTAGGGCAAATCCCCAAACACACACGCACACACACACAATTGCCGCGGCTGACCTTGTGTAGAGGTCGCAGCTACACTCAAACCCCCAAAAGCCCCCTAATCCTGTTCCATTGGGCCAAGGAATGAAGCGAACTCTCCCCGTCTATTCAGTTCCAGGCCGTTGTGTGACTGAGCGCCGTTCAAGACTAAAAAAAGCTGCGTACATAAAAATACTAAAGTGAATTGAAAAGATAAAAATACATCGACTAATACAGAAGCAAGGCACGCATGTGACACTACAGGGTGAGGTGTTTGTTTTGGTTAAGCCTTTATAACCACGATACTCACAGTGTGATGATGGGAGTGTGTTTGCAGAGGGAAATCGGATGCCATGTTTGCTAACCAGATCCCGGACATCCTCCTCGCGCCTCGCTTCACATCACACACATCTCACACTGCAGCAACTGGTTTGACCAGACGCTCTGTGGCGGTTTCAATGTGTTTGATTAAGCAAACCGCAAAATAAACGACATCTCTTCCTCCACTCTGCACTGTGAACCGTGTACGCTACAGGTTGAGTTTCTGTTGGTGTGTGTGTGTGTGTGTGTGTGTGTGTGTGTGTGTGTGTGTTTGCCTCCACGTCGCCCAGAAATTCTTTCCTAACGATCGTCTAATTTCAGATTTCTCTCTCAGCTCGCTGTGTCGGCCCGGTCTGCCTCCTTTTTTTTTAGAAATTGAAATGCTGCTTTCCTCCAGAGACCGGAGTCGCTGGAGCAGTTCAATAACACAATGACCACTTAATTCTACAAGGGCAATTTCAGCCTCGTACTTAATCAAGTCTGTATTGTTTTCTGCCACGACTGAGAAGAAGAAGTGATTAGTCTCTGCTACTCAGCTTCAAAGACATTAAAATTTCAAAGTAGAATATAATCACCATAATGGTCAGTATAACCTATTGTAAAACAGGCAGTGTGTTGCCAAATGAAGCCATTAAAAAACAGGAAACTCGAAAAAGGTGTGTATCCCTTGGCAACGGAGAGTTTCCTGCAGATGCCGGGCATAATTTGTAATATAATTGCTTCAAACGATCTTCAGATGACAAAAGACGAGCCTGCACCTGTCTGTGTGTGACTGACATTTTAATGAGCGAGCAGGGGAACACAAAGCGCCCTGTGTGAAAGTGTGTGTGTGTGTGTGTGTGTGAGAGAGAGACAAACCAGCTCTAAACCAACAGTTACTCCATCTGGCTCAGTGTCAGCTGTGATAAAAAACTTTTTTATATTGCTTACACCCCAGAAGTGGACAAATAGATTGTTTGCAGGATGAATGATTAATGAGATACACAACTGCCTGGACGTGAACCTGCTGTGTCCTGTGTGTGTGTGTGTGTTTGTGTGTGTATGTTATATGTCCTTGCATGCAAACATGCAGTGAATGTTGATACACACACCCACACACATAAACACTATCTTGTGAGGACACGCGCCATAAAAACACTGTATTGTGTTTCTCAAACTGATATGTGTGTGTGTGTCTTTATATTTTTACTTGTGTAGTTGTACCCTTGACTCTTCAGAGGATCTGAGCAGGAAGGTCATGTGTGTTTGTCTGGGCTCATGCCTGCGTTTGCTTCGTCTCATCTTTCTTACGTCTTTCGAAATATTTCTGCGAGATGTGAACGCATCATTAGAGCATTAATGTCGTTCCCCCCCCTCGGCTTGTTTTGATTGCCGCTCCGTTGTCAGAAAGAGAAATCACTGGAACAGAAATGATCTTTTGTGTCCCATCGTCGTCGTCGGCTAACTTTGCCTTGAAGACGATAAGGCTGCTAATAATAAGAGCCTCATGCTCGGTTGTGGACACTCTTGACTGAGGAAGTAATTAAGGTCAAGCGGTTTATCAGCTGCTGGCCGGAGATGTGCTGTCTTTGTGCGATAAAGAGGCGGGTGATGAGGTGCGCCCTTCCTCCAAACTGTCCCCCCCCCTCCCCTCCTCTGTGGCTCCGTCCCTCTCCTCCCCGCTCCCCATAGGGGAAGCCCAAAGCGGGATGAGGCTGAGAGCCGCACAGTTTAGCCATCACGTCCATCATCCCCTCGTCCTGTCCCCTCCACGCTCTTCTCAAATGTCCAATCGGGCTAATTTTAGCCCGCATGTTAGAGGGCCGTGTTAAATTTGGCAGCCTGTCCCCAAGCGTGCGATGATGCAGGTCTGTTTGTAACGACTGCACGCCTGGATAGAGCAGCATGTGGTTCTTTAAAGGAGGGGGGGCAGCAGAGATCCCATGGGGCTTCAGTTCTAAATTAGCAGAGCTGATAAAGATAGAGTTGTGTTGCACAGCACGGAGACATTTCCTGTTGAATGACAGGACAGGAAGTCAGACACATGAGGTAGAATATGATTAATTAGAGCTCCAATCCTATTAAATCATAAATCCACACGCATAATTCTTTGCTTAGTAGTGAGCATAGGGAGTTCTTCACATGATCATAATGAAAAAATAAAGGTGTGGCTTCCTTGGATGAATGATTTGAACCAATATTACCAATTCAGACCTTGGTGCTGGACGGCATGTTGACTCGTCTCACAGCTTTGTTTTCATATACATCTGTCAAGTCAAATCAAATAGAGTTGATTTGTATAGACGTGTATCACATCCAATCTCTCCGAGGGGCTTTACAGACACACACACACACACATACACAGTAACAGCTCTTGACCCGAGCACCCAGAGGAGACGAGGGAGAAGATGACATGAACGTGCAAAGAGAGAGACTCCCTCTCCTCAGGTGTGACAGAGGAGGTGTGAGCGGGGGAGCAGGCGAGGACGGAACGACAGGGAGGAAGCCGCTGCGTCTGGAATAACACTTGTGCCACCATTACCAGGCACATACGGCTTCACTCAAACTCCAGCAGGAAGATTACACGCTTGTTATCCAGAGAAAGTTCCATGTTCCTATCTGCGGCTTTTGTTTACATGAAGATCAAAGATTGTAGCGTTTAAGCGAGCGCTACTTAGACGCTTTGTGTCGATACAAAAGGTTATCATCACCCGTGAAGAAAGACAACAAAGGTATTTCATTAATAGGAATGAAAGTTAAAGTGTTGCTGTGCTGGAAAAGTGCCAGGGCGAGCGACGGGCCTTTGAGATGTGACAGCTCGTCGATGAGGAGTCGCACTTCTGCTCCCGACCGTCATCACCTAATTGTTTTTTAAAGATTTGCCGCTCGTCACGGTGACTTTTATGCTGTTTTTGTCGTTTGGGAGCCGCTTCTTTTCTCGTAAAATAATAAAAAAGAATTGGGGGGGAAAAAAATTAAACTAGAAACGGTTGAAAATGCATTAAATAAAAACAAAACCGAATAAAAATCACTAAAATGGCCGTCCAGACTCCCTTATCTACTCTAATGACTGCACAGACACACACACAGAGGGGATGGTGTGGCCTGTTCCTTAATGACTGGAGTTCAACTATCCCAAACTTTGAATTTAATGGCTCATAAAAACGTCTCGGTGCCTGTACGAGAAAATCCCGTGAAGAGCGGAGTTGGAACCTAATCCTGGGGGGAGCGTGTGCAGTTCAAGTGCGGCGTGTGGCACAGCTGTAATGACTTTAGACTGTGGCACTGGGCACGGACCTCAAACAGCCCAGCTTTACGGCCCGTTAGCGGCTCCGGCGACAGCCTAACATGAAGCTGTTATGTCTCTTTTGCTGTGATGGAGCTGGAGGCCTGCAGCTACGTCCCCACTTACAGCCCTGATATGTTCTGGAAACATGTAAATGCTGATGTATCTGCTCATATCTATGGGGCTACAGGCTCGTGTGTGTGTGTGTGTGTGTGTGTGTCTGTCTGCGTGTGTTAGACAGAATTATTAAAACAGAGACGCCTGCAGCAGGTGTTTGATAGCGGCGACGCAGATGATGGATGAAGCGCTCACAGACACGGTTGCTTAAAGCTGATCTGCAGCAGACTACATCCAGTATGATTAGTATTGATTGACGTGTGCATATCTGTCGACTTCCTTTTCTCTATTTACTTTCTTATAAGTAAAGGCCGACTTTAAAGTTTAGTCTAAATCTCCCTCTCTGATTGGCTAACGCTCTGCTTGATCTCCCACAGACAGTGAGATGCTCCCTCTGGATTGCCTGCGTCCTCGCTCTTTCGCCGCCGCCCACCGGGCCTCCATTCAGCGAAACGGCGATGACCCCCGCCTCTCCATCAGCCTGTGTGACCTCAGCCTCCAGCAGCAGGAGGAAGATGACGAGGAGGAAGAGGAGCAGCTCCAGCCCCTGAGTTCAACCTCCTTCTCTTGCCATGTGCCCCAAAACGCTCAAAACTCCCAGCAGTGCTCGTTGCTCCCCACGCAGTTAGACAGCGATCTGCATTTCCACTCCGTGCACGGTATCCACGTCACCGCCCTGGATAAGCAGACGGTGGCGCGGCTGGATCACCGTGGCGATGAGAGGACGCTGGTTTTCACCAGTCGGCCATTGCGCAGCTCGGAGAACGTCTTTGTGAAGGTGTTAAAGGCCGGCGCCGCGCGGCACGGGGCTCTTTCCTACGGCGTGACCTCATGCGACCCGGCCACCCTGAGGCCAAGCGACCTGCCCTACAACCCGGAGTCGCTGGTTGACCGCAAGGAATTCTGGGCGGTGTGCAGGGTGGCGGCGCCTCTTCAAAGCGGGGACATCTTGGGTTTTGTGGTGAACGCAGAGGGCGACGTCACGCTGAGCCATAACGGAGTCAACGCGGGGATGCAGCTGTGCGTGGATAACTCCAGGCCGCTCTGGATGTTCTACGGTCTGCACGGCACCATCACACAGCTCAGGATTCTAGGTAGGTTCACACACAAAGCTCTGCCTCATCCACAGCCTCATTATCTCAGCCCTTATTATTATACGTGAAGGCCTTCATTGTAGTAAGGAACAAAGAATGATCACCCATTACTCCCCTGTTATTGTTACCGGGACAGGTTTTCCTCAGCTGTGTTACCTGTAACACACAGCAGCTGTGATGAGACTAACATACGACACTGGAAGAGAAAGTCGAGCATCTAACAGCTCAAGACACTGAGCTTGATCAACAGTGATGCCATTGGGTTGCTAATGTAGCTCTGTGTCTCTGAACGTACCAGTAGAGACCAAGACAACATTAGAAAACAACAGCTGTCCCTCAGATTTCCCCTCAACTATTATTCGTATAGAATTTATGTCACACTGTTAACGTCAAGATATACAGTCACAGTCTAAAGCGTTGCTATGCTGTGGTTGCTAAGCTATGGTTCATCAGTTGTAGGTGGTTGTAAATGTCTGATCCTGGAATGACCCTTCTGCAAAGTTCTCTGCCAAGTCGGGAAATAGTTTCCTGCCTCTCTCTTTTTCTCTTTCTGTGTTACTCTCCCAGTTTTCATCAACTCGTAAGTCTCTCCCGGGGGATTTACATTCTCCTCTCGACAGCGTGCGTGTGAATGTAAACATCCATCCCATAGCTGCTCGATTCCAGCAGGATTTTGTTGTAAACAGCGGTCACAAAGGACCGGGCTGCTGTGATTGAGTTTGGTCAGTAGGGAGACACTTCATACTTCCAAACTGAACAACTGCAAATTGATATAAATAAATAAATATAAATATGAATTTACAGTTCATAGGTCCCTCGAAAAAGTGTCTCGTTATGATTTTGATACAGAAGTGAAAGTGTAAATGTGTCGCCAGATGGCATCTCTGTCTGTTAGTCAGCAGCGTCTCTCTTTAAACAACATACAGATGGAGACATAGTTTGGTTCTATTCCTTCCATGCCACATCGCTATGACGACAATTTAGCTCAGAGCAGGATGTTGTTCCAGATTAAACACGTTTGCGGCCACATTTTTAGTTGTCGATGTCCATCAACAAACAAATGATGCATGAAGCAAACAGTTCTGATACATTTGTTTATTTTGCGGTAATAACAGTTCCAGATATCGATCCAAAAACAAATCTACTTTTATTCATCTGATCTGTGTTGGGTCTTGGGGGAGGTATGGCAGGATGTGTGATTGTTTGTCTGGAGTTCACTGGTGAGTGTTTTTGTAAAGTGGCTTGTGTCTCCTTGTACAAGCATTAGATCCGTTTCTTATTTTTTCCCTGAACACCACACACACACACACACACACACACACACACACACACACACGGTCAATAAGGAGCTAAATGTGTTTGGGATTCTTCTCCATTTTTCACGCAAATTAAATTTAATGTTGAAATATAAAAAGCTGACTTAAACTTTTTTTTTTTGCACTTTTGGGACGCAAATGTCTCAATTTTTCATCGCACGGCGCCGCAGCACCTGAGATGTTATTGTACTGTATTACAATATGACTGTGAAGTAGCACAAACTGCTGTGAGCACCGGTGTGAGCGTTTCTGATGCGTTTACTGTCCCTGAAGATGATCTCATACGTCTTCATTGCTTTGAATTACAATCTGCTCCACCTCCTCTTTACATTACGGCCACAGCGTTGTTAATTAGGTCCCGTCTGTTCTACAATATGTTTCTCTTCAACATACAGAATTTAAGATTGCATATAATAATCTATACAATACATCAATACATGATTTACTCATTTATTTTGATTTGCGTGTGTTTATTTCTTTATTTCAAACAGAAGGAAATGTCCTCCTCTCTTCACCTCTCCTCACCTCCTCTCTCCTCTCCTCCTCCCCTCTCCTCTGCTCCTCTGCTTCCCTCTCTCCTCTCCTCCTCTCCTCCCCTCTCTCCCCCTCCCTCCCCTCCTCACATTTCCTCTCTCCCCTCCTCTCTCTCTCTCTCTCTCCTCCCCCCCTCTGTCACTCCAGGCCTCACTGGTTCTATTTCTATCTTGCGTGGGTTCCCAGCAGCCAGCGTTCTGTATCTGAAGTGTGTGATAGCTCTTTATGTCGCCCTTCATATGCATTATTAAAATGTAATTGCATGGAGGTTGAAGACGCCGGGTGGGTTCCTCGCCCACGCGGCCGATCCTCCCATCGTCTGCACTTCCTGTCTTCCCTTTGCATTTTCTTCCTCACTTCCTCCGCCCCTCTCTCTCTCTCTCTCTCGCTCCCTCTCTCTCTCTCTCTCGATTCTCGGGGTGTGAACGCTGCTTGAGTCATTACCCACTCCAGCTGTGGGAAGTGCATTTGTGACGTTTTCGACCCCCCTCACCCACTCTCTGCAGCCCTGCGCGCCATGAGTTGCCATGGAAACATCTAGCCACCGAGGCAAGTGACAGTTTGTCATGGTTGGGTGTTGCCGAGCTTGTGAAGTGGAACAGATGGGAGTCTGCTGCTCTCAGTCATTTTTCTCAGTGTAGGAACCCAGATTTTCCATTGTTTGTGTGTAGTTCCAGACTCGCTCGCCTGTTCCCTCGTTACAAGCATCCTAGCATTGGATTGTATATATTCGGTGTGTATTTGGTGAGGTGTGTGGGACCTGGCAGAGATCTCCATGTCTGATAAGCGCGTGTTGAAAGCTGCCCTCCCAGTTTAGGCCTCCTGTGCCGCCTGCATAGCTCAGAACCTTCACATTCTGGCTCCCGCTCACAGAGCCGGCGGTACATTTATATAACGAGAGACGTGGAGAGCCACTTCTGATGAAAGGCTACACGGGCAGAGATGAAGCATATCTATTCTATCCTAATAGAGACGAGGGAGACATCTGCGAACAGCCGGGCTGCTACACAGGTCACCTACTAGGATCTACTTCTACTTGTTAGTGAATATCTTAAACTCTCTGCCTGCAATCCTCTTGTTTTCTCATTTGGCTTTGGAAAACTTGTGTGTGTGCTGGCTGGAGATGGTCTTATGGTGAGGACCGCTCCAATTGAGGGAGAGAAATGGAGATTAAATGCAAATGAGCATCAGATGTTGTGTCTGTATCCTGATTCACACCCACGCTTCAATTTCTCTCTCACAAATTTCAACATTGAACACCGAGAATCTAATTTGAACAATTGCAAAAGTACAAACAGCCTGTGAACATGAAGTATCCCATGATCGGGACGTGCAGTGTGTTACATTCACAGGGTGCGGTGTGTGACGTGTGTGTGTGTGGTGTAGACTTTTGAGAGCAGCGGCCTCCCATAAAAGCTCTCAATCTTAATTTTTAACACCGCTGGTTAGATTTATATTCACAAACAAACCCTTGGCTGTGATGAATGGAGGAAGGAAGCGTGTCTGGATGGATACAATCTGTGCATGGAAGGTAGAATGCTGGTGCCGAGCAACCAGCCAGCCAGAAAAGCAATATTTCAGTTTAGGGCAGCGATATTTCAGTCATGGTCAGACGAAGGACAAAGCAAAAACAATGAATCTGCTGCTGACAGACAGACGAGATAAGAATTTGTCTATGGAATCAGAGGCGGCGTTCAGGAGGTGAGGAGTCGATGTTCATGGGGATTTGCATTCTGAAGTGGAGTTATTTTCTAATTTATCCAGAGGGGATCACGGGTAGATGAAAGAGGAGGAGAAAGAGGAGGAGGAGGAAGAAGAGGAGGGGGTCCTTGGCATCGCCGGCGAGCCACCTCAAAGGCTCTTAACTAAGTCGCACACGCCCACACGCAGACACTGTGGACTCACGAGTCATCTGCTCGGCGATGGCACAGACATCGCATGCGTGTGTGCGTGTAAAGTGAGTGGGAGATGTACCGCGACTCGCCGCCTCCTCCGTTTGATAATTATCAGCTCTGACTAACTTGGTGAGCTCGCTTCCTCCATTACGAAACCGCTTTTGGCCGCGTCGCCGCTCAGATTTGTCACACGCAGGGAGAACTTTGTGGATTTCCTGTCTCTAATCCAAAACTTTTTCTGCCTCTCCAGGTTCTTCTTTGCACCCGGGCCAGTCGGTCCCGGGCTCGCCGTCCTGCACGCCCAACACGCCCACGCTGCTGTGCGGCGGCAGCTCAGAGCCAAACCTCCACCTGCCCTTCAACATCAACCTGAACTCCAGCCTCGGCTCCAACTACCACACAGCTTTCTCTTCCTCCACAGGTTTGTTCTCCCTCTGCTTTGGCTTCAGTCGTTGCTTTTTCTCAGCACCCACTTGTTTTGTCGTCTCTGTCATCATCTGAAGGCCTCGACTCTCTCTCATGATTTTGTTACAGAGCTTCTCACACTGAGGCCCAGAACACATCCAGTCAGTTGCATGACGGCGCTTTTCCCTCCTGCAGCTCTGATCTCAAATCACATGGATACATTTTTGGCTGAGGGAGGTTTGATGTTGCTAGGCAACATGTATTCAGCTGTCAGTCACTTGTATGGCAAAGAGCTGGAAACAGAAACAATGTGTCCCACTTCTACCAAGCTTAGTCTTTTTCTCTCTCCCCTTCTGTCAGATCAAAGAGCTTCGGGTGCTTGGTTGTAGTGTTTCATGCATTCTCAGGTCGAGGAGGGACGGCAGCTAGCCACTCTACAACACTGATGAAGCCATAAACAGTCATATCTGGGTCCCCCACTCAAACAGTCACTTCCATCCCTCCCCAGCAGATGTTCCAAATACTAAATAAATACTTATAGACTCCACTTCAGCTGGAGTGCTGGTGGATGCTGTTGGAACTGAGCCCCCTGGCCTCAATTAGATCCTCCATGTTCGGGGATTTACAGGCGGACCGACAGTGATGGGCAATAAGAGTAAGAGTAAGAGCGGGGCTACGCTTAAATTGGCACAAATCTTCAAGAGATACTCCTTGTAGATGTGATTTAGTGCGTCTGCCAGTGAAGAGAGCTCACCTGAGGAGAGATTCTGCTGCTTTGAGTGGTTGATAAACACCGCCTGGGCTCCAAAACTGCAGGACACGCTAGTTGGATGATGTAGGGAGTAATGTGTGTCTCATCTCCTCAGGTACGACTCCGGGCTCTCCGTTCTCCAGCCACCCCGAGTCGCCCACCTTCCCGTCCTGCTCGGGCACGTGGAGCGACGAGTGCACCATCTGCTACGAGAACGTGGTGGACACCGTCCTGTACGCCTGCGGACACATGTGTCTCTGCTACACCTGCGGCCTGAAGCTCAAGAAGATGGCCAACGCCTGCTGCCCCATCTGCAGGAGGACAATCAAAGACATCATCAAGACCTACAGGAGCACGTAGGCCGCAAACGACGTGTAACTCATGGCTATAAGAGACGATTAATGGACGCTCGTTTGTGTGCAATCAGGCTCAGGTACAATACAGCAGGACATTCAACTTTGCCATTAACTTTTTATTTGTGTTATATTTGGACGCATAGGCTGGCAGCGTCTCCTTCCTGCCACATCTCAGCGAGGAACCGGCGATGGGACGCATCAAAGACCATGACAAGTATAGAATTGTCAAGGAAAACAAAACGATGTCTTAAATGCAGAGTTTTTGACAACGCACCTTGACCCGGGCTGTCTGGGGAATCTGCCGAGGAGAAAGCGTGACGTGACGTGACGAGGCATCTGTCTCACTCAGCAGCAGAATTATAACCCTTCGTTCTGCCGCTGATAACATCTACGCTCCATCGTTGAAGGAGACGTGAAACAGTCCAGGACCGGCAGGAGAAAGCCAGAGAGAAATGTGCGGGGCTCAGCAGCTGCTGCTCCTCCGCTGCTGGCCAGAGGGTTTCAGGTGGGACAGTGTTGTTTTAAGATAAGGATCAGTGTTTTGCTGAGGCTGAGTGGACTGCTCAATGCTCCTCCTGGTTCCCGGAGCCACTGAGGGATTAATAAACAATGAAAGGCAGAAGTCAGTACCACTTTGTAATAAATCATCCTTTATAAAGACGTCATGCGTTCTAACTAATGGCTGTATGAATGTTGATGCTGTACGCAGCAGTAAGGAGACGTTTTGGGCGCCAGGTTGTCAAAACAAACCTCTTTTTTGGGGTTTTCCAGTTTCTATTCATTCATTTTTGGTATTCGAATTATACGGGATCTCGTAACCGTGCCGACACCCAACTGGGTATTCGGCTCCTTCAACCAAACTTGATAGGCAAAGTTTGACTCAGTTATCAAGGATCGACAGTGATAGAAATCAGAGGAAACAAGTCTTCAATCAAAAGCAGAATGCACTAAAGGAAATACTGCAAAATCAGGGAGAATGAGGGAGGAAAAAAAACAGGGGTTAGCAAAAGTTTACACATAAATTATGTGTTGCCATGACAGCAGCTCCAACAAGCACTTCAAAGAAACTCGTTACTCCACATACCGAGAAAAGGCCCCTGATGTATTCAACCAGGAAGTGTCTGCTGTAGGACGCTACATGAACTGAAATGAGCTCCGTGCTTGAAACCAACCGTGCGTCAAGAGCCGTGAAGAAGACGGAAACATGAGCAAGTGCTGTCTCTTCTTCTTCTTCAAGGCTCCTCACAGGTCCTCAGAAAGCATCAGCGAGAACCTACTTACAGTTCCTGGTCTGGTTAAGGTTTTTGAAGGAACTTTTCACAACCTGGCATCCAAACAGAGGCTCTGATTAAAGGCTTGCTGCTGATTGACAAAGCGTTCATGACAGAAGAAGTCATTAATTGTAACTAATATATGTATTTTCCTTTTTTTATTATTATGCTGCGGTTTGCTTCTGTGAACGTCAGGCACACACAGAGTCGGGCCGCGTGAAGGGTGAGACAGGGAAACATGTTAACATTCTTACCAAAAAAGGATGTAAATCAGCGGCGAGCGGGGGAGGAGGAGGAGGAGCGGGGAGGATGTGCTACGTTTTGAGACGAGACAGTGAAGGAAGGAGCTCGCCGGCCGTGCGTCTGCACAGCGTTCAGGCCGCACAACATACATCAAAACCACGTGTGAAGGGCGATGAAACCGGGAGGGGGGAGGGGGGTTGCATGTGTCGCCATGTCCGGCTCCCCGACCCCAAATATGGCTGCCGAGCGAGACTGGTCGGACGCCGGAATTGGACTTCATCAAAAGACAGCGAACGTCGTATTTTCACACCGGCTCTCGCTGAGAAAGCACAAAAGGAGGAAGAATAAAGCGCCTCCCTGTTTTCAGAAACTCATAATCTGGTTTTGTTCAGGCGGTGTAACCTCCCGACGGGTTACGCACGCCTCTCCAATGTGTTGATTAAATTAGAGGGTCTACTTTTGTACGGGATGAAGTGGTTTCTCCTGCCTGCGCCGCAAAAAATCAATTCACGTGCGTGCAGTCCTGGACCGGGATGTGTTTTGTTATTGTGGGACTTAAATTTGCATATCAGTTGCTGAGTGCTGCTTTCTATGTGTTTAAAAAAAAAGAAAGGGAAAAAAAAAGAAAAAGCAAACCCCTCCAGCGTTCTCACCTGCCTGATCTAATGCATTATGTATCACTTTGAACTGTAAAGAGAATCCAGCTATTTTCAGGTGTTTTTCTCTCACGGAAAAACATTAAGTGCTGATTTTCCCTCTTTCCTTCCCGCGGTGGTTGAAGCTCGCGTCCTCTCGTAACTTTCACAGGGAACTCGGCGGTCACAGTGACGTGTAAAACTTCCTCGTGTGCCTTTTGGTCTCATACTTTTGGTCAGTCAGGCGTCGCACTGTGGAAACCGGTGGCAAAAATAGGAGTAACGAGTTCATATTGTTGTGATTAAGCAGACATTTCCTTATGTGTCCTTAAGGGGAAACATATTTGTGGTGTTTGTTAAGGGACGTGTCTGTACTATGCTGGGTTTTCAGGAGGGGGAGGGGCGAGAGGAGACGGCCCATTTTCACTCAGTGGGCACAGTGGTTTGGCAGCAATTGGAGAGTAGAAACGGATCAATGTGTTTATGCAGATTACAGCATTGCAGAGGTTTCTAGATCCACTAAATGAAATCTATAGAATATGTCCCTTTGAGTAGAAACATTCACTGTAAAAGATAAATGAGCGTATTCAGAGCTGGAGTGCTGCACGGTCTCTTCATTAGTCCACAGGAATCTATACATTCAGCCACTCTGGGGAATTCAATCAGGTCTCTCTGGCGCCCCCTACTGTGGATCAATCCAATGAGCACTAGGAAGTACAATCAATCACCACAAGGGGAGCCTCAGAGTCAGTGTCAATCCCACCTGCATCCAACATCAAACTGATCGGTTTGGTGGGACTTTGGCCATAAAGTTGTGTCTAAAAATGGATTCACTTTTCAGGAATGTCCTTCTAGATCCTCCTCAGTTTCAGGTTCTGTGGTGGGCCGGTCTTTGGTGGGGGGGACCAGCTGAGGTGAAGTTCCAGACAGTAGCTTTAAATTCCTACAAAACTTTGATCCCAGCCTGATAAAGCGTTGCTGCTCAGCATGCAGCCCAGGAGATGCTGCTGCATGCAGACGATCTTGTCAGAAGGTGCAGCTGCTCAGGCGACTCTCAGGTCTGAATGCTGATCCCACTCTAATCTCAGCTCTGAATACGCTCACAACGTCTGAACTTCGCCTCCTCCCCTCCCTCTTTGTTCTTCATCGTACTGGAATCGTGTTTTTTTCTTCACAGAGGCTCCACCTTTACATTTTTATTTCACCCCTGACCAAATATGACCGAGAAATAAAACTTTGTGGAACGTTTTGGTGATAATAACTGTACATTATGAGGTTAATTTATTTTGTCAAAAGCTACTATATTGAAATATTGTTAGTTTTATATGTAAGCCAATTGTGTCAAGAAGTAAATATATTGTTACTTTGTTGTTGCATAGGTAAAGATTATAGAAACCTTTCTCTCATGTAAGGCACTGTGGTTGTTTTAGCAGATTTTCACTATAAAATATATTAATAAGGGAATAAAATTAGTTCAGTCAATATTGCATAACAAATGAGTTTCTCATTGATTTCGCCTGCATTTTCACTTTTTAAATTTCATGTGGCCACACACACACAATGATGCATTTTAGACATGAATAGTTGCACAAAATTTGTGGTTTTAGTTTATTAAAAACATTTGAGGCCATTTTAGCATTTATTGATTATACACAGAGTAGTTTAGTTAAGATTCATTTTGGAAAATAACTGCCAAACATTCCTTAAACTTCTCACATTTGCAGTCTTAGATTAGCAATTAGGTTTAAATAAATTAGTTATTTAAGTACAAAGTCACTTAATCTTGAAAAAAGTCTGAGTTTATATTCATGTGTTCAGATTCTAGGATAATTAAGGAATTGAAGGGATGTTGTGTGTATTTAACTACAGAATCATTGTTCCGTTCCACCTCAAGCTAAAATTTTGCTTTGACATTCCAGTCGATTCAAATGAAAGCCTGACATCTGCATTTCTGGCAGTTTAGCGATTCCCTCTCCAGATTCCTTGATTGGATTTTAAATCACATCCGTTTCATGTACTGTGAGGGGAAACTCTATATTCAAGGTAAGAATACAGATTGTTCCAGGTTCCATTACCTTTCAAAAGGTGAACATCTGCATATGCAACACATTATGGGTCATAAAAAGGCCATTAAACTGTTATTCTATTTCACAATGGTTACGTTTTATACACAGTATAAAACATCCATCCATGTTATTCCATTTCCCAAAAGTCCTTGCATGATGCAGATGTTTAAAAGATTGAAGATCCTCCTCAGGAAGATAACGGCTGAGGAACAATACAGCAGCCTTCTCTCTCAGATGTCTACCATCACTCTCCAAAGTAGTATTCTTGTGAAACATCCCACCATATACTATATGAATAACAAAGGCAAGGGCTTTTAGTAAACAGCTATAACTCAGGGGGAAACTGTTTAGAGTCGAGGTATGTAGACCTGGCCTGAGCGAGCATCATCTGTTATTTACTACCCTGCAGGCCTGGCTCCTAATGCACCACTGTTTTATGCTGTACTCCAATCGGCACAAATACAGCCTGTGACGTCCGGACATGAAACAGGCAATGGTGGCTGCAGCTCGTGGCCAAGTGTACTCAGAGGTGAGAGGGAAATACACATAAAGTGACATGAATAGAGTATATCTCACTGGTGTCTGTGTATGCACAGACTTTCCACTCAGACCTCTGTGTGAACCTGGCTGCTGTCCCTCCTAAAGGCTTAAGGGCTTGGCAGGCTTTTTGAGCAGTGTTGTGGTATCTCTTCTAGACAGCTGTTTTGCCAAAGATACACACCGTCTATTAAAGGATCAAATTTGTATTCAAGTAAAGCACAGCGATATTGATTTGGAATTCTAAGCAGGCATCAGATATTGAGAGACTGGGTTTGTTTCTTTGTTGTAGATTAGGTTCTGCGATTTTGGCAGTGTGGTGTAAAATGTTCTCTTTAGTTAGATTTTGCTGTAGTGAGGGAGGAGCAGGGGCCAGGGGCGGCTGGGGTGGAAGGGCAATTGTATTAGAAAGTAGAACTTTCCTCACTGTGCAATTTGAATGAATTTGAAAGAGAAGATGAAAGTGGCTGCTCAGTTTGCATTGAGATACTGAGTGTTGCTGCCCTCCAGTGGACAAATGGAGCTACAGCACCGTGATTCAAAACAGAACCCCAACAGAACAGCAACAAGTCAAGTCTCAACTATCCAAAACAACGACAACGTGGAATATTTCATTTCTCATTCATATAAACAGTCCTGATTACCATTTTCATGGTAGAGGCAACATATTTGATGTTGACCTTTCCAGGTGGCTCTGCACAAACACACTTCATCTCAGAGAAATGAGATTAACGTCTCACCTGAGCAGTCACACACTACCATTCATAATTTCCCTCAATCTTTCAAATGACATGTACATAGGTGAAGGTTTCAGTTGTATTTTCATCTTGACTGATCAACCAGCACCTCGGCTGAACCGCATTAATTCAAACAATTTTTGTAATCTTCCCAGTACAACTTGCTTCTCTGTTTCTTCTTTTCT
The DNA here is from genome assembly GCF_046128005.1 of Genypterus blacodes. NCBI lineage: Eukaryota > Metazoa > Chordata > Actinopteri > Ophidiiformes > Ophidiidae > Genypterus > Genypterus blacodes. The sequence continues at coordinate 1,062,241 of NW_027466833.1, forward strand.
ACTCCCACGCAAGGACGGAAGACATTCTAGAAATAAACTGCTGGAGTGAAAGAACCAAAATCACAACAGAACAATCCTGCATTACACTCCTGTGCTGCATTCAGGCGTCTGCTGGAGTGAAGAAGAATCAAAACGTAATCTGACCAACTACCTTGCATCTCCCATTTAGTCGCTTGCCTCCCAACAGTAAATTCCACACAATTTCCCTTTATTAAACAACTCTAAAGATGTGTGAAACAAGGTTGATATACAATCTTCTTACCTGGCAACAGTTACATTTTATAGGTTTATCTAATTTCTAAATTAATTAGAGCCGGAGTCATCAGGTGACCCTGAGAGCAGCACAGAATGATAACAGGACTCACACAGCGTACCTGAGGAAAGGCACTTAGTTAATTTCAACCTCTGCTTCTTTCATTAATCACTTTTTATGGCGGTATAAACACACACACTTAACACACTTGAATACACTAAGTGAGCAAACAAAAACACACACACACACACACAAACAAGAGTGTGGAGATGATCAGCAGAAACCCATAAGGCATCTCCAAGCCAGTGAAGGTGATATGTGTGTGTGTGTGTGTGTGTGTGTAGATCTGAGCACGGAGAGCAGCCAGTGGGATGCACATATTTCATATTATAATACTGTGGGCTGTAAATCTTATTACATTTCAGACACTGAATTCAATATATCAGCAAAATGCACTGTCAGACATTGGAAACTGCATTGGTGTGTGATTGGTTTTCCTCTGATTATAGCTGAAGGCGACGGTATTATAGAGTGCAACTTCTCACTGGTAACTTAAAACTTTTGCTTTGTCAGTTGATGCTAAATTAAGCTGCCCAGTGAGTTGCGGGGAGAGAAAGCCGTCCAAAGCGACGCAGCGCCGTGTGCAGGTTCTCCTGAAGCAGAACCTGTCAGACGGAGCCAATCAAAGTGACTTACAGCGCCACGCCGCCGCTCAGCGCTGCGTGGATGAAATAAAGAGATGTCATGCAAGCAAGTGCCAGCTAATTTATTTGGATAACAGCATTCTGGTCAGACACCTGGGCGATGCTGCAGGAGCACAGATACGGAGGTTAAATGGGTTTCGCCTAATTAAGAGATAAATGTATTAAGATAGTGAGCTTTTGTTTTATACCAAGTATTACCGGGGAGCCGTAATGATCTTTTGTCACGGGGAACTGGCTGACAGCTGTAGGGTGAAGACGCAGACGCAGGCAAATACAAAAATAAGGTTTAAGAGAGTCTTTATTAATAAAACTCAGACGTCAAACGGGCAGAGCTCAGCCTCAGGCCACGAAGAGACCAGAACTCCAGACTGAGGCAGAGTCACACCCAAAGCCAGGCAGGGCAAAGAGGAGGGCAAAACACAGAAGAGACAGGAGGAATAAGTCACAGGGCCGTGGAGAGTCAGCTCAAGGGACAAACATGGAAGTCAGGAAACATCTCAGCAATCCAACAAGGTCACAGGAGACACGACAGGAGCCAAACAAGCTGGATGTGACAGAGGAGAAGGACAAACAGGCTGGAGGAGTAAACTAACCAGGGACAGGTGAGACTGATTAGGGACAGGTGCGACTCATCCATCACCAAAGAGCAGGAAGTGAAGTCTCAGAAAGGACAGCAGAGGTGATTATAACAAAATAAAACAGGAAACGAAAAGTGATGATGATGATTTCAAAAGAATCCACTGATCAGAGTTCAAAAGTGCATTTATTGAATTCATTTTCTGGCACTTCAGTTATCATCATTGGTCACACAGTTAACATCAAACAAAGGTGAGCATCCCAGGACGACTGCAGCTGAAGAGTTCTGTCAAATTTACTGCCCAGCAGAAATTTTAAAGGTTAACATTATGACTAATAGAGCAGTTCTTCAAAGTGTTTTAGCGGTTGTAAAAAAAAGAACTGTGTATCAGTAAAGTCATGATAAAATAATAACTTTTAGAGTAATGAATAAATATAGGGTTTGGCTGAAGTTAAATTTGGACAAAATAAGGGAATATAATTCAGGGGGGAATCAGGATTTAAAAAACATTCAAAGAAATAGAAAGTATGCTAATCAGAGATGCTCACAAGAGAGACAATATTACACAATTTAATGGCTAGAATAAAACAAAGGATATTAAAAAAAACAAACATGCAAACAGACAGTATCAAGATGAGACTAACACAAAGCAGCTTTGGCAAATAGTTTTCTTCAAGAAAAGGAGGAAGACGCTAATTCTTACCAGCCCAAGGCATTGTCAGTATACTAAATCATTCCATGCAAAAAGCTTTAAATGCTTAAAATACAAAATACACAATACACTTAGAAAAAAGGTTCAAGGATTGGACACACAACGACTTTCAGATTTGTTATTTCAAGTTAAAGGTAACCACCAAACGAAAAGCATGGCAAACTAATGAACTCAAAATCATTCCTCTGCTCTTTGTTGTTGTTGTCTTTGGCCGTGTCACTAAGTCCCGAATCCGCCGTCTCGGGTTCTTCATCGTGTCCTCTCGTGTTTCCAGATGTCTCTTATCATTTCAAAGTCTCAATGTGATCCGACTGCCCGGGATAGCAGAGGTACCGGTTAAGTGTTTAAGTCTTTCCTTAACATCTTATCGGTTAAACCTTGTGTACAGAGTTCTGCCAGCTCGGTTCATGAATGTTAGTGCTTTCTCTCGAGGTAATTTGACGGAACCCATCCTTTCCTTGGTCTGCCATTGTCCAGAATCTTGCAGTACCACCAACCATTTGGGTTTCTTTCAAGAACCTCCAGACTCGTCCCCTCAGGAAAACCCATGGTCTCCTCGTCGCCATGGTAATCCGCTATGGAGACGTACACCTCTCTGAGATTGTTATGGATGATGTGGGGCTTTGGTTTCACGGTGGACACGGGGACGGCGTTCCTCGGAGCGCTGAAGCCCAGGGACTCGGAGCTACCAGTAGCGGATCTGTTCCAGTTGGGCAGTGCCGAGTTGTTTGGTCCGAAGTTGCGTGGCGTTGTGCCGAAGGAGGCGTTGCGTCGCACTGTGGGGCTGGAACGTGGGTGGTCAGTGGAGTTGAGGGATTCATTCCTCCTCAGAGAGACGACCGAGCTGGGGCCGTCCATGATGGGGGCCGATATGAAGACAGACTGGGGTCGGACAACCTGCTGCTGCTTGATGCTGTTCTGCTTCTGTTTTCCTCCAAATAATCCTAAAGGTTTGGAGAGGCCCCCTGGTGGCTTGGAGGGGATCGGAGGCGTCACCTTCTTCAGGTTCTGGTTGATGTTGTTCAAGGCCTGTACCCTTTGTTCGTTCTTCTCCAGGCTGTTGGATTTGCTCAGGCTTCCAGGCTTAGTTGGGGTGCCATCAGATTCGGACCCTGCCATGTCATCTTGTTGCCGCACAGCCTCCAGGTAGAAGGTCGGAGCCCAACCCTCAGTGTCCCCCCAGCGGACATACCACCAGCCACTCTCCTGCTTCTCTAGCACTTCTACCTCCACTCCAGCTGGGAAACTCAGCTCAGAATCCTGGACCTTCTCATACCGGTCTGTGGTGCGATAAAGAATACAGCCTTCCATGTCAGAGTCCCCTCTGCTGCCTTTGGAGTAGAGTGAGGACAGATCGGACGTGCTCTGAGAAGAGAAGGAGTCTTCAGAGGAGATGACTGAAGCCGTCTCCGAGTCCTCACCTTTGGAGGTTTTGATGCCGTTCTTTAGCTGCCCTGTTGGCCTCAGCTGTCTTCTCAAGGTGCTGATGTCCATCTTCTCTGCACTGGAAGCCTTGGCCAGGTGTGGTTTAGGCCTCACCACTGGTTTTAGTTTACAGGAGGACTTGGTAGGGGAGGATGCCTTGTTCTCCTCTTGGTCTTTCTTTGGTCTGGACTGCTGAGACAGATCTGGGGTGGACTCGGTGGAGGCAGATTTAGGACTTGACGCCTCTTCAGTTTTGGATGAAAATGGACTTCCGTTCAAGTCAATCTTGAGCTTGATCCCTGCAGATCTCCTCACCCCTGATTTTGGGTTTGAGTTTGCAGTCCTGCCAAAATCTGACATGACACTTGTCTTAGAGGAATTTGAGTCCTTGCTGCTCTGCCGCTCTGGAGTCTCCCTGAAGGCACGGAAACCATCATTCTCGTAGATGCACTCATCGTCTCCCTCCGCCTCGCCCTCTGCCTCGTGTCCCTCTTCAAACGACTCGCCCATCTTGAAGGAGGCGCTGTGGAGTGAGGATGCTGGGGATGGCTTGGACGACAGGTGGGATCCCTTCTCAGATGACGCGTCATCAATCTTCCCATCCACCAAGGAACTTCCCCCTCTCAGAAACTCAAACTCAGACTCCATATCCAGATCGCCAATGGCGGGAACATCATATTCAGGCTCCTCATACACAGGCCTCCCCGGAGACACAGGGGACTCCGGGGCCTCGGAGCCAGGACTGCTGGGCGGTGCGGTCTCCACTGAGTCGAGTTTCTTGACAGGCGGAGCCGGCGGGGGAACTTTTGGGCGGCTCAGGGTGCTTGTCCTACGATTCAGGTTGGGCTTTTTACGTTTATCGATGTAGGAACAGGGAGCCCAGCCCTCCTTCTCTCCGATCTGAACATACCACCAGCCGCCAGAGTTCTTCTCTATGACCTGGAACACATGTCGGAGAAGGATTCAGACTAATGACCTTGGAACTATGCAGGATTACCCTGGGAAATACTGTTTTGGCATAAAATAGCTTACATCTGCTTTCTGTCCTCCGTTGAAGCTGATACCATCCGATATGCAGGATTGAAATTCTGCGATGGTGTAATACTCTGCTTCAACCGTAGGGGGCTCTGGCGGGCTGGGCAACTGAAATCCCTGAAGAGAAATGACACATTTAAGATGATAATTAATAATAAATACATTCAAAATGATTACATTTAAATAAATAAAAAATCAACAAATGGGATCAAAGTCATTGTATTTACCAGGGTTGCATCTCTTCGAGGAGGAGGCTTTTGCCTGAGAACTGGGGAACCTGAACAATAACCACAGGATTGATTACTATGATTTACCATAAGTTAAGATCTTTCATAAACAGTAACATTTGAAAATAAATATCAAACGGTTTCTTTGAATACAATATAATTCAAGGTCTTTGTACTTTAAACTTGAACATTCAGGACTAACCGATCTCCACCCGATGAGGAGCGATCCGTGCGACTGCAGGTGAAGCAGGCTCCACTTTGCTCTTTCCATCCAGCGGGGAGTGTGTGGGGCTGGGGTCGGTGCACGGGATTGGCAGGCTGATCTCCCTCTTGGCCACCAGGGGGCTCTCTGGGACGCTCTCGCTCTGCACGTCCTTCTCACTCGACGCTTTCTTGTTTAACAGGTTACTAATCTCCATGATGTTGCCAATGATCTCCACCGGGCCCGTCACAGTCTTCTTACGGGGAGTGAGGTCATCCTTCACCTTCTTCAGGTAGGAGGCTGGAGCCCATCCTTCCTTATCCTGGTACCTGGAAATGTTGTTTGGGTGGAAAGAGCTTTTTTTTAAAGAAAGCAGTTCACTCCTCAAAAGAAAGGAACATGAGCGGAGTCTTACCTGATGAACCACCAACCCTCCAGGTTCTTCTGCATCACCTCCACGATAACGCCTTTCTCAAAAGCGATCTCATCCTTGCCCTGGCTGGTGTAGGGCTGCACGGTGATGAACTTCTCCTCTGCCGGGTCCAGAGCAGAGAGCGGAAAGAGCAGAAAGAGACGACGGTGAGAGTTATGCAACATCTAAACACAAACTAACAACTGGATCTGCATGGAAAACAAACAACACCAAGTAGATCTCTATCTTCTTAACTCGTTTCTGTGGAATTCAGCAGTGCAATATTCCTGAGCTTATACCCTTTATATTAAACTCTGTCTGCAAGTGTAATTAACAGCAACTTTGTGGGACAACTTCAAAACATTGTAAAAGTCACAATGGTAAATACTAACGGAGATTTGTGGCAGCTCCTAAGTCCACATATGTTGTTGATCTATGCATTCCCGCAAGCCAAAGGGCAAAGCAGAGACACCTTTTTCCTGTCATTACACAAATTCCTGTCTAAGGACACGCAGCACTGGGAGACACGGTGCGTTCAAAAGAGAGAGGAGACCGGAGAGAGAGGCGCCACTCTGCTCTGTCCTTCCTGTCTGAGCTCAAGAATCAACATGCTGCCGGCAGGGTTTTCCATGTCCACGCGCCCTCTCTCTCTCTCTTTCTTTCCTTCTCTCTTTCTCTCTCTCTCCATCCTTTTCAGGGAGTTGTGGAGTAGCCGGTGTGTGTGTGTGTGGGGTTGTAAACTGCCTTTACTCTTGAGCAAACCCCGGAGATAGACGGGTGCAGGATATTTCTGGATGTTTCTGCAAGCTTTGTTTTCCTTTTGCCTGCTTCTTCCGGCCTCTCTGTGTCGGGGGTTGGGTTGAGCCGTTTCCTCTCAGCAAACCTTTTTAAACAATATCCAGCCGTGCAGTGTGGGGAAACTCTGAATCAGATGTTATGTTAACCACAACATGCATCGCCTGCATCAGTGTTCTCAACTGTTTTTGTGGAGTCAGCACAAATTCTCTCTCTCTCTCTCTCTCTTGCTCGCTCTGTTTTTAACACAAAGCAGGATTTCAGTCTTGCTGGGTGGAAACGAATCTCTCTCCACTCCAGAGAGCAGATTTCATTTTTGAGAAATGATTGCCAAGCACAAGTTTGGGCTGAACCTAATAGCTTATCCTTACTTTTCTGTCTGCAGTCCAACTCCGTGTCCTATAAAAAGAGAAGCCGCGGCCTCGGTGAGAACAGAACAGGACGGGCAAGAATAAATAGTTTGGATTATTCTCCTGACCGAGCACGGATTAATAAAGACTTCCTTTGTATCGTTTCAGCGCCGCCACATGATAAACATCGGCCTCTTTGCTTTACAAATCTACAGTCAGGCTTCATTTGCTCTTAAAGAATCCAAACACGCTCCTAAAACACAGCGTTCAGCATCCAGACGTCTATTACGCCATCGTTTCTGATGACTGGGAATTGTTTTGTGTGATTTCTTCGGTCAAAAGAACGCTTTTGGCGCTCAGAGCTTAATTATAACAAAATGCTTACACGGGGCAATTTTGGAACGTCGTTTAAGTTTCGGTTTGCGTAATTGCCGTACATAAAGTAGCTGATTTCACCTTTGCTTTGCAGGCTAATGTCATATTAATGTCAGCTGCTGGGTCGCGATAATGACCCGAGACTGAGCAGACGGAGAGAGAACGGAGCCGGGGCAGCGAGGGAGAGGAGGTGATGAGTGAAGGTGGGGTGAGGAGGACAAGGACTGAGGGGAGAGGGGGTGAGTGAGGGAGTGAGGAGGGAGGAGGGGAGGGAGATGGGGGTGGAGCTGCTGTGGCGTCTGTCTCAGTTCACCTCGGCTCTGCTGCCTGCTGATGACGCCCCCCAACGTCCATCTCCGGTCCAGCCTCTTCAGGTGGGCCTTATGTCGCTTAGTAACTGACAGCCACACATGGTGACCAGACGACGGCGATGACAAACACACAAACAGACAAACAAACACATGGAGAGCAAGCACAGATGTTACACACACACACACGCACGCACATAGCATGGATCTAACTCTATGCTGAGCTTACATGGAAGGACGTTAAACACTAGACCACAAAGCAACAACATGGAGGAGGAGTGTTAGAGGTGGATGGGTGAGTGGACGGGTGAGGAGCGAGCGGAGGTTATAGAGGAAGTGTTAAACCCAGACATCTTCGCCGTGGCTTGTAATTAGGATGTTGTTAGCACGATCTCAACCCCATCCTGTCGCGCTGCAGCATCTGGGACGCATATCGCCGTTTGCAGGAATGTCATCCAATTAACGGAGCAGCTGAGAGCGGCGCTGGCCCGGGCGGAGCCGCACGTCTCTGAAGGTCTATAATACCTTTTTGTGGGGAGATGGGAATGATTTCTGCCAACTGTGGGAGTTCTGGTGTCGCACACCAGCCGCCATTAAAAGGCAAACGTGTAAATCATCTTCCCCCGGAAAAAAGCCTTTCATCTAATCACCAAGTGTTCCCAGAGATTTGTGAGATAGAAGTTGAGGGGGGAAAAGTTTCTTGCCGTTTCAAGACTTAAGTCCACGAACTTTGTGATTTATGAGCTGGGCTTTTATCATAATGATGATTCGCTCTGATACGACTGGAGAGGCTCGGGACATCGCAAAGTGTCTGGGAGAGACAGAGACATGTTGAGCGCTCAGAGACACATCGCCAAGTCCAGAGACACTTTTACAGGAATATATCTGGTCTTCACTGACAATGGACGCTATGGGACGGACAGAGACGAGCTTTAGGAGCTTTGGGAGCTTTAGGAGCTTTAATGCTGCACCCATGACCAGACACATAAACACTGATCATACTGTCAGATTGTCTTTCTTTAAGTTTAAACTCCTGGCAGGAATCTTCTGCTCTCTTCTTTTGTGCATTTGTGTGTGTGTGTGTGTGTGTGTGTGTGTGTGTGTGTGTGTGTGTGTGTCTGTGTGTGTGTGTGTGTGTGTGTGTGTGTGTGTGTGTGTGTGTGTGTGTGTGTGTGTGTGTGTGTGTGTGTGTGTGTGTGTGTGTGCGTGTGTTGCAATCGTCTCGCTGATGTCTCCTATACGTCCAAAAGGCCATTTGAGCATGTTGTGAAGCTGTAATCTTGATGTATGGCCTCACATCACCGTGGAGATCCAGGGTCCCGTGTTGTTGCACACAACACTAATTGTACAGCAAAAAGTTTTGGCCCAGGCGCTGGAAAATCTTAACGTCTGTTTGGAAGTGTAACATGGAACGTAATGATTCCCGCTCCGCCGCTCTGTTGAGTTTTCTCTCACACACACACACACACACACACAAAGCCCATTAATCCGAACATGTGAAGCGCAGTTTACCTGTCAGAGAAACGCGGTTCTGCTCCTCCCGCCGCTGGTAATTCGAGTGTGTGACACTAATTGAGCGTTACCGATGAGAATTCGAGTGTTCCCGCAGTCATGTTGAGGAATGTGATGAGAGGAGTCGCTGTAAAGTGAAGCGATGGCCGTGTCTGACGAGGCCGCATGAGGGAAATCAAGATGATTGCATGATGGGAACGCTGCTTTAACGTGCCAGAGTGATCATCCAAGGTGTGAGTGTGTGCGCGTGTGTGTGCGTGTGTGCGCGTGTGTGTGTGTGTGTGTGTGTGTGTGTGCGTGTGTTTCATATCACAACTTTTGGACCCTGAAGTGAACCTCACATCAATAACTGTCTACGGCGCCGTAACTCATCGGCGAAAAACCCACAATGATAAGCAGACATCACGTAAAACCACATAACTCATGTCAGAGCTCGGCGGAATTAACGACGGCCATGAATTTAACGAGGATGACTCATGAAACGAGCGGCCTCGGCGCTGCTGCTGCAGGGGAACACACGCCTCTTTCACCGGCTACACTCCATATCACCCGCCGCCGCCGCCGCCGACGCATCTCAGCCGTACAGAGCGTTACTGTGCACCTCAGACACACACACACACACACAGGTTGTGGTTTGGTCTCTCCTCCCCCTCCTCCTCCTCCTCTTCCTCGCTGTTTACTCAGGTCTGAATCTGTACTCTGTTCCAGTCTGCTTACGATGGCTGGCCAGACAGAGAGTTGTTCACACCGGCGAGGCGTCAGGCGTGTAGCGTAGGCCGGGAGAGAGCAGGGGATCCAGGGCAGAGGTGGTGGCTGTGTGTGCGTGTGTGTTTGTGTGTGTGTGTGGCAGGGGGAGGGAGTGTTTGCAGCGTCTTTACCTTCCCCAGCTTTGGAGGCGCCCAGCTCCAAGTCGTCCCGTGTTCCACTGTTGGAGTTCAGATAGGTGGCGGGGACCCAACCCTGCTCCTCCGCCGTGCTGACAAACCACCAGCCTGAAGGACAAGGACAAGGACACACACACACACACACACACACACACACACACACACACACACACACACACACACACACACACACACACACACACACACACACACACACAGGAGGACAGAGGAGACATGTGTCAGATGGTACTTAATCAGCAAACATAATAAGACACAGTTTTAAACACTTCTTATGAAGGTTTTTGTCCATAAACGTCCAAAATATGTTTCCTTCCGCAGCAAGAAGCATAGAAACACAGAAAATTAAGCAGAAAAAGGTGCAATTTTCATGTTTATATTCTGAATGAACACAAATCCTGAGCCCTGATATCATCCAGAGCTTCACACAGGAGGTGAAACGTTTAAGGCAGCAGTTTAAACGCCCGTGTCCTTATTTTCATTAAAGTGTCTATTGTAAACCTTTGTGATGCTTTCAGACGCATTATGGCTCCCACCTGAACACACACATCTGCTCTGATTGGCCAGATGCCAATGTGTGTGTGTGTGACCAGCTGCTTTAAGTGGGTAAACTCAAATACAATTCATGATGACACACAAACTGATCTACAGCGTTTAGCAGCTTGTTCAACATCGTCAGAGATGAAATTACAAGATTTAAACCTCCAACGCAAAAGACGACAGCAGATATGAACGATCAGGATATCTGCTGATGGGATCGTGCGTTCCCCTCTCCTATTACGCACGATGACGTCTGACTCCAGCCTGCGCCGCATCACTGGGATGAGCTGGAACACGAGGAGGAAAAGGAAAAACAAAGCCACTTCATCGTTTCCACACCACAATCTATAGTTGTGCCGGGAGCCAATAAGATCAGAGCGAGAGAGAGAGAGAGGGAGAGAGAGAGACGGCGCCCGGCCGCTGAGCAGCTTCGTGACGGCCTTTTATTAAAGCTGCATTTCATCAGCATCCGTCATTCTGTCAGTGAGCAGGACTCTGTTGATGTAAGCGGCCAAAATATTCATTTGCAATGTTGCAGCTGATTTGAGCGGCTTCCCTTTGGGGATGACAGCATCGCCCTGACAGCTGCTTTATGACACACACACACACACACACACACACACACACACACACACACACACACACACACACACACACACACACACACACACACACACACACACACACACACACACACAGTCGTGTTTCAGTTTGAAAGTCATAGAAAGAAATAAAGTGATCACATTGTTGCAGGTTGATCCATGCTGTTTGGTAGTAAAGTGTAGGAGCGATGTGCTGTAACTCAGCGGCGACTCCACGGAAACACCGGCAATAAATAAGCAGATGTGGAGAGAAGCTGAGCTGAAGTGGCTTTAACATGACGAGGACAGAGGATCTATATTTCATGTGGAATTCCTACTTTTCAGCCTCGGCTTATACGTTTTATATGAGAAATGTTCCTTAAATCTCCCTTCCATCATCGTCCTTCCTTCCTTCCTCCTTCCCTTCATTCAGCTGCAGCTAAACCCGTTAAGGTGACTCATGTGGAGGTTCTGGTCGTGGTTCTGGACGGGCATGAGAGCCTCGGGCCTCCTTCAGAGTGAACAAGGTGACAAAGCTGGCACAGAAGCGGCCCCATACACACTATATATGTGTGTGTATGACACACTGAGGCTATTTGCTGTGGTAACGGCGATGTAATATGGCCGACAGCTGTGTGGCCGGGCCGTAAAGAGAACGCCAGTCACGCCGGCGCACAGCTGCTCCGGACCTCCAGCGTGGATTTGCCTATAGAAATGTTGCAGAGGATTCATAAAAAATATTCAATCTGTGGCGTTTACGGCCGGAACAGAAAGCAGGGCGATGACCTCATTAATGATTGAATACATCACTGGATCTTCTAATATAAAGCGTTTAATAGGAGCGAGCGGAGATACTGGCTGTTATTCCTGCACACTTAACGGAAGATTCCACATCATTACGGCCTTATGTCCCAGGCTCCGTCAGACAGGTGGAGATTAAAATCTTCTAAATCATCAAAGATGTCATTATTGGCTTTAAATCAGAGTTTAACGCTTTCATTGCTCCGTTCCGTTTGTCAGTAAAAAGCAGGGAAAAGAAGGAAAATTCACTTCTCTTGCAAAAATGCGAGGCAGAAGGAGCTTGGAGATCTCAACCGACGCCCAGAGGAAGACGTCACCCTCTTCTACTTGAGTGGAAATTGATCTCTGAGGGATTTGATCTGGACCTGGAGACGCTCAGTCATGCTGTAATGATCATGTTTCCCCGACTGAACCGGATCGATCTCTGGGTGACCCTCCTCCCCCGACACACACACACACGTGCAGCCTCTGTGTCTCACATGACGGATGATGTGTGTGTAGCTGATAAACTCGCGTCAGCTGGATGTAAGGGAGTGTGTGTCGGCCTGGGGTTAGGGTGGTCCAGGCTCCTCCCCCTCTGATGCTGGCTAAGGCTCAAGGCCCTAAGCAGCCATGTAATGTGGGCAGCGTTTGCATTACAAATTCACCCCTAAACCTTATTTTCCTTCCTTTATTGTTTCCATTTTACTTCTTCTCTCTAATGGCTGCAGTTATTCTCTTGGCATATTAGGAATTATGGCCTGATATCTTTCTATCCCTCCTTCTTTGCCTCCTTCTGACCTCAAACTAACGGAGCAAGGAGCTGCTGCTGTTTCTGTTGTTCTTTAATTGCACTTTTAATTTTAGTTTTATTATAAAAGATATTTCACTGCAAACTGTATCTGTGTGTGCTGTGTGTGCTGTGCGTGTGTGCGTGTGTGTGCGTGTGTGCGTGTGTGTGTGATATACCAGCAAAGGGCAACAGCAGCGTCATTAATAGCACATTAAATCTAACTGCTCCTTACAGAAACAGGTCGCGTGTTGGGGAAACGTCATTCTGACTCACAGCTGCACAAACGTAAGTAAATATAAGAACAACGTGTCGGAATCGGCATCAATTAAAGGCACTCTGGCTCTTTGGGTTTGGATATAAATACGCTATAAAGACGCCTGAGTCAATACGGGCTGTTATTGGTGGCTTGCAGTGGATTTCTCTACGTTTGTTATGGTGCTGAGGCTGAGTTCACTGAACCTCAGAACAGGCAATAAAACTGTCATTACACACACACACACACACACACACACACACACACACACACACACACACACACACACACACACACACACACACACACACACACACACACACACACACACACACACACACACACACACACACACACACACACACACACACACACACACACACACACACACACACACACACACACACACACACCTGTGAGAGTGGTGCAGGTGTATATGAGACAGGTTGTAATTATAGGAAATGTCATAAATAAACTGAAGTGAGTGACAGAAGTGTTGTTTTCATTGGAGGTATGAATGATTTCACACTTCAGCTTCTTATTTCCACTGATCCACGTCTACTCTGCTTTGCTGCAGCACCGCTGCTCACACTGAGTGGTTTCCTCAGTGTTGGAAGGATGTGCACATATCTGACACAGTTATCTTGGACAGTCGTCATGGCGACCCCGACCGCAGACAGTGGTTGTTATAGTAAACAGTTTTATGGAGTTTCTTTGCCGTTGCCAAGACATTTCTGAGGGATTAAATAATGCATAAGATTTCCATGAAATCATCCTGGACTGCATACTTTTCTGAATTTTATAACATTTACTGGACTGCTGTGGTATTTTGCAAAGGTCAGGACTGAGCTGCTGGGGCTTGATAATCTAGTTTAGCCAGTGGATACAATACAAACACACACACACACACACACACACACACACACACACACACACACACACACACACACACACACACACACACACACACACACACACACACACACACACACACACACACACACACACACACACACACACACACACACACACACACACACACACACACACACACACAGTTGAAAGGGTTAAACAACTGTGCAGGTAAACAAAATGGTGCTCAGGTTCAGAAAGAGATGAGCTCATTTTGTTACTCTCTTTCGGATGAAATAAAGATGAATAAGCATGTGTGTGTCTGCTTGTGTCCATATGTGTGTGTGTGTGAGACATCTAAAGCTCCACCTGTGTGTGCATCTATGGTTGTGTGCATCTTTGATCCCGGCTGCTCCTTTCCTGCAGGCGGGTGGATCCACATCAGCCTGCCTCTCATCAGCGCTCGCTGCCTTCATGTGGGGGGAAGAGGAGACGGATCATCGCTAAAAACTTGAAAAACCACAGAGGGGGGGGGGAAACGTGCGGCCAAGAGCTCGCTGGCAGGAGCCGTCCTGAGTGATTACTCAATATTACAGCCCAGGCGTTTGAGTTAACATCCAGAGTAAATCAAATAAAGCTTTTCAAATGTTTCACTTTCATGCATGACGCCACGTTTAGGGTCAGCGGTGAAGCAAGACAACGTCTGAGCCCGCAGCCGTCTGCTGGAGCGCGCATATACACCATCACACCATCGGATCACAACCGCAAACGCACCCCCAAATGTCAAGAACCAGAGAGACAGAGGGAAACCAAACAACGAGGGAGACCGCCAAACTCAGCTCGCTTTAAGTGGTGCGAGCAGGCGAGAGGCCGAGCTGCGGCGCCACCTGCTGCTTTTATTGAGTCCTGTACCTGCGTGATTCCACTTATTTCAAAGGGAACAGGAAGTAAACAACGGCAGACTAATTTACGAGACGCCACGAGACACTTCAAGCGGATGTAGGTATACATTTCTTGCTGCAGCACCACTGAGCACACTGAGAGGCAATGTCATATGGATTTCAACCTCTCCTTTTTTAAAGATATATGTATATATATGACGATGTCGGGCACAGATGCTGCTCGGCTCTGACTTCAAAGCCCAGCAGAGCCGTGGTCGTTGTCCCGCTCACCCTATGTTCCACCTCTACAAGGGCAGAGAGAGAGAGAGAGACAGACAGATGATGAGAGAGAGAGACAGCGTGCGTCTGTCTCACATACAGTACCTGCCATCTGGAAACTCTATCAGGTTAAAGACTCCTTCTCTCTCTCTCTCTCTGTAATCAACAACAGATTCTCAGCTGCAGCAAGAAAGCAGAAACTGGACACGTGCCATTTTGGATTCTTCCTTAAAGCGACGGGATAAAGCACAGAGAAAACAAACCGTATATAAAATATAATCAATCAAGTGTGATGCTTAAGCAGCCGCATACATCAGAGCAGCGTGTCACCGCTATGATTTACTCTCTTTACTCTCTCGTCTCGCTGTCGTCCTCCTTCAAACTGTCTCACATCACAAACAATCCCAGCTCGGTGCTTTGGGTCGAATCTGTAATCGTCGCACAAGACTTTTCTACAGATTTAGCACAAACATCCAAACCACAGATTCAGCAGCATGGAGGAGCACTTCATCTTTTTCTCTTTCTTTTTTTTCTTCTCCCCCGTTTCCAGGACCTGAAATGAGGAGGAATGCAGCGGCTCAGCAGTCCTGCAGTTATCTGACACCACTGTGGAGGAGAGCAGCAGAAGAAGAGAAACCTCCATTCATTTCTCTCAGCTTCTGTATTTATTAACAGTAGATCCAGTATCAAAGCAGCAGGAGGGAGGAGGGGGGAGGTGGTGATACACACACACACTTCCCGTTTGAGTAAAACACAGAGTTTAAATGACTTGGGTGGCTGTGGCGCGAAAGGTGAGGAGGAGGAGAGGAGGAGGAGGGGGGTGTGGGGGGTCGAAAACGGCACAACAACAACTTTTCAAGAGTTCCATGTTGACCCAAGGAACAAGCTTCTCTCCTTCCCAGGCCTCTGGAAGGAGAAAGGACCCCCTCATGCCTCCGGACTGGAGCTGGACCCCACAGCTCCAGGGCTCACTGAGGTCCACTGATCTGGAGACACAGACATCCTTGAGTTCCCCCCCCCAGCCAGTGCCCCCCTTCTACCCCCCCTCTCCAAACTCAGGTTCTACTCAATGGTCAATTCTTCAGCGAGAGAGAGAGAGAGAGAGAGAGAGAGAGAGAGAGAGAGAGAGAGAGAGAGAGAGAGAGACCTTTCTGCTCCACACGTTGATCACTGTGAGCGATATCGTGCTGGCTGAATACTTTCCTTTCTCTCTCTCCTTCTCCCTCCCTCCCTCCCTCTCTCCCTCTCTCTCTCTACCTGCATCGATTGTGAGGCCACGTTTCAGTTCCCTTCAGTAAAAACAGGATACGTTTAATTATTTGACGTGCTCGTTCCTCGCTTGCTTGAATGAAAGTGGAGAATGAGGGTTTTCATGGGTGGATAATGGCTCTTCTGTACGCTCCGTCTGGAACTCCTGCTTATAAAGGCATTCAGCTCTGCTTCACACACACTAACACACACACACACACACACCGGCTGGTCCAGAAGCCTCATTCTCATCCCAGATAAAATTTGGGACGACTATCGACGCCAAAATCAGCAGAGTAAATGTAACGTGGTTCCCTAAAGGCACTGATTGACCAAGTGCGGACAAATTGGGTAACACGGCTTCTGGTTACATTACTCACTCAGTGCATGAGAGAGTTCACCGCCTTAACAACGACTTACAAGCCATTCACGATAAAAGTGAGCAGTGTGAAGCGCCTTCCAGGTGGAACAACAAGCGGGTCGTGATCCTAAAAGGTTTATTACCTCCACCAGCATCTCCACGACGTCAGAACAGAGGAGCAACCCTCATAAACAAGACCAAGGACCAGGAAACTGTTTCACAATATCTGATATGGAATTCCTGGGATCAGTCCAGCATTGTTTGACAAAAGAATGATTTTAAAACTTCTGGGACTTGGCTGGAGAAGCTTCTGCTTTCTGTGTGGCCTCAACTCCATCCTGCTCCAAGCCTGAAGATCGAGCGCTGAGCTGGGAGTGTGTGTGTGTGTGTGTGTGGGTCTATGTTTCCATGTCAGGGTGCAGTAGGCGTCCTACACATCCCAGCTAAGGGCAGGACCTTCTGCATGTGCCAGGGTTTCACTCTAACATCTCCCCTGGGCTTTGTGCCAGGCAGCAGATGCTTGTAACTAAAGAGTCAGACGTGCCAAACTTCAAATCGTTAGTGTTGACGAGGATTACAGTTGGATTGCTCATCCTTTTGCTTATTGAACCAGGGTGGGGCTGCAGACATGTGAGAGGTGTCTGGGGCTCTGGGGGCTCTGGGGGGGGGAGCCTCCCTCCCTCACTCACACAGGCATTCCTGGACTTCATCTGGCACGTTATAATTCACAAAAGATGATCTACACTTGGACCGGGGACAAGACCAACCCAGTTTGGTCCGGAGAGAGATTCAGAGTTTCTCCTCTGGACTGGACATGACACACACAGACACACTAACACTGTTCTTGAGGTGAGAGGCAGCTCTCTTGTAAAAGGTTACAATATTTCCAAAGGACTGCAAATTATTTTCCCCTTTCCTACACGATATTCCATTAGAGGCCAAAGTTTGAATCTGGCATATTTAAACTGACCAAGGAGGCTGCTAGCTTTGGTTAACATGTCTCCAGCACTGTGTAAAGTGAGGAGGCATCCTGGAGGATCCATTAAGCCATTAGAGTGAACCAACCTCGCTCAACCACTGACTTTGGCAGGAAATGGATTTTTCCATTTTCTCTCAGAGTTTCTCTCCCCTTGCTCTGCTCCGTCGCTCTGAGCCAGCGTCTCCCCGTGGCAAGCTGGATCAAATAGACAAATAAAAAAGCTGCACTCATGCAGAATGTGAGGAAAGAATTAATGATCATCGTGCAAATTATAATTAAGGACCGAGAGCAACATTTCTGACTGGAGGTGATGAATGAGGCTCCTGGGAGTTTCCAGATATTTCCATATTTCCACATGTAGATTAAGACTTCCATCTATCTGGATCCGAGCAGAGAAGGATTGTTGTGTGGCATTCCAAAGAAGAGATTATAAACTACACCAACATCTGCTCACATCTGCTCCCCCGTTGATGAACACATGCTGCACTCCGGCTCCATCCAACACAACAAACAGAAATAAACCCAAAGCTACAGCATCGTAAAAGTGTATTACTGTACTGAGTGAAAAAAAAAGAAGGGCCACTACAGAAAAACAGTATCATCAAACCAGTGCAACGGAAAATACTGCCTTGGCTCGGGACAGCAGGCTGGAAAAATGGAGAAAGCTGAGCTTGCTTATAGCTCTGACCTAGATTCAAAGATCTGTCAAAGGCATACATTATCTAATCCAAGGTAAAGAGAAGTGTAACGGCACAGAGAGAGCGAGAGAGAGCATCCACAAGCAGAGAAATAAGTGGTAGAATAATACGGAGCTGACATGACGCACCTGAATGCAACACATCGTATGGAAAGCCAACGTGCTCCTGACCAAACAAGGAGATTTTCCACTGGACGCATCCAAAGCCTCTGCGGGGAGGTTTGACTGAGCACCGTGGCCTTAAAGGAAAATGTATGTCACAGTTCTGAAACCCACACCAGCCTTTTGTCATAACAACCAGCGGCGTGTTTACTACTTTGCTCAGTAATTAACAGGTCGCTCTGTCAGGAGGTATTAAACCGCCTCCACTTATCCTGCCGGGTTGGGGGGGGATGGATGCTGAACCGAACCGGCTCTGAAACCTTCCCAGCACACACCTGGGCTTGTAAGTATTGGCAGAGGAGGAAGTGGAGTCGTGTCAGGCGGCCAAAGCGCAGCAGCTTCAGCCTACTTCCAAACGCAGGAGGTGTTGGGGTTTCTAGATCGATGTCAAATCCGAGCGGATGGAAATAGGCGATTGCGAGGCGGAGGTGGATTGCGTTTGACTCGGAGCCTCGGCGGGAGTGTCCAGGAGTGGGTAATAAAAGTGAGGGACGGCCTGGGTGTGGTGGAACGAGCCCACGCAACTGCACTTATGCTTTCTAGAAACTCCTGTCAAGCTCCAACGAAGTGGAGATGAATGATCTGAAGTGAAAGCAGCATGGAAACTCTAACTAATAAGGCTGAACTGAAAATACTAAATCTGCGTTGGAGCTGCTGGAAGTGTCACATTCTGCAGCCCAGTCCACTGATACAGATGTAAGGGGGGGGGGGCCTCCACTTAAAACCCATGTGGCGGGGAGGAACCCTCTGCTGGAAGGCCCCCCTGCTTAAAGGACTTCAAGGTGTTGGGAGTATCCGCCTCACTGTGGCTCCCCGTTGGGTTGAAATCCTACTGGAGCGCTGAGCGAAAACAAATACACGGAGCCAACAGGCGGGACACGTGACACTTCAAAGCCGCCAGACTCTATTGACTCTTCTCTGTGCGGCCCCCGGGCGGCGTGGGGTTTCACTCACGCCCAACATGAAACCCAAGTCTCACTGCTTACCCCGGTCACCGTTTCCCCATCCAGGCTCCATTTCCCTCTGAAGAACATGTGAACACCAGGCCCGGTACTGTTTTACTGCCCAAGCACACAGCCAAAGCTCAGCGTCAGAGCCTGGTACCGGGCCTGATACTGGGCCTGATACTGGGCCTGGTACTGGGGCCTGTCCTGTTTCGCTCACACTCTTAATAATAAACCCCATCGTGGGCCTGTAGCCTTCAGCTGCTGTAACCAGGGATCACTCATCATGTAAGTAGTTGCGTAATGGCAGCAGCAGGAGTCCACCAGGTGAGGAAACGTCTGTGGAGGTGACCTACATGTGGATTTAAGCCTTTTTCAATCTTATTATGCTGC
Source organism: Genypterus blacodes (assembly GCF_046128005.1). Lineage (NCBI taxonomy): Eukaryota > Metazoa > Chordata > Actinopteri > Ophidiiformes > Ophidiidae > Genypterus > Genypterus blacodes. The sequence goes on from NW_027466833.1 coordinate 1,081,773, forward strand.
TTTCACAATTACTGCCTTAATCAGATCATACCTGAAGCTTAAGTGCATGTAAACGGACCTGTGTGACGTCATATTAAACCCTTTTAATCACCGTCTCGGAAGCTTAACTGCTGCTTTTTTGTTTTTAGCCGGTTTTCATTTCAAATCACATCTCCATGACCTTGTTGTGGCCAAGACCGTCAAAGATGTAAGAAGCATAAACAGCATCACATGGCTCTGTGCTTTAAGTCTCCATCCTACACACACACACACTGAATACTCAACCCTGACTACATGAATGTCATAGAGCCCAAACTAAAGCCCCGGCCCGCTCTGTGAGCCCCACTCTGCGGTTAAACAGCTGACTAAGGATTCTCCACAGCTGGCATTTGTAAATCCGGCATGTCTTCCTGGCTTTCCATTAAAGTGAGGTGGAATAATTAATATGCGTCTGGAAGACATTCCTCCTGCTCCAGGCAACATTCTGGCCTGCAGCCTAAACCAACACAGGGAAAAACAGGGCTGACTGCAGGCCAAAGTGAGCCTCCAGATGGGGCTAAGCAACAGCTAGCAAGCTGTGGACAAAGGAGGAGGGGAGCGGGCTGAGATAGGGAAAACAGGAGAGGAGCACAACGCTACAGGCAACAGGGAAGAAAGCAAATATGGACCCATGCATGAAATGTCTGCGCTGGCTTCTGTATGGTTGACTGTGTTGACAGCACACACACACACACACACACACACACACACACACACACACACCGTGCCTGTGCGAGTCCAGTATGTTTGCTGTGTGTTCATACTCTATGTGTTTTTGTACCATATTTGTTTTGATTACTCACCGCTCTCGCTCTTCTCGATGACGTCAACCACCTCTCCCGCTTGGAGGCTGATTTCGGCAGGCTCTTGTTTCTCGTAGCTGGCCACCACCACATACTGCTCCAGGAGCATGGGGTCCGAGGCGTCCAGACCTGGGGTTGACGGGAAAAAACAAGCCGTCAGCCAGCTGCCGGCCATGGGCCCACGAGAAGAACGACCGCTGGGCACCCGCTGTGCCATAGGCCAATTTGTCAGGAGAGCTCGGCCAATCACAATATTCACAGAGCTCGGTGCATCTTCCCGGGAGTCTGGCCATAGAGCGGCATCCCTCTCCAGCCCAACATCAAGGGCAGTGGAGACGGTGGAAGCCTACAAAAACCTCTCTCTCCAAAAGGTGAAGAATCAAGCAGCCAACTGAGGAGAATCCATCCTGAGACACTGGAGCTGCCTCATCCTTACTGTCCAACAAAGCTGAGACGCGTGCAGGAGATGTGTTTGGACACATTAACCCTGCGGAGAGGAGAGCGCTGACCAGAGAGCAGAAGGAGTCGGTGACAGAGACCTAAAGCCAGTTGAGGACAGGACAGCGGAGTAGGAGAGAGAGATAGAGAGAGAGAGAGATAGAGAGAGAGAGAGAGAGAGAGAGAGAGAGAGAGGGAGATTGTTCCCCTGGAAAATAAACCATCTGCTAAAAAGCCTCCTTCTCCTCAGTTTGGGGCTGGAGCTGGAGGAAGAGTAGGGGGTTGTGTAGGCCAATCGTAAGAGCCGGCACTGGAGGCCTTAAATAGAACCAGATGAAGGGGCTGGAGCAGCGCGGGGAGGGATGGCCCTCTGTCTCCATGAAACACTAGAGCTCTGACTCCAGCATGCAGAGTAGCCAATGGAAACCTTCCCCTCTGTGCTCCACTGGGTTAACCATGTAAGCTCCAGCTGTGACTTACTTTCTACAGAGTTTCGGAGCGCTTTCATATTCACATTACTTAACCGACACACGGCTCACGCTGTCCAAGTATCTGAGTGCCCTCTGACGACAGAACTAGATGAGAATAGAGCCCAGTAGGTGAGGCTCAGTTTAGAATGGAGTCTTTAAGAGTAGGTCAGGATATGAAGCTGAGTTTAGGAGTTTAGGAGGACAAACAAGCATCTGCTGGAGTCTAAAACCAGCCCAAATTGTTTCCCACATAATCTCAAACTCCTTCTGACCACCAGGTATGTTTACATGCACTAGAAAACTTGGATTATACTGCAATTAAAGACATAAATCAGCTTTTCCTGATGTCGAAATTGGCACAAAGGACTCAGTGTGCATTTCCTCAATCAGCATTTTTAGCAACACGTACACTAATAAAGTACTTAACCTCTTTGTTGCCGCCTTTAATCACAGTACGGACAAACACTCCTGAGTCTTGTGTGTATGTAAACGTATGGACTGAGTGGCGTGGGAGGCAGTAGCTCAGTCGGTAGAGCTTCCGCCTGGGAATTGGCGGGTCGCCGGCTCGAGTCCCTGCCGAGGTGTCCCTGAGCAAGGCACCGAACCCTCAATTGCTCCCCCCTCTGCGAATGGTGGTAATATAATGTAAGTCGCTTTGGATAAAAGCGTCTGCCAAATGATCGTAATGTAATGTAATGTTACCTTGAGGTTTACTCGGACATAATTGCGTCCAGTAACACAAACCTATCTGTCCTGAGCTGCCCTGAAATCTGTATCACATCTGTAGCATGATTACGTCAACATGTAACACACACACACACAGATTTCCCACCACTCCCCTGGTTAAACACACCCCAGAGGTGCGAGGCATGCAGCGTTTGGCCGGCAACCGTGAGTTTGGCCTGAGACGGCCTGCCGATCAGGAACCGAGCGGGGTTTTCTGGAGGGAGACCTGTTTTCACTCAGTGTCCACAGCGGTGTTGTAAGCGAAGGAGAGAGCGGATTGCAAAGGCTTTAAAATAGATGTTAAACTGACAATAACAAGACAGGAGAGGGTGGGGGCTTGGTTTGCTGCCTTGTTTCTGACATAATCAACAAACATGTCAGAGAAAGTATCGTCACAAATAGCAGGGTGAAGTTAATAAAGTCCAAATCAAATCAAAATGTGGTCAACACAGTTTCTGGTGGCGAGCGTTTAGATTTCACTCCGAGGATGGAAAATAAGGAGAATCCAGTCCAATAGATGGAAGGTCTGAGGCTTAGATAAGGAATGATTGAGACGGTTTGGAACCAAGCTGCCATTTCTCCCCCCGGAGCCGAGCCGTCCACATTCCTCCAGACCAGAGATTCACATTGTTTCACTGGATTCCGATAATATCTGATTTCAACTTTCCAAAAATTCAAGAAGTCAACTTGGAGTGGCAGGGGGCTAATAACTTATGAAGATGAGCTCAGCGCCATTAGTGTCTAAGAGTCTAACCTTGCCCGTGTCTGGCACTGATCACAGCGGTTAGGCTGCGGTTGGAGAAGCTTCATGTTATTTGTACAAGACGTTTGTCAAACCACCAAAACTCTGGGTGCAGAAGCGCTGGAAAGTATGGATGATTCAAATTCCAAGTACTGATTCTTGTCCTTCAAAAGTATAATATGACAGAAATTACTTAAGTTAGGAGTAAATGCTAAGATTTCTTTGGACGTTACACTTGGAAACGCCTGCTTGGTGGTTTTGTTTGACTTCTGTATCCATTAAGAGCTCTCGCTAAGAGAGACGGAGACTTCACCTCATAATGGGAAATAATGAAGTCATTTTCATTTGTTTACGGCGCTGCAGCTTTCTTTATAAAGACGTTCATTAGTTTATCACTAATTAAAAACACTGTATTAGTAGGGAAGGTAGGAAAGGAAAGTCTCGTCTAATCTAGTCTAGTTTGGATTTACAGTTTGATGTCTTCCGAAATTACAACAATACATTTAAGTGTTCAAATGTCTTACTTGCCCTAAACATTACTCTATATAGAGTTCAATACCCATTCTTTACCTTTCCTCAACAGAGACTTTGCCTCTACACAACATTCATCTGCAGAACTATACGTGCATTACTTATGTCCCATATGTTCTTCTGACCTGTTGCTTCCAATAATCCTATCACATCTTGATCATCTCTTATCAGGAATGAAAACATGTGCCTGTCAACAGTGTAACCTCAAGACAGACACACACAGAAAATCTATGAGTTCATGACCTGATAGAACTCTAAACCTGCCAAATGAAGCGTTGGGGCGTTTCTGAAAGGCCTGGAGCAACGAACGGCTGGGTGGGTGTGAGGTGTAAATCTGAGAGCAAAGAGAGTGAGTAAAGACTTTGTCAGCAAAGTCAGTAGGCCTGAAAAACAAAAACTAATATTTCAACCTTGTTCAGGAAATGAAATGTTTTGCAACAGTAGGAAGAGCGAGGCCAAAGCACCGGGAGCGTGTGTGTGTGTGAGGTGAGAGAGCCTTTCTGTATGCAGAGGGGTGTGTGAAGCCTGTACATCACCGAGCAATAAAGCAGCTACTTCTGTCACTCAATGCCTGAAAAAGGAGCTTTTACACTCCGTGTCTGTGTGTTTTTAATGTACGCATGTATCAGGAATCGTAGAGCCAAAGTATTTATGAGCTCTGCAAAGAAAGCATTCTCCTCTTGGCTTCCATCAGATAGCCCTATTAGCCACTCGCTTTGTTTATGTCTCTCCTCACTCAGATTTATACACAAGCTTCCTGCTCCCCACCCTTTGCGCAAACTCCACCCGCCCCACCCCCACCCGCTCACCCATCATCGGCTCCGTCCAAAGGGGACGACAGTTGGGAACTCTATGTAATTCATCATCAGGAGGAGAGGAAACCGGGGAGTCTGGAGAGTTTGGAGGGCTCTGCCTGTTCATGCCCAGGAATTTCTACTTCATGGGAGATTCTTCCAGATCTAGCTTTATTTTGGGTTGATAGCGTATTTGGCAACCGAGTCTCATATTTACCCCGGGCTATCTTTATCAGAGGGAGGATTTGAGAAGGAGAGCAGTGAAATCTGGCAACGCACGGCGGCTTTGTTTGGCTCATGAGCAGCAGATGTGCAGCGGGATTAGGAAGGGACATCGCACTGCTGTTCAATGTAGTACAGATGCACCGGAGTCATCGAATCAACATGTGACCCCTGAGGGATGAAGAAGGGCAGACCGCAAACAAATAGCATAGAAACTTTCTCCAAAACCAACATACAAAGACTTTACCGAGTTGTCAGGCGGCTGTTAAATCATCTCGTATGATTTGTTGGTGGTGTTGTGACACTGAGCGGTGCTGTGAATCACTCCGGATCAAAGCGAGCAACTGTCATAACACGGCAAAATACACAGGAAATAGGCACAAAAGTCTGACTCGCAGAAATATCAAACACAGATTCAACCATTATGTGCAGCGCGGCGTTCCACAACAATAAACAAACAGCGGCCGGCGTGATTATTAACGATGCACGCGTGTCTCAGCGAGCAAAGAGTGGAGTCATGTCTTTATTCCACTCAGTAACTCAGTAATTGCCCTTCCAAGTGTAAAGAAGACATCCTATCCTCCGGTTTCATGTCCTTTCTTACATTTATGACCTAGCTTAACGCACAAAAATCACGTGGATCAGTGCTACACCTAGAGAATACAGGTACTGTCCCTTTAAGACACACCCCCTGGATAATCTTGTTGTGATTGGCCGGCTGTAGCATTAGGTGAAGGACTAGGAGTTTTTGTCACATTCTATACGACAATACACTATGAAATGAGGTAGAAAACAAACAGTTAAGCCGTTTAAACCTGGACTGTTCTGTTCCAGCCCCTTAGATGTCACTCATTACGCCCCCGGGGTTGCGCAATATCCGATAATAAAGTCAGGGCAATGTCGACTTTGGTTTCGGTTTGTAATCAAATCCATCGCAGAACATTTTGTTTCTGGCCTGCATATGATGTTTTGAAGAAGAGGAAGGAGGGGTGGGAGGGGCCAGGCTGCAGGGTGGGAGGGGCCAGGCAGGAGGCCACGCTGATAAACGGCCACTTAATCAGGAACACCAGGGCTCTGTGCTAAATCCGTCCTCTGCTGGAGGGCCGACACACACCGTCTGAATGTGATGCTAACTTTAACATGTTTGGACGTTGAAGCTCAATTTAAATCTGATTACACTCGCAGAGCATAACTGTCAATCATCCTTTAAATACTCTATAGCTGTTTATTGAGGTGAATTGTTGATTGAAAATATGGCACTAGACTACTTTAAGACCTTTTTAAGATGGAAATCCTCAAAATTGGAGGCACCCGCCCAACATCTGAGGGGTGGAGAACCTCAACTCGGACTCCGACCCACCCAGAATGAAACCCCACCTTGGTTCAGATCTCCAAACCAAGCTACAATCTGGGGCAACTCTTCAACAACTTCAGTTAAAACAGGAGCAGAGACATTTGTTGAATCTGCAAAGAAAACAGCAAACAGCCTGCCTGAGATAAAGCCTGAGTGCGGCGGAGTAAACCTCCTCCAGTTCCCTTCAGTCCTCAGTCGCTGAGGGAGAAGATGGTGTTGTTACACGATTGTCAGAATGAGTTGCGAGCGCTCGTTTGTCACAAAGCTTCTCTGTGCCAGTCAAATCTTATCCATCTGCACATACAAACAAACACACAGACCTCTTGACCCTCCCACCCTCTAACATTAACCCCTTGGCTGCCTCAGAGCTCGCACACACACACACACCCACACAAGTAAACACCCCCCCACCCCCCTCACACACACACACACACACCACAGGCAAACTATATGCCCCCAGAGACCTGCAGCTCAAATAAAGACAGCAAGTCTGCGCACATAAACACACTCCCTCCGTCCGTGCTCAACACTGAAATGGTTTCCACTTGCCACGTAAACCTCCTCTCCTCTCCTCTCCATCTGCTTTTCACATGCACTACACCCCCGAGCACTCCATTTCTTTCCCTCTCTTACTCAATCCTCGTCGTGGGCTCCATCTCCTATCCTCTGCCGCGTCCTTGTCGTCGTCATTAATGATCTGAAGGCAATCGAACGATTCCGATCGGCGATTCAGTGAGTCAGCTTTGCTTCTTTTTAGGCGTGAATGTTTCAGTTTTCATTTCTCGTTTGTGTGCATCTACGCGTCCTAGATCGGGTAGAATCATGCTAATCCATCACATTAAGCATTCAGATGATAGGAAGTCCTTTTCTCTGTGATGTTTTCTGCCTCAAACTCATAAGTGTTTCTCATTTGACTTCCAAATGTGAAGTTGGAGGACAATAACACACTCACAGGCCAGAATCTGAATCAAAACACATGAAGGGTGAAACAAATAACACAATTCCCTTTAGAAGGTTCTCCACTCGCTTTAGGTGAATCTTAGGTTGATCTCTGTCCTTAAGAAGGAGAGAGAGAGAGAGAGAGAGAGAGAGAGAGAGAGAGAGAGAGCGAGAGAGAGAGAGAGAGAGAGAGAGGGAGACGTACGAAGACAAACGAGAAAGAAGCGCGAGTGTGACGATAACGATGACGACGTAGCTGGGATGTTAATGAGACGCGACGGTGACGATGAACAGTGACGGATCATCTGTCGCCGTCTTCGCCGTTTGCCAGGTTAAAACTCGAGTTGCCGGTCCAAACCTTTTAAGGGCTCGCAGTTTTGTGGCTGAATGGCAACATTCTCCTGTAGGGGCTCGGTGAAGCTCTTACAGGAGAGAGCGGCACTCTGTAATTATGGAAACCATAAGCTGCAGCCGCAGCACAAACTCACCGCAGACTCACTGTGGACTTCATCTGCCGTCCTGCTTTAAAGAAGCGGAGATCGATATTATGTTTCAGATGAAATGAGCGCTAAAGTCCAGCATGAGGACCACGGGGGCGACTTACAGAGGAGGAAGTTGTTTGTCGGTGTTTAAAAGTAATTAAAGACACATTTGAAGACATAATAAAGTGATTAGATGAGTATTTGTCGTAGTATTTCCTCCCATTGACACTTTCAGCATTTAGTTTCTGTTCTCTGCAGGTTTGCTCACTAATTCTCAGCCTAGTTTGTCATTTCACTCACGGCTTGATGAATCGCTCTTTAACGCACAACATCAATTCAGAACTAAAGCTCCAAGATGTCAGATGAGGAGGAGAGAGACAGAAGTGAAGCCTGGTGACTTGTTATTGTGGCAAAGTGAAGGTGGAGTGGACCCATACAAAGCACCACACACACACACACACACACACACACACACACACACACACACACACACACACACACACACACACACACACACACACACACACACACACACACACACACACACACACACACACACACACACACACACACACACACACACACACACACACACACACACACACACACACACACACACACACACACACACACACACACACACACACACACACACAGTGAAGCCGCCACATGTGGAATTTCCAGATGTCAAAGGAGCAGAACCAACCAATCCCATGTGAGCTCTGCCTTCCTGCGCTCACGTGACGCTGAGGCGCAGGTGAAAACACTTTGTGGACACGGCCAGGATTGTTTGGAACGGAATAAAGCTTCAGTACGCAGAAGTGTGTGGAAGCAGATACTGGAGAGATTTTGTTGAGTTAACACAAACGCACAAGAACTTCACTTCAATCGTACAGCTTCAACCTGGAATACTGTGATACATAAACCATGATGGTCACTGGTTTCCATTGATCTGTGGAATGTGAGACGCCTGCAGCAGCTCCGTTTGCATGGATACCAAACACACATCCTTACAAGTATGACATTTGTATAATTGCATATAGATGTGCAGCTGATAACAAATCTGCTTTCTGACCCAACCATCCAGGGAAACGGCTTTCCGGTGTCATTTAGAGCCGGGATGCAGCCCGTGAGCAAGTTTCCGATATGAATACAACTGGAAACCAATCTAATATCTTACACAGACTGAATGTGGGCCACGACACACACACACACACACACACACACACATACACACACGCACTCACACGGCTGAAATAAGACAAACTTTCCATTTTGCTACGTCGCAGGAATTCTCTGTTACGTAAAGCCGTGGATACGGTGGAACACATAACCACGTTAGAGCTGAGGTCTCGCTTGGTTTGGTGGCGTTTTCTGTCTCTGGAGCAGAAAATTCACTTACAGGTCACTGAGTGAGGCGATGATGTCATACTTCAGGGGGCAGAGGGGAGGGAAGGAAAGATGGCCGAGGCAACGCACAGCATCTGATTGCACAACTCACATGTAACTCAGTAATGCATGCGTGTGTGTGTGTGTGTATTCTGAGACTCTGTAGATACACACACACGATTACTACACTTGCGCAGCTGTGCACTAAACCCCTCTCATACTTTTCCTGCTGCCTCCTACGCCTCTATCCCCAGCTGAGTTACACACACACACACACACACACACACACACACACACACACACACACACACACACACCGGTGGTCCACTCCCACCCAACGCTATTTTCTTAACCATTTCATCACAATAGGACAGAAGGGGGTCAGGGTGTGTGTTTGGACGCACAGTAGCGCAACAGAGAAAAGGTTATCGACTGTGAAGAGGAACATTTAAAGTTGAAAGATATCGTTTGAATCACAATATTATCCAAGTGAGTCAGATGAAGACGTAAAGCAAACAGAACACAGAGTTGTTGATGAATGGATCTGTATGAAAGTAAAGATTGGGGTGATTCTTACCTGACTTGCGTCTCCCGGAGCCGCCGCAGTCTCTGAAAAAGAGGCAACAGCAGAAAGCCATGGTCAGTATGTGAGTGTGTGAGTGTATGAGTGTGTGTCCGCGGGGTGAGGTCGCAGCATTAACGGGGACTTGACCTTTCCACTCGGCGCTATCTGCTGAATCTGTGCCGCCAAACCCATCCCCAACGCATTTGGCACCCAAGTACCAGCCAAGCCCTCTCTGAGAATGCATTCAGACACTGACACACTATAGCAGAGGGGAAGCAGACAGGGTGTGTTTGCGCGCGTGTGTGTGTGTGTGTGCGTGTGCCTGTGTGTGCATGCCTCTGGACCGCAGCTAAAGTGTGTCAAGGACAGGGACAGAGGAGGTGATCAAAGCTTTTAGCCAGTGTTCTCTCTGTATGTGTGTGTGTGTGTGTGTGTGTGTGTGTGTGTGTGTGTGTGTGTGTGTGTGTGTGTGTGTGTGTGTGTGTGTGTGTGTGTGTGTGTGTGTGTGTGTGTGTGTGTGTGTGTGTGTGTGTGTGTGTGTCCGAACTACGGAGCATCTGGCTTCAACACAGCTGCTCCTGTTTAACAGAACATTACTTATTTCATGGAGGACGGTATCGTATCCAGCCGCTTCCATTCACTGCAGATGTGCGAGCGTCTTTCTGTTCCAAAGCCTCCTCGACTTAAACAAATGATTCTGTCTGAACGAGGCTCAGCGTCCGTGGAGCCGCTCGCCTCTTGTTGTGGTTATGAAGCACTTTGTCACTCTGCACACACGCAATCAAAACCTCCTGTGAGTGAAAGAGGTTATCTGCTTTTTAATCAAAGTAGAGTGACGAAAAATGTTTGATAAGTTTAGGTTTTATTGTGATTTATACATAGAAGGACTTTAGGAGTGTGCTACCTTTGGTTCTGTCCTGTTGGTTGGATGATTAGAAGAGACTGGATGTTTGTATGTTCTAGTTAGGAGGGTGTGTGTGTGTGTGTGTTTATGTCTTGTTTGCTTGTTCTGCTGTAGTTAACAGCGTGAGGAGCAGGAGGTTTGAGGCAGAGGGGAGCCGACACCTGGATCCTCTCAGGCCAGCAGCAGGCCTGCAGCCACGGCCCGTTGTGGACCTGAGTGCATGTTTGGATGAAGCTGCAGCACCCTGAGCCAGATCAACCGCCTGTTTGTCCACGAGCGGCCTGTCCTTCACCTCAGCCAACAAATAGAGAAGAGAGATCCCTAGTTTAAGTCTGATTTAGATTCCAGATTGAGTCAGATTACTTGTTTGTGTGAACAAACTCGTTCTGATTCTGATTCCGACCTTCTGAACTCCATTCCTCTCTGAGTCTCTTGCGTAATAACAACCTGATCCATCTTTGCCTCATTAACACAATAAGAGCTGCAGGGTAAGTCGGTGGCTTTCAGGCGCCGTGAAGCGATTCGCCTCGCTCCAGCTAAATGACAACGCTTCCCTTTTCTTCCTCTTCTTCATCTAAACATTGTTGTACCGTTTCCTGTGTTGTTCTCTTACTGTTTCTTCAGCTGAAGTCATTTTTCTGGCACCAAACGTTTCACTTTCCAGATGTATGAAGAACCATCAGGCAGAGCGATGCTCCCAGTCACACACACACACACACACGCACACACACAACATACCTACGTTATTATGTTACGCAAACAGAAATCCAACCCCGAGTGTGACTTTGTACAAACAAAGGCTTAACTTTCATTCTGTGACGGACAGAAACTCAAATAAAGCCAAACCTAAACGCTGCTGCTGTTTAATACGCAAACAATAATGCAAAGTCTATATGTGACTATGAAATATGATGTAATGTTTTCAACCGACTGAACTCACAGATCACACACAGGGCAAACAGCTCACAGCTCACAGCAGGAAGTTTATGTTCTCGTCTTTTTCAAAATAAAGGCGGCATTCCTTTAGGTAATGTAGCAGAAACAGGCGGCTCAATTACAGCATGTTTACAGCCACGCGTTCAGACACCGCTCATTTAACACACACACACACACACACTCCAGACAGTCCAACACCCCCCACACGCTATAACACGCAACACCAATTAAACTACACACTCATTTAAACATCTCTGACATGCTATATGATGCATCCTGCTGGAGGGCCGAGGAAGCTGAGGTCAGGACTGCAGAGGGTTCTGAGGGGGGAGGGGGGGATAGAATGTCGATGCTTGACTGGCCCTGCGCGCTCCTGACCCTGGAATAATATTCTTCCCAGGAGGAGAAACTGGCCGCTTCTATCAGCAGTAAAATCTAATGGATGCAGAAAAGGTGAAAGGAGAGGAAATGTGTCTGAACACTGGGAAAGGTTTCAGATTTTAGCCTTTTGGTTAAGTAGGAGTGTGTGTGTGGGGGTCTGGAGGGGGTGGGGGGGTTGCAGCCTTTATACTTACATACACTTTTACTTCAGATAACCTCATGTGCACAACACACACACACACACACAAACACACACACGTATGCCTCAAAGGCTGAACACGCCATTAAAGCTCTGAGCCGGTGAGAGTCAGCGCTAAGCTCGACTTGACAGTAACCATCTGTGTGTGTGTATGTGTGTGTGTGTGTGTGTGTGTGTGTGTGTGTGTGTGTGTGTGTGTGTGTGTGTTTGTGTCTCTGTGGTGGGTCTATTAGAAATGGAATGTGTAGAGATATTACTCTTTCGCTCACGTTTCTCGGCCCAAACTAGACGGCCTACATCGCCGCTCGCCTCAGCTCGGCTCAGCTCGGCTCGGCTCGGCTCGGCGTATACATTACACAGACACGCCCCCCCGAGCGCCGACCCCAGATTAACCCCGGCAGGAGTCACCTCCAGCTCCACGTCACAGGACAGGAAACCGTTGCGATAGAACAGAGAGGAGCTGTGTGTGTGTTTGAATCAACACAGCAAGGCAAACACACACACACACGCAGAGACAAGCAAGCGAGGTGAATTCATCGCAAACTGGCCCGAAATCTCCAGAAAACGTGGTGATGATTGCGCAATGATGTCAAGAGAGAAGAATGTTAGTTTGACCGCACATCAGCCACTAATAACATCCCTGGTGGTGAAACACTGCTGTGAGATCAAACTAACTGTACGCCGCTGCCTCACATGAACGTGTCAGTGAAGGCAGCACGGCTCCACTGGCACATCTGCGTGTCCTAACATGACATATAGTACATACATACATACAACATGAACCCCGTATGGAACCGAGGCGTCCGTGTCTGCACTCCACTCCCTCAGGCCTGCAGAGAAAAGGCTCCACTTCTCAGATCGTTGTGTAACTAAGAGATTTAATTGCGGAAAAAAGATTAGAAATGAAACCTGCGCTGCCGGACAGGAGGACGTTTGGTTTAGCTACGATCAGCGCCGTTGTTTTGAGTTCTTGCTGATATTGTTATTGGACTTGGGGATCATACTCCATCACTACATCACTGAGGGAACACATCGCCACGCCGCCTTCATCTCCCCCTGGATCAAAACAAGCTTCATCCTCTCGAACTCTGAGATTTGACTAACCAGGAATGCATGAATGGGATCAGGAGGCATTGAAGTGCTGTCAGCCATTAGCTCAGAGTGTGTGTGTGTGTGTGTGTGTGTGTGTGTGTGTGTGTGTGTGTGTGTGTGTGTGTGTGTGTGTGTGTTTGGGTTGGACAGAGTTGAACACTGCAGCTTTATTCCTATTAAACAGTCCTGGTTTCAATCTATAGACCGCCCCGCCCATATACGTCCACTTCCTCCCCTATCTTCAGTTGTGGCTTTTTCCTATCTTCCATTGTCTGCATCTGCGTGCCGCCTACTGGGCCCCATATGCTGCGGCGCACGCTCCAGATGTAGATCCGGAGCCCGCAATATGTTATCATGGACAATTTGAGGGACGTTTAGTCAAATCACATGACCGATCTCTGCATGTGTGATGGAACTGCCTGTCAACATGTCAACACAATACAATCAGACGATCCAATCAGAAGCAGCTGGTGCAGTTCAGCTGCAGATACGCCTGCCTGAGGACAGAACTTCTGCTTTAAATAGAGACATTTGGGATTTTTTGGGGGGAATTACACACACACATATAAATAAACATATTCCTGTGTTGCCCTTAAAAAGGCGACGCTCTCGGAAAATGGAACTGTTCCCCAGGCGCTGCACTGTGGCCGCCCGCTGCTTCTCCGTAGTTAGGATGGGTCACAATCACGAGGACAAATCACCCCGGGAGGAATAATAAAGTAGAACTTAGCTTTAAAAATGCAATGTCTGGCAAAGTCACCTTGCTTATAGGGCAGCAGAAGATGTAAATTCTACCTGGGAGGATAAAGGAACGCCATACCTGTGCAGGCGTTTGCTCATTTATCCTCTCAGCTCTAAACTAATTAGTCTACAAAACGATATGTAATTTGCTTCAACGTGTTAGAGCCAATAATAATTACACGGCATCACACACCTGTCTGTGGTTGTTTATGTAACAGGATGAATGTTGTCTATAGGGTTACTGTGAAAGCTGTGTTCTTCATCTTCACTCACAAATAATGTATATGTATGTTATCCAAATGTTAATCAGGTATCTAAGCCTTATTGTTGTAAACTGCAGTTATCAGCCACTAGATTTCCTTTTAAATTATAACCTCCGGTCCCTTCTGTATTCATACCGGCGCTCATGTGTTGCTATTCATTGAAAAAAGACAGTATCTTCTCAGACTTGTTAGCGGTGACGTAGCGCTCTCTTGTGACAGAGAAAGAGAACAGCTTCCATGTATTTATGCTTGTTAATAAAATCCCTGCAGTGAGCTGTGTTGGCCGTTAGATGGCGGTAGTGGATGATAGAGTCTGATGACAGAGACTTTAATGAATCCACCAAATGTCCCCGAATGGAGGAAAATACCACCAAATGCATCATGGGATCATTTTAGTGCTAATTAATCCCTGTAGTAGAGCTATGTTGGATTGATTGGAGAGTTTACTGATCAGGAGTACTGATCAGGAGGCAATGATTATGGCTTTGATCCCCTTTTCCAATTATTTCCTCACACGTTGTGATTTTAGGACATTGCCGTGTTGCCTTTCCTTTGATCATGTGGCTTTATGGGTGTTCAGATCCCCTCCACCCCCCCGCCCGGCACGGTGGACTGGACCACCTGGGTGGTGTGTGTGGCTTTAGGCCGCTTCGCCTCAGCTTAAGCTGTCACACAAGACTGAAGGAGCATCTCACTTTGAAGTGGGATTTATATGTATGTGTGTAGGGGGGGTTAGAGGGCGAGGGGAGGGGCCTGGTGGGGCCACTCAAGACGTCACACACACACACACACACACACACACACACACACACCATATATTCCCCCGTGAGCGTATCGGTGCGGTGTGTTTACAGCAATCAGGGGGTTTGATGAGTAGAGATGATTTCCCAAATTGCAGCTTTTGGCAAAATTCTGAAACGGCATCAATCACAAAGAGGGATAAAACAAAACAACAGCTCTGACACCCGTAAACGAGGGCGGCTCTGTAATTACTCCCACGCTGACTTTGAACTGAGTATGACAAACGAGCGGGATCACAGCCCTCATCTGCCCTCAGACTTGAACTCGCCCCGTCCGCTCTCGATGCGGCCGATCCTTACTCTGCTGATCCTTACTCATGTCGTGCTGGAGTCGGGTGTCGCCTCCCAGCAATCGCCATTAATAAATCACGCCTATCAATCATCTCTGACAGGCGGTAAAGCCCCGTGGACGGAGATCAAGACGAGGTGATACAGAACCACACACACACACACACACACACACACACACACACATCTGACGTAGTATGGTGTCAGAGGGTGATACTCACTCAGTGGGAGGGTTGAGGTCCTCCGCCGTGGTCTCAAAGAACTTAAGGACCTCTTCGCTCTGGGAGAGGTGGGAGGGGAGCTTCATCAGAGCCTGTGGGAGGAGCCAACAGAAGGACTCGCTTAATGACCTCATTGTCCAGCAGCATTTTAAAATGTCACATGCGTTTGCGTAATTGTTCCACGGTCGGTCCGCTGTGCAGACCAGGATGAGGTGTGGAGGGTGTGGAGGGGAAGGAAGAGGGTTCAGAGCCCGGAGGGAGGGATGGAACAAAGCAGAACAAGCACAGGGTGATACGGTAACACAGAATGAGGCCACAGCGCCGGAATCAGAAACCGGTCCATACAAGGCAATCCTATCTTTACACGGCTTTACATTTCTCCACATCGCCTCTCTCTCTCTTTCTGGTTGATGGAGTATAAGAGCGTCTGACCGCGCCGGAGCTCTGCTGATTCATTCTGACGCTCTGGACTGGGCTTCACCCCTGCGTGGCCCCGCTTCCCTCGTTTCCCTCGTTTCCTTTATGAGCTGCCTATTTACATCACCGGCAGGAAATGAGCGGCGCAGATAGAGCCGCTGCCTTCCTGTCCAGGCTGGTGGGGGAGAGAGATACCGAGAGAGACTCTGCAGGCAAACACAAGCAGCAGGGAGTCGAAACGCAGATAAAAGTGCTCGTCTAAACAGAAGGAGATAAACAAAAGGAAGGAGCGCCCAAACATCTGCCTGCTTCCCTGTGACAGTGCGTCTCTCTTGGTCTTACTTTGCAGTAGTTGTCCAGGTGCTTCAGTCTTCTGACAGCGACGTCTCTGATGTGACTGCGGCGAAACAAGACTTTACCTGCAGAGGAACAAAAGAATCAGTCAGTCCTCCTAAACATGAAGAAAGGCTTCTTCTCTTCTTCTCTTTTGAAGCCCCGCGGGGGGGAATAACTGCTTTTATTGCTGCGATTTCTCATTATGTTTGTGGCGTGTGTACGGGAACACAGCTGACCCCGGTGGTGAGACTGCAGACGGATCAAAACAGCAACAGAGGCCACTGGATGCAGCTGTGTGTGACAAAGAGCCTCTTCACTGCTCCTCTCTGCCCTCAGGCCACAATGAGTTTATCAGATTAGAGCGTTCCCTCCCTGCCAGCCTCCTACTGCCATGGCAGACCGCAAATTGATTTGGGTTTGGGAGGAGCAGAGAGCAGCAGATAATGACAATGCGATGTGGTAGGCTGAGCTGCAGAGGAACGGAGGAGGAGGACTGACAAACATTGGGGTTGTGCGTGAAAAATGTCTGTAGGCCTTTGTGTGTCGCTCGAGCTGGCAGGGACGCTGGAGAGCTGCCGTCTGCTGGAGCGCTGCCGTCTGCTGGAGCGCTACAGACTGCTGGATAAGTGGAAGTTAGAAGTATGAGTAGGAGTAGTGTGTGTGTGTGTGTGTGTGTGTGTGTGTGTGTGTGTGTGTGTGTGTGTGTGTGTGTGTGTGTGTGTGTGTGTGTGTGTGTGTGTGTGTGTGTGTGTGTGTGTGTGTGTGTGTGTGTGTGTGTGTGCTCCTCACCTGGCAAAAATGGAATAATCCTCTTTTTCGGGTCCTTTTGTCCACCTTCAATAGGGAACTTGTCCAGGATTCGCATCTGAAAGAGAAGAAACAAAGCAAAGGAAACTTAACTAAGATGCTTTTAACAGTTAAATGCCTCACAGTGAGAGTTGCACAACTTATCCAATAAAGATCAAATATGAAATCATGGAGTATCACAATCTGTTCCAGAATAATTGCAACATCTGCAGAATCGTGTCACCCTCACTGTTCCAGGCTCCATCTTTCCTCTACTAAAGTATCAGATCAGAGGGTTTAAAGTGAAGGAATCTGAGATGAAGATGGAGACAAGAAGAGGGATTGCAGCAGCAGACGACCTCCGTGTTTCATGGCTGCAGCTCAGGGTGTAATTACACACGAGGCACGGAAAAGCTGCCGGGTCGTGACACTGCACACTTTGATCTGTGTGGCAGCGGACAGAGGCGACGTCACCCGCGCTCAAGACCTCAAACGCCTCAAACTTCCACTTAAGCAGCTTAAGAAGCCCAAAGAGTGGATGATGAAGACTTTGATGTACGCTTCCAGAGCATGATCACACTTTAAACACGGATCAGCTGGGCCGTACCATCCTGCACAGCGATGACAGGACGCAACCACATGTTTGTGTATCTCTAGGTTTAAGCATGAAATATGAAGAAAGGCCGCCAAGACGTCGAGCATGCATCTGTGTGTGTCTCAAGTTTCCTCTTTGAATAAATCACGGAGCTCTGACGTGAAGTGAAGCACATGAGAGCATCCTACAGTAACAACACGCTCCAGAGCCCACAAGCTGGCTCCGCCCCTGTTCTGCCTTGCCTCGTTCCAGATGTGCTCCGGTGAACTGGGAAGGCTTGAGCCGCGTAGAGCTGAGAAGTTCACACACATGCACACACACACACCGAGGCCGGAGTGAGTCTGGGCCGAGCCAAGGAGGACCAGGTGGACAAACAGGACCCGGGCCAGCAGAGGAGGGTGAAGCTGGATCCTCTCTGTCTGGGACCAGGAGGAGTTTGTTTGTGGGACTTTTCCAGCGAGAGGCGCTTTGGGTTTCTCCTCTTGCGGTTCTTTCTTTTTTCCCCGACTCATCTGCTGCCTTTGCTAAAAACTCCAATCCCCCTTCCTCCTCCTCCTCCTCCTGCTCCTGCTTGCAGCAAACCCAGAACATTCTTCCTTCTTAAACAGGCAGCCGTCGTTATTGTGTTTTATAACAGTAAAAGGCTGAGTATCAGAAAGAAAGCTCTGGTTAACCGCTGCTGTCTAAATCAGGCTGAACGCACAGAAACCTCGTTTAGCAGCCGGAGAATGAAGACACAACACATCACAACAAATATAAACCAGACTGGGACACAATGGCAGAAATAAAAACCGCAGCGTTCTCTGTTATTCGACCCCAAATCAACAGCCTGTGGCCCTTCACACACACACACACACACACACACACACACACACTGAGCCACACACTCATCAGCTTCCTCACAAGACGGCAGCGCTCACTCAGCACCTCGCAAACATCCACATCCACGGCTGTTTCCAACTGATGACGCCGCCGCTTCCTTCCTCCCCACGGGCCGGGACAGGTGGGGAAAGCTGTCACTATGGCAACAGTTATGACACAATCCTACACCTATGATGCATTCCGGGCACTTATACCAGCGAAGGTCGCATTGTTTACACTATTCTGCTTTTGCCAGCATTCCCAACTGGGGAAATGAACACTTCAGCAGGGCGACAGGTGCTACGATGACATCACCTTTCACCGTCTCATTCTTCACGGTGCGAATAAGTGCCTGAGGAAGAGAGGGTGCCACACACACACACACACACACACACACACACACACACACACACACACACACACACACACACACACACACACACACACACACACACACACACACACACACACACACACACACACACACACACACACACACACACACACACACACACACACACACACACACACACACACAACTTTGGACTCATTTTGGCGCTGAATGATGATAACAAGGAAAACCCGGAAAGCTTCTGTAACGCTGTGATGATGAAGATATGAAGCGTTTCGACTTAATTACACTCAAGGGAGAGAGAGAGAGAGAGAGAGAGAGAGAGAGAGGGGGGAAAGAGAAAGAGGGGGAGAGAGAGAGGGAGAGAGGGCAAGAAACAGACAAAGAGACTTCTTAGCAGAGAGAGTTTGGAAGAATGTCTGAGTGGGATAACTCAAATTCTGTCTCCGGGTTGTTTTGACATCCACTCCATGATTGTTTACTGCAGAGTCGTTATGCTGCAACACTTTTCCTGCTCTGAAATCAACTCGGACTCAAGCTTTTCTGGCAGGTTTCACCACAAAACTCTGCTCTGCTGTCAGAGATCCTGATAAAATAAAAAGTACTCATCATAAACAAGCGAGTCATCCTTCAGACCAGATGTTGCTGCAGGGTTTTGGAGGAACAGAACTTATCTGGAGTGACTTAAGGGACATTTATCAGGGATTCTCTGCCATTAAACCGCCTCTAAAGTACCTCAGGCTTGATAAAGGAGCGGTTTAAAGGCCCAGCTTATGTCAGGAATGTGAGCCAGACACATTCTAATACACACAGAGCTGAGCTGACCCCCGCTCCAACTCCACCGTCCAACAATAATGTGGACTAAGGGATTTTTGGAGGATTTTAAGTCCAAAAAGGAAATCGGGTCGGCTTGCACGGTCCACAATCCCCCTGTGGAACACCGTGACCCTGTGGCTGCAGGGTGTGTGTGAGTGTGTGTGTGTGTGTGGGCGGGGGGGACGTCACTGTATCTCTCTGAGGCTTCAACTCTGCCTGACACACTGACCACACTGACACACACACACTACTTCTGCCTGCGTCAAACACACGACGGTGCAAAAACATGTCCCCCTATCGACACCAGAAACTGCTCAGGCTCAGTTGGGCTCAGCCAGGCTCAGTCAGGCTCAGCCATACTCCACACACTCACACACACGCCCGCTTCACTCTGCACGTATGAGACAAAGCCCATATTTCATTTTAGAGCCAGAAGCGAAGATAAAGAGAGAAGGAATAAGATAAAAAAGATTCTGTGATTCTGCTGATTTATGAGAGAGAAGTTAGAAGTTATCAGATGTGCATTAAAGTTTGAAACATTTGCCAATAAATCCTGATACTTTATCTTTAGAGGAGGAACGCCGCCTGTTCTTGGCGTGGACACAGCGCTGACTGACATGAGACAGAACAGAAACATGAAGGATCAGCCGCTGCCGTCTCCTGTGACCTCATGCAGCTCTGGACCGCTCACGTCTGAGTTCACGCACATGAGAGGAGATCAGGGTCACATTCTTCTAGCAGAGGGTGTGGAGCATAGTGTAGCGTTTTAACACAAAACCAGCAATTGTGCAGCAGATTCGGGGCAGAAATGAAACGTAGGTGCCACTTGGCCGTCACACAGCGAACGCTCTGTGACCGATGAGCTGCAGAGAGAGGAATCCAGAGGCGCTAATAAAACGAGGGGGGGGGGGGCTGGGGGGGGCCGGATGGGCCTGGTTTAGTTTGAGTGTGTTGGAATCAACCAGAGGAGGCACGTGCAGCTATAAAACGCCAAAATACAAAAGAGGATTGCAGTCCAAACTCCCTTTAATTGAGTGGCTGCATGCGAGCTGTTAACTCATCACCGCCCCTTTCCTATTTACATGCAGTGCATTCTGGGATTGCTCCTTTCTTTTCCCGTAAACGGAAACTTTCCCCTCTTAGAAGCTTTCTGCAAATCTCACCGACTGACTCACGTAACAATAAATACATGTTAGGAGAGGGAGAGTGTCTTTAAAGGACTAAATCACAGAGCGTCTGCCTGAGCTCCACTCAGGCTGCGTCACCGCTGACCTGTGTGATTATGTTCATAAGCCCCGGAGCTAACACATCACAGCGTCTTCGTCCATTTTGTGTGGACAGCTGCTGCCTGTTGTTCTTAACCAGACAAACAGTCAGTGACAGCGGGGATCTACGGAGAAGACTAATGTTTACAGAGACGGGAAAGAAGCTCCGTTTCCATCTGCGGGCCGGTGCAGAACTCTGTGGCTATTAGCAGGAGAGCCCAGAACAAAGGCTCTCCTCTGTTTGGGCCGGCCCAGCAGAGGCGCAGCGCAGTGCCGTCTGGCTGTTGCGAGTTATCTGAGAAGAGCCAGAGACGGGGAAACGGCGTGACCGTGTACAGACTTCACATTCTCTCTCCCCGGGCCGTTGCTTTGGCGACGGAGACAGAAAGTGTAACCTTTGTGTCGCTGAAGGCAGCGGCCCTCCATCCAAACTCCTGTCCGGGCTCATGTTTCTGCATTGTTTGAGTGAATGTGGCACATCTGCTGAGTGGTTTCCCTCCCGTTTCTCAGGCCAGACGCCTCAAATGAGAGCTTTCATTCAACATAATGAGAGTTGTCGTCCAGCTGCTGAACACAGAGTTTGGAGCAAAAGGTCAAAGTGACCTAACAGAGCTTTAATACAGCCACATGGAATGGAAACATCCAGGCTGCTCTCCAGCCAGGAACCTTTTTACTGCTTGGGTAAAGTTTTTATTCCACCGATCACAGTTTGTCATAAACAGAACCGACAGGATCGAAGCGGTGTTGTAGCTTTGCCGTACCTGCAGGTCGAAGAACTTGCTGTATCTTCTGTAGATGATGTGGGACGTGGAGTCAGAGTAAGTGACGTTGATGAGGTACACCTAGAGAGAGAGAGAGAGAGAGAGAGAGAGAGAGAGGGAGAGGGAGAGGGGAAGAGAGAGAGAGAGAGAGATAGAGAGAGGGAGAGGGAGAGGGAGAGGGGAAGAGAGAGAGAGAGGAGCCATTAGCAACTCGACCGCTTTGTCAAAGACGCGGCGGCAGCACTTTAGCTTAAGTGCATTCCCTCCTCACTAAACTTCCAAAGGTCATCAGAGGTCAAACAAACCCATTAAGCTCATCCGCTTCAGTCACACATCGGAAAACTATCAGGGGTCAACAGTGAGAGGGCGACTGATTATGTCATTTATATTCCAGAATTAAAGATTTTAATTAGTGAGTCTCTGAGTTTAATCAAGCCAAAGTCTGATAAACAAACGCCTCCGTCCTCTCAGTGTTTCACTTTAATGTTCCACTAAATCTTTACCAATGAGACAAGAGCTGCCATTATGTCAACAACTTCTGTTACTTCCATCTATCAGCAGGAATCACAAAGAAGAAGACTTTATCCGTACAGGAGCCGGAGAAAGAACACTGCTTTCCTCTCTACACATGTTGTCCTGTTTACACAACAACAACAACACACTGCTGCTGCTGCTGTCAGAAGTTCATCCAAACTCAAATCTGTATTTGTCTCGGCGATAATCTGTCCCATAGACAAAGAGGACACGCCCCGAGGTTTGGAGACAGATGGCTGAACATCCTGAGCACATGGCACAGAGTGTTTACAGAGGCAGCAACATGTGGCGAGCGTCTGGAGGAGGAGATACCTGAGGCAGGTTCAGAGGAGGACCATCTGACAGAGGATTCAGGCCAGAGGTAAAGAGAGATACTGAGTCAACACACTGACGGGACAAAGAGCTGACAGGGCAGAAACACAGCTGAGACCAAAACCACACAACCCAGACTCCCTCTGATGAGACATGGATGTAGAAAATCATGATGTAATGTGATTTACCAGCAGTGTGACAACTTAAAGTGAAGATGACTGCAAACACACAAAGAAGCTGGAAACAAATGCTGAAACTAATTTAAAGCAAAATTGCAAAAACACTCAAAACGAAAATAACAAAATATAATGATCTATGGATAATTGATTGGCTGTAACCATAGAGACAATTTACATTAATAGACTCCAAACACACACATTGTGTTTTCACTCCACTGTCCTGTGTTTTCAAAGGGGATTCTGCAGGAAACAGAGGCGCAGTGGGATCTGATCCCTGCTGGAATTATCCCCCTCTGCCCGAGTGTAAACAGGGATTAACTGCCACACACACTCACACACACTAACACACTCTCAGGGCTCTCCTCTGCCATGCGTTCCTGCTAGGAAGTCACACTTGAACCTTGGGGACAAAAGACAAAGGCTTGCTTCTTTCCTCTCCCTCAAACCGGATAAGCATTTCCAGTTGCTTAGCTCATAGATAATGAGATTTTATTTTTTTCCTCCTCCTCCTCCTCCTTCTCTTCCCTGTGGGGACTTCCCAGCCAACCCCTCACCTCCGGCTCCCATCCCAGGGGAAAGTCCTGGAGCGCCTCTCAGCAGGAGACGGATGATGCGATTGATCCAAACTCTCAGGTTAATTAATCCTATGGTGGACGCGATGGACTAAGTGGGTTTTGCTGTCCCGCGGAGACTTGGGGTTGTCCCCGCCTCAAGTCCCTGGAGACTTGAAGGCGTCACGCACAAGAAGACGCACTCAGCAATCAGCAGCGATGGCATGCAAGCGTGCAGAATAAAGCAGCGTGAAGACACTTGGAGGACACAATAGTCGAATATGCAGATGTGAGGGAGAACTTACATAATGTTTGGAGGGATTCCTTCTCTTCTGCACGTCCACAACGTTCACGTCCAGTACCGTTCGGAGCTGCATCTTCTCAGAACAAACAAGATACGAACCAGCAAAACACTTTAAACGCTACAGAACAAGATGGTCACCCATGAAAACGATGTGAAGTGGCGAAAATCATAAGAGGCGAGACTTCAGAGGTCACAGTCCCGGAAAGTGAAGTTGGTTTCAGAGGGAAAAGAGTCTTCTTCCAAGGAGCGATGGTGCCTGGCGGCCAGAGAGCTTCTGATCTCCAGGAGGAGTCTCTCTGTCAAACATGACAGAGGAATAAAAGTGTGGTTTTAACAGCGTCCTCCTCCCTCCAGAGGGGCTGGACCTCCCGAGCACAGCCGCAGGAGCAGAGGTTCAATCTGCGGGGCGGCGCCGCTGCTTCACATGGACTAATGACGTGAGACCTTCGAGGATTTCAGGGAAAACAGGAACATTTAAGGTTCATTCTTCATTTTCACATAAAATCTTAGTTTAACTGTTAATTATTTAGTTTGTATTATTGTATTTACTTAAAGGCATTAGCTAGCCTATGAGTGATTATTATTATTATTTATAGTACTAGTTAGTAGTAGTGTCTAATTTTATTTGTTTATTATTACTACTGTTGTTTGTTATTTTGGATACTTTTGTTTTGTTTTGTTTGGCCTATGAATTTATATCAAACTGACGCAATCATGTGAGATATCTTTTTAATCAGTTATCATTGTTTGTCAATGTAATATTAGCAGTAGTATAGTAGTAGTAGTAGCAGCAGCAGCAGCAGCAGCAGGAGCCTGTCTGCATTGTTTAGTTTTTAATTTATTTGCTTTACACTGCAACATTTATATTCTTGTTTCATTCTTTGCATTTGAAACATATAAAGTCTCCCGTTTGGGAATGAACAAGTTTTATCGTATCTTATCGTATCTCGTTTTTAAGGGGTTAACGGCATGTGCGTCTCAAAATGAGACAGGTTTTCTGACTGTACCTGAACTCAGCACACGGTGAACTCGTCCCCTAGTGGAGACTCGAGCAACTGCCCACTAATAAGGAGTTCCAAATCTTCCCATATGGGGGCGCTAAAGAACACAAAATGTCGTTAAAGATATTGCTGCTGCCCGAGTGCTCTTACAGCAGTGTGTACTAGTGCCGTTTCTGAAAGTGATTAACTTAATGTGGACTTGCAGATGTTTGCGTTAACATTACAATACATTAAAATTAAAGACACATACGAATAAAGACTATAAGACTGAAGTGGTGAGCAGTATTAACCACACTAAGAATGTAAGAAGCGCCTATTACACACCATTAGGCATTTGTGTGCCAAAACAACAGGGTAAACGTAAATAAATATATAGAGAGCCATAACACAACTTAGCGGAAATATTTTATGTCAAAATTTGATACATTTATTTAATCTTCAGAGCCAAAAGCTGTGTTCTTTTGCAGTTACTAGTTTCACTCTGACCTCCGGTAGACTATGCTTTCAATAACAAATGTGTCGGCTCAACCTAAATGTATTTATTTCCTCCTGATGACGACGGAACAGAAGTGGCATCATCGTGATGGACCCGAGAGGAGTTACAGGATACAGATACCGCTAATCAGCTGCGTCAAGCCCGCTACACACACAGAGACAAACACCGGATATCAGCACTTTCACCCGTCAATAAGACGAGCGAAGAAATGTTTAAAATATCCCCAGCATTTAACCTTGACTATTTTCAGTTATTGGATGCTACTTTTGTAAGCCCAAAAGTTGTTTACTTTTTTTCCTGTACTTGTAAACACTAGAAAGAATCATTTCGAATGTTTTCCTCTCCGAATGTGAAAAGCATTGACATTTGCAAGTTTCTAGTGGAGAAGGTAGTTTACGAGACTGTTTACCTTTGGAGGAGTAAACGGTCCAATAAAACATGACAATATGAATAGTAGGTGATAAATGAAGGCGTAGAATAGAATAGAAACAACATAAACACATCAAAATTAAAATTGCTAAACAAGCTGAGTTGTAAAACAAAGCAATACCACTACATCAAACCACTGTGAAAGCACTATGACGGCATTACAGATAAGAAATGTGACTCATCAAACATCATAAATGTGCTGTCTGTAACGGGATCCCGACTCATTCCGCGTCTTCCTCGTTTTATTCTGAAAGTTATGACCGGAAACGGGATTCTTATCTCCAACTAACTTGACGCTGGTCCGCTAACTTCTGTGTGGTCAGCCAAGCGAAGCATGAGGTCCCTCAGCTGTGCGCTCTTTTACTCGGAAACAGACACAAAATATCTCCTAACGCTGTGTTAAATGTGCAAATAAGATACCACGGACGCCATTGTACCCTTTTAAAACGGAAAACGACAGACTGCGCGGCGGAAGAACTCTTCAGTCTCCCTCACCTCTTCGACCTGCCTGCCTGCCTGCGCGTGCGTGTGTGTGTTTAAACATGGCTAGCTATGATGTGATTGTGTTTTAGCACCGTGGACGGACATTACCGCCGACGTAAACACACCGCGGATGAATGGCGACAGCGCCGGCTCGTCTGCTCTCACCGTACGACGCAGTTTAGCCATCTGAACTCGGGGAGGAGCGGCTACGTTTCCTTGGCGGAAATAACGTGAGAGCGCCCGGCCGCATCCACGGCGGTGCCGCTGCTGCTGTGGAAACATGTCGTTCTTCAATTTTCGCAAGATTTTCAAGTTCGGGCCCGAGAAGAAGAAGAAGCAATACGAACATGTCCACAGAGACGAGAACCCAGAGGAGATATGGGACATCATCGGGGAATTGGGAGATGGAGCGTTTGGCAAAGTCTACAAGGTAGTAATAATAATAACACACAGCTTGGTCGTTTGGTTTCTTCCATCTTCCTCTGCCTCAGTCAATCGTTTCCGTTTCTTACATTAAGCTGCTTTCAGGTCCCTGTAAGGTTTAATTTGGTTGTCATCCGGTGCAGATGACCGGTAAATGTCGTCTTAAATCCACGTAATGACATTCAGCTCATTACTGCTTCACCCACTGCCATCTTCCTCCTCCTCATCCGGACGAAGTCTGAGTCCAACAGCATCTATGATTGTCTTAAATCCTCCCCCGGTGTGTGTGTCTCTCTCTCAACATTGATGTCTTTGGTAGGCCAAAGCTTCATTGTCCAGGTTTAATTCTGACATTGACCTGTCATTGATTTGCCCTTTGTCAACATAGAAAGTGCTGGAAGGTGTGGTTCACTGCCACATAATGAGCCGGGTCACTTAAATGCCACACTGGATTGTCTAATGTTTGCAGGGATTGTTGCTCCGAGAGATGAAAGGACTCAGAGGAACAGTAGGAATTCCTCAGATTAGGGTTAAAGCCGTGCACACAGGTGCTTTGTTTACATGGACAAAGGGGAGTAGGAAGTGTGTTATTGCCCCAGTGTGAATGTATATTTACACTTTATCTCCGTGCCAGGGGTCTGTTTCTACCTCATCTCTGCTCCAGGAGTAATTCTAGGAACATGGAAGATTAGAACACAAAGTCAACTTCAGGTCTTCTGCTACGGTATCAATCTAACTCTAACCAACTTTGGCAGCTGTAGACATGGACTGTACTTATAGAAATGGACTCAACAACACTAGGACAGGCCCGGAATCAAACCAGGAACCTTCCAATCTCTAGACCAGTGCTCTACCATCCCAAGCTGAAGTCAATAACAGTGTGGTCCATCCTGTTAGAATGCTCTCAAGTGAAATGGCACCAAAACCCAAACACCTTCAGGAAACTGTCAGCTGTTAGATTAGTTTGTAGCTCTGTACTCCTTTGCGTCTCACTGTGTCTCACATGTTTCTGTGTCTTCCTCCTGTAATCTCTGCTTATCAGTTTATGACTGTATCTTTTGTATCCATAAAAGAGGAATCCAGACTTTCCTTATGTAACAGTTTGTTTATGAGGTCTGTTTGTGAGAAGAGGCGGTGCTTGTTTACGAGCTGTGCAGTGGTTAAGTGTTCATGAACCTCACTGAGCTCCATCTCTTCATCAGGCTCATTTCATTAAACCGTGTTTAAAGGCGTTCTCTTCCCGGAACTCCATTGATCAAATGATGCTGCTAATTTTTTCCAGAAATCTTAATTTGCCTGCTTCTCCGAGTCGTAATTAGCAGATCAAGTAAGAGTGAAGCTCTCCAGAGCCTGTAGACGTCAGCGACTCTCACATTAGGAGACGAGGAGACGCCTTCTTTAGGCCTCAGTCGTATCTGAACACACACACACACACACACACACACAGTCATGTCCTCGGTCATCTCACAGGCGTGTGATGGCTGCCACGTCAGGGCGTGGTGACAGGAAGGTGGTTGGTACTGTGTGAATCAGCTGTTTGATATGAATGAGAACTGGCAGACACACACACACACACACACACACACACACACACACACACACACACACACACACACTGCTGCACTGGGCCTGTAGTGAGCGAGCAGGCCAGAGATGTATTAGCTGTTAATGCTAATGCAAACTGTTGATCTAACTCTGTATTCACAACCAGTCGCTCCGTATCGTCAGATCAGAACGCTACACACACACACACCAATCACTCCTCCTGCCAAGCAGCGTGGCAGAACAATGCAGCCGGAGCGCTGTGAGATTTATGTGCGGCATTATAATCCTTATTATGATTGACTCCTACTAGTTTGCTTGCATTTCCCTGAGGGGATGAATACAGAACCTGAGTATCTATTTACAAAGACCAGTCAATAGGTTACCACAAAGAAGTTTAAAGCTCGGTGACTTAAGTTGTTACTCAGGAGGATTAACAGTGTTGTGTAAGTTTGAGGAACAAATCGCTGCACTTTGTTTTGAGCCGATCTGTCCTGCTGCCTCTCACGCTGCTGGAATAGACATCAAAACAAAATATAGAAGCTATTAAAGTATTGAAATGTCTCGGCGCGATGGTAATGAAATAAGAACGTAAATCACTTAAGTATATTAGTGGCAGCAGCTATGTCCTGAAGGCAACACGACACATTTGTCTCACTGAGCTCAGTCACACGTACGTAATGCTCACAGGCGTCAGAGGCCTTGAGAGGAAACTTCCCTCCGCCCTCGTTTTGATTCGGTGTTTGTCTTGGTGGCGGCCTGACGAGCGCCACATCAACCGGCACAAAGGGAACCAAAACAGGGCGTGTGTGTCTGTATCTGTGTTGGCCCAGAGGTGTGTAAATATAGGCGCTGACACACAGGTATGTTGGCGTTAACAGCCTTGCCCGTCTTCTTCCCATAACCTCGTGCGGTCGTGCCAGAATCCACAAACATGAAGTCTTCAGTCGGCCTGAGAGGAGTGAAGAGTGTCAGCGCCATTTTATTACCGACTTATTAAAGTCAGACATGTGTTTACCCTCGGGTCCTAACTGCTCCTCATCTGACTTCTGCTGCGTTCAAATGAAAACGACACAGAAAGGAGAGCAGAGTGAAAGTGTGAGTCAGAGCAGGAGTGTGTGTGTATAGAGTGTGTGTGTGTGGTTGTGTGGCTGAGGTCTAGTGTAAATATTTTAACAGTAATAAAACAGACTTTGATCTTACCTGTTATATTATTATTAAAGCATCTGTTTAATGTATTTATAGGGTTTTGAGCCTTCAGTGAGGTTCTGTTCTGTTCTGTTCAGCGCCACTGACCAGAACCTGCTCCAGTGTGTGGTGCTGTTATTGCTCAATGAAGCTGTTAATGTTGATGGATGATGGAGAACAGTGGAGTCAAACTGTCAAACTCTTCCTCATGTCTCCTTTGTGTTCTGTGGGAATCAAACTTGCCTATTCTTCTGTTTCAGGCCCAGAACAAGCAGAACGGGACGCTGGCCGCCGCCAAGGTCATCGACACCAAGACGGAGGACGAGCTGGAGGACTACATGGTGGAGATCGACATCCTGGCCTCCTGCGACCACCATCACATCGTCAAGCTGCTGGATGCCTTCTACTACGAAGGCAAACTCTGGGTAAGGACGAGTCCAGCTCTGAGACGCCACTTTGGTCTCTGGTCGTCTACAGGGTCAGGGTCTGGATCAGGGTCAGGGTCAGGGTCAGGGGTCAGGGCGAGTTCTGAATGGACAGGTTTGGGTTCACTGAAATGAAGAAGAAGACGAGACGACAAATCAAACCACAGACACAGAATTGGTTGAACTCATTGTTGTTGGGTAACAGAGCAGGAAATCGTTTGTCGTTGCTGAGTGTGCACGGTGATGGTGCTCAGTATGGAGGATGTTGTTGAGCCGTGGGTACAACTTCCGGGAAGGCAGAAGACCGCAGTGGCTTCTGACTGTGGTAAACGTGTGTGTGTGTGTGTGTGTGTGTGTGTGTGTGTGTGTGTGTGTGTGTGTGTGTGTGTGTGTGTGTGTGTGTGTGTGTGTGTGTGTGAGAAAGTGTGTGTGTGTGTGTGTGAGAAAGTGTGTGTGTGTGTGTGTGAGAGAGTGTGTGTGTGTGAGAGAGTGTGTGTGTGTGTGTGTGTGTAGACTGGGCCACATTTCTGCGATGGGTGAAATGTCCTTTGGTTTTTATAACACACCTGTTGTCAAATGCCGTTGTGCTGCTGTATTCTTCCTGTTTACGACACACACACACACACACACACAGAGCGTGTTTCCTCTGCCGCAGCTTTCCCCTCACCGTCCAAACAGACCACTGTTAAACAAAGTGAGCGTTAAAAGTAAAAGCGCTGAAAGTCAAAGTAGCGAGCTCGTTGTCTTTTATACTGCAACTCTCATCAAGACGCCGCAAGCAGAACGACGAGTCAGATTGCAGCGCGTGGTCAGAGGATCTCATTGTGTGTGCAGGACGAGCCCCCCCCCTACACACACACACACACACAGCAATGAGGTCCTATCAGGCGGTGTCATGTGACCATCCCTCGTGGTCCGGCCTCATCTATGGGAAGATAATGGAGCGGTTTTGGTGGCGCGAGAAAGTGCCTGTGAATAATTCAGAGCTGGGAGCGTGCGGGGCGACCATCCCTCAGGTCCAGTCCTTAAGCGGTGTAACTGCGGCCCGGTGCTGCACGTGTTCAGGCGCCGCGTTAACGCTCGGTGCAGCCAGCAGAGGAACCAGACTGCAGTCTAACCTGAGATCATAATGAGCTGTGTATACCTGCAGCCTCTCCCTAACGGTCAGAAGCTTCCTGTGAACGGTTATGCAAAACAGGAACAGAGGCCTCTTCCCCTTCTGTGTCTCTCGTAGCCTCCATTGATTTTTCTTTTGGTCCATTACCTGATACAGGCGAGCTGCTGGCAGAGGAAACACACGGATCAAAGAACAGGCGGATCTGTTACAGTCAGGTTATGATGACGGAGTTCAGTTTGAAGTCTCACTAACGTGGTTACAGGATGGAGTTATGATCACCTGATGCACTGCAGCTCCTCTGGGCCTCTTCGGCTTCGTCTACACTACAGCTGGAGACACACAGTTCTGATTCTTCCTACGTCCACACACTGACATCTTTAAGGTTTCATGGATCAGACCTGAAAGTCTCCGTTCACACAGTTTAGCGTTTATGTTTCCAGACGCTGCGATTGAAGCTAACAGGACGATTATACCAGCTGCTGCGCTCCAAACCAAACCGAAGCTGTAAAGGTCGGAAATGATGAAGTCGATTTCAAGTTAATTAAAGGGATGACATCACTTTTTGCTTTGAGAGCCTCGCTCTCCCACAGTGATCGAAATCTCATCAAAACCAGATTTATTGAACTCAGCGCCTGTGTTTGTTTTGATCTTATCCTCCTTATTTGCTTCTTCCTCTGCCTCCATTGATCCGAGCCTCAACATGACACGACTCACATCTCTGCCTTGAAGGAGGCGTCTGAAGTGCGGCTCGATCTTCTTACTGAAACGAGGAAGTGCTTATTTTCTTCAGAAACATATGTTGAAACATGCAGGATGTGAGTCACAGCAGCAGTTACACACTGGTGGTTACAAAGTAAAGAAAGAACTCTGCTGTGTGATCAGGCCTCAGTCTGCTCAGGATCAGTGTCTAGAATATAAACAAACAGGTGAATTTGTTAGAAGCCACAAGGACAGAAAATGGGGAGAATCCACACACTTCTTGTTTATAGCTGATGTAGTGAAACATAAATATGATTCTGCTTCGCGTCCACAGAGGCTGTTTGGTGTCCGATTGATCGGCTTCTTGGAATGTCTTGATCAATAACAGCCAATAGGGCGGTGGATGTGTTTCCTGTGTGTGAAGGTCGTTTACTTTAACCTTTACAGCCTCGTCCCTCCTCACTGTTCCTCTCTCTTCCTCCTCACAGATCCTGATCGAGTTCTGTGCAGGCGGCGCTGTGGACGCCATCATGCTGGGTGAGTCGCTCTCTGGCACCGCACACAGGCAAACACAACAAGCAGCATGAAGCCAGGGAGCTTTTTCCTCTTATTGCTCCATCCTGAGGTTGCCAGGTCCCTTTTTCCTTTTTTCCCCACCCTTTTCATTCCATCCACAAGCTTCCTTTGTGGGATTTTCTTTTTCCCCCTCTTCTTCTCCTCCGTCAGAGGCACATTTGTAATTACTGCAGATCATATTTCTCAGAGCGGTGAGTTCACTTCAGTACCTCAGCAGTTTGAGTCTGTTGTTGTGAGACTACAGCACCTACAGCACCCACAACACCCACAACACCCACAGCACCTACAGCACCTACAGCACCCACAACACCCACAGCACCCACAGCACCCACATCACCTACAGCACCCTGCACACGTGTGTATTGATAAAGCGGCGCTTGTGTGTGTGTAGGAGAAGGCTGCAGGGCTCTGACCTGTTCTCTGACTCACCTACAACAACAACACTGGTGCAGTCATACATGCTGGCCGTTGCTATTGGATACCATTAAGTCATCACACTTGAAGTTATTATGTCTGTTTCTCTTTGAGCGCATCACATAAACAGAGGGTTAGACTCCTGAAGCTGCTGTTTAAACCTGTCTGTCTCTCTGTCTGTCTGCCTGTCTGTCTGTCTGCCTGTCTGTCCACAGAGCTGGAGAGGCCTCTGACTGAGCCCCAGATCCGCGTGGTGTGTAAGCAGACCTTAGAGGCCCTGGTTTACCTGCACGAGAACAAAGTCATCCACAGAGACCTGAAGGCCGGGAACATCCTGCTGTCCCTGGAGGGAGACGTGAAGCTGGGTACAGACACACGCACACACACACACACACACACACACAACCTCACAGTGATGAAGATGATTCAGCTCAGAGAAGAATACACAATCATACTTACAAACCGCTTCCCTCCACGCCCTCGGGGGGAAACTCTGATTCCACCAACGCTGTGCCAACTTAGGAGAGACATTAGGAGTCTTCACACTGAGCTGCTGACATCAATAAACAATCCAATAACAAATCAATGCCTTCCTGTATTCAGAGAGACACAATAGGAACAGCTTCTCTTACTCACTCGATTTATATTTTGGCTTCAGTTTACACCGGTTACATCATACTCCAGGTGTAAAAGTGTCGCTGTAGCATCCTCAGCCGGCGTTAGGTGGATGATTCATGTTATGTAGGCAGACAGTCACACACACACACACACACGCTTATTATCACACAGCCGCAAGAGACTTAATGATAGATCTGTGCTGGGATGTTTACATGAGTGACATGAGGGGGGATGAAGAGAGAGAGAGAGACAGAGAGGTAACGTGGCCTCATGTGTGATGATGGAGACGCATCATCACGTTAGATACCGAGGCTTCTCTCTTCCCGTCAGCTCCAGTTTCTGCTCCGTTGTCTTTATTTTTTGATTTCAAGTGAAGTGATTTGATTTGAAGTGCAAAGACAATCATCATCTTCACTTTCTTTTCTATTTCCAGCCGACTTTGGGGTCTCGGCTAAAAATACCAAGACGTTACAGAGGAGAGACTCTTTCATCGGCACGCCGTACTGGTGAGTCACGCCGCTCGGGTCACGAGTGTGTTTTCACTCTTTTTTTCCGTTGGATGATTGCGTGACGGCGTCCCGCAGCCGCAGTCATTTGTCTCTGTGGCGTCGCGACAGCTTCCAGGGAATGAGGGCTGAAGGAAAAGGCCTCATTCAGCAGCTCGGAATGCGTTTGGGTGTCAGGGCGACCTCAGCTTCCTGTCGCTCCGTTCCAGATTTTCCCTGCGGGGAATTAAATGTGTCACTATTCACGCTCCTGTCCCCGAGTCTTCCTCAGTCCTCTTTACTGTGTTTGGCAGGATGGCTCCAGAGGTGGTGATGTGCGAGACGTCCAAGGATCGTCCCTACGACTACAAGGCCGACATCTGGTCCCTGGGTGTCACGCTGATCGAGCTGGCACAGGTCGAGCCGCCCAACCACGAGATGAATCCCATGAGAGTGCTGCTGAAAATAGCCAAGTCCGAGCCGCCCACTCTCATGCAGCCGTCCCGCTGGTGAGCTGAGACGCTCGCATCCTCACAGCCTCAGCGTGTCGACGCGGGTTTACGCTGGGATTTGTTTTGATCGAAGCAAACATTTCACGTGACAGCGCTCATACAGTCAGAGTAGATCTTGGAGATCATTGTTTACACAGAAAGAGGGGGGAAAGAGAGAGAGAGAGAGAGAGAAAGAAGGTTGTATTAGTATTATTAGTGTTGTTGCTTAACTTTTTACATAGACCCTGAGGTACAATAGGCAATATTAGGTACAAGTAGATCAGGAAGCCACGGCTGCTGGATGTTGTGAGAACATGGCACAGTAGTTTGGAGGCGGAGTCCAGGATGGCATCAGAGATGTTGATGCCATGAGCTCGTAGGGTGAATACAGTTTCTAAAGGATGAGGTCAAACAGCACAGTAGGCTCCTACAAATGGCATCATAGGCTGTGGTTAAGAGAAGAAGAGAAGACGACAAGGGTCTGATCTGTCGGTCAAACTAGCCAAACACACATCTGAGTCTCTCTCTCCGTCTGCTCTCCACAGGTCGCCACAATTCAGCGACTTCCTGCGTAAATCCCTTGATAAGAATGTGGACAATAGGTGGGGCCCAGTGCAGCTTCTACAGGTAAACCGGCCGACCTCACACACACACACACACACACACACACACACACACACACACACACACACACACACACACACACACACACACACACACACTGCAGCTCTTAACGTGTTGCTCTTTCCACCCGACGTCACGGCTCACACTAGTTGGCTTATCTTCCCTTGTGTAACGCTCACTGTAGCAAATCACGGTTATAGTTCAAGTGTGTGTGTGTGTGTGTGTGACACAACTGGAGCTTTGTGACTCCACTGTACTTTGCTATTGTGATGAAGTTAATCAGCAGAGTGGAGCTACACTCCTCCTCAGGGAACACGCTCTGTTAAGTATCTGCCGGTTTGATCAATGATGAGATTTATGACGTATCATAGCAACAGAAGGAGCCGACATGCTGGCAAACAAATCATCACCGCAGCAACCTGAGTGACAGAAGGTAACGGGTCATAAAGACACCAGCAGCTACAGACTGAACACAGGGGGGCGTCACGCGTCACGACGACTTCTTCTCTGCTCTGATTCGTCTTCAGACTAACAGTTTCATATTGATCCCTTCCTTCCTTCCTTCCCTCCTCCCTTCCTTCCTTCCTTGTCCCACCACTCAGCATCCTTTCCTCAGCAGTGTAGTCGACAGCAAACCCCTCAGAGAGCTGATCGCAGAGGCCAAAGCTGAGGTCACAGAGGAGATTGAGGAGGGCAAAGAGGAAGAAGAGGAGGAAGAGGCAGATCCCCAGGTATGTACCAACATGAGGTTTGACCCAGAAAAGGTTTTGTTGTCAGGATTCGATCCGATGGTTCCTCACTGATGTATCTCGTCTGGTGTTATCCTCCTCTCAGGTGCGTCCCGGACACAAGCGGGCGCCGTCAGACGCCAGCGTGGCGAGTTCAGAGGAGGACAAAGCTCCGCCCCCCGCCTCCACGCTGGAGTCCGTCAAAGAGAAGAAGGAGGTGGAGCTCGCCGAGGACAAGACCAGCGACAAACTGTCAGATGAAGGTCTGGGCACCAGCGAGGTCGACAAAACTGAGGAGGAGAAAATCAACGAGGTGTCGGACGCCAATGAAGACTCAGGACCAACAGAGCCCAGCAAGGACCAGGTCCCAGAGGAGCCCACAGAGCCTGAACCAGAAGATGGAAGAGCTGAAGAGATTTCTACTGAGGTTGAAGCGTCACAGCCAGAGGAACCTTTAGTTAAAACTGAAGAAGAAGAAAAACCTGTGAGACTGGATCAAGAAATAGAAAAGGAAGAGACCCAAGAAAAGAAGACAGAGGAGGAATCTCCCAAAGTAGAAGATGAAGAAGGAGCTCACACAGAGGAGAGAGAGGAGGAAGAAAAAGAAGCAGACAGAGAAGAAGAAGTGACTCCTCAGCCTGCTGAACCTGAAGAATTACAGGAGAAACCTGAAGGTCAAACAGAAGAACCAGAAGCTATCACACAAGAAGCAACACAAGCTGAAGAGGAGAGCAAGGAGCCAGCTGAGGACCTCAAGCAAGAAGAACCAGAGCAGACACTTGGATGTGACGGAGAAGCAGAGATGGAATCAAAGGTCATGGACATCAACATGAATGAAGGGACGGACAAAGAGTTAAGTGTGGATGAG
Organism: Genypterus blacodes; assembly: GCF_046128005.1. Classification (NCBI taxonomy): domain Eukaryota; kingdom Metazoa; phylum Chordata; class Actinopteri; order Ophidiiformes; family Ophidiidae; genus Genypterus; species Genypterus blacodes. The sequence goes on from NW_027466833.1 coordinate 1,117,747, forward strand.
AGCTGCTCTGAGGCTGCGGTGGAGAAAGAGACGGCTGGAGGAGAACCAGCTGAGGAGACGGAGGAGAAGCCTGAGGAGGTGGAGGCTCCTGAAGGGGCCACACCAGAGAGTCAGGCCAGAGGAGAAGCACCAACCAAACCTACAAATGAAGAAGCCAAAGAGGAAGATGTGGTCACTGTGACAGGCGACCCCGACAAGGAGGAAGAGGAGAAGAACGTTCAGGGAGAGGAAGGTGTTTCCCAAGACGCCGTTTCTGTGCCAGAGAGCGAAACTGACTCGGAAACAAAGGTGGAGCAGGGAAGTCCTGCCGTGACGGCCAAGCCCGACGCGGAGAAGGACTCGGACTCTGGAAGCAGCTCAGCAGCCGACAGCAGCAGCATGGACCTCAACCTGTCCATCTCCAGCTTCCTGTCCAAGAGCAAAGAAGGAGGATCCATCTCTGTGCAGGTAACATCACGGGTTCCTCACCCACCGCCTCAGCTGCATCAAGGGGGGAGGCCTTTAATCATCTCCTCTCATCTCCTCTCTCCTTTCAGGATTCCAAACGGCAGAAGAAGACCCTGAAGAAGACGCGTAAGTTCATGGTGGACGGTGTGGAGGTCAGCGTCACCACGTCAAAGATAGTGACGGACAACGACACCAAGAACGAGGAGATGAGGTTCCTGAGGTGAGTCTGAATGTGGGACGCGACCCATTTAACGTGTCGGCCCTAAATAGCTCTGAGTGTATCTGCTGTGTTATGTCACTGTCGTCCTGCACGACGCCTTTTAAAGTCAAAGAGAGAGAAGATCCTGTTCAAACAAGAGCCGTCTGATATCTGAAGTATGAAACAGTTTGACTCTCACTCGTTCAGACCCTGAACGCATCAGAACGACACGTAAACCCTCACATATCAAGCAACAACACAGTCTTGACTGACAGCTCAATGTGACAAGAACCTCATCCTGTGATTGCTAGGCGCCAGGAGCTGAGGGAGCTGCGCCTCCTGCAGAAAGAGGAGCAACGTGCCCAGCAGCAGCTCAGCAACAAGCTGCAGCAGCAGAGGGAGCAGATCTACCGCCGCTTCGAACAGGAAACTACAGTGAGTCAGCAGGCCGCCGCTCGCTGTTTGGTGTTTGGTGTTTTGCGAGCTCCTTGGAAACGACTGCTGCTGCTTCACTTCAACGCTGATCTGAATCTGACAGGCAGTTAACATGATAGAAACATGAGAGGCTTCAGCGTTTATCAGCTTCTGCTCCGATAATAAGCAACACATCATAATACTGAAGCTTAGTCTGGATGAGTCGTTACCACGGGGACAGTAGAGGCAGCAGTGACCTGGATCTGACCCGCAGGCCTGCCTCTGTGTTAATGTGAGTACGTGGGTTTCTCTCTCCGCAGGCCAAGAAGCGTCAGTACGACCAGGAGGTGGAGAACATGGAGAAGAAGCAGAAGCAGACCATCGAGCGCCTGGAGCAGGATCACACCAGCCGCCTCCGCGACGAGGCCAAACGCATCAAGGCCGACCAGGACAAGGAGCTGTCCAAGTTCCAGAACATGCTGAAGAACCGCAAGAAAGAGGTAGAGCTTTGTGGCATGTGGGCGTCTTCAGTGTGTGGGGTCTGAGCTGGGTGAGGGTGGAGGTGTGGGGGTCAGAGGGACGAGCATGTGACAGATGGAAGCTGCTCAGCTGCCTCTTTTGGCCTGTGGCTCTCTTGGCTCTCCTCATCAGTCATGCGGTTCTTGGGTTCGGTCCCGTCGCTGCTCAGCCTCTCTGTGCCGTCTTTCTCCCTGAAGCTTCCCTGCTGTGCCGATCCATTATTCATCCGGCCCCCGGTTTTTCCATGCAAGATGCTTTCGAGAGAACGGCGTTTTCGGTGAAGCATCCTCGCACTCCGGCCCCGCTTTGCTCGTAATGCGTGTGTCGTCGCTCTGATCAAACGCTCCCTCGCTCTCTCTCACTTCCTCTCCGGCTCTGTGTCGTCGCTGCTTTGCCGTCTGTCTCTTTCTCCATCTCTTTCTCCATCTTTCCCCGGGGAGCGCTCGGTATGTTTCGCTTTGTCTGGCAGCTTTGGTCGGCTTTGGATCCGGACGCTCGGCTCCTTCCTCTGCTCCGTGTCGCTCTTCTCTGTGCTTCATGATGCAGGATGATAATATGAGATGATAACATGTTTGTTTATATATTGTTTGATAATGTAGAAATGTACTGTTGTTGTTGATGTAACTAACCTTGTCTCCCGTGTGAGTGTGTGAGGAGGCTTTGGCCAATTGGTGG